>NC_054482.1:10560552-10880802 GCF_017639515.1 Carcharodon carcharias | reverse complement strand
ACGCTCTGTTTGATGTCGTGGCTCTGACATGCGAGCTCCTCAGTCACCATGGCAACCACCATGGAGACCTTGGTCCAGTGGGTCCTGCCGGATTTGTGCTCGGCCCTGCACTTCATGGCCACAGACCTTGGTAGGCGACATGGGGGCGAGGCACCTTGACCTCCCTCCAGGTGCGCCATCTCCTGCAGGAGTCAGGGCGGGACCCTCAGGCACCCACATGGAGATGAGCATCAGCCAGATACCCCAGGGGACTCCTCTCAGGACAATCCAAGGGTGTGCAGCCACTTACAGCCCTCTCTGTCTGTGACCTCATCCACTCCAGCTTCTCAGGGCGCTTCTGCCCCTGAACAGGTGACCCTTATCAGGCCGGGGCCCTCTAGGTCTCCAGTCATCACAGACATCAGGACATAGCAGGATATTGGGGCTGCACCCAGGCTTGGTGGTAAAGTTAGGAAAATTAAGAAAAGGCTTATGTCACAGGTGTGCTATACATGTAAAGAAATGGCACTTTTGTAAATACATTTGATGGTTATGTGAATGTTCCTGTCAACTGAAGGTGTTGTGATTTTGTTCTTTGGAATCCTCTTATTTCGAGGTTTAGCTTCCCTCCCACTCAGTGATGGTGTCTCACTGCGAGATTCACATTCCTGTGATGTTAACCTCAGTTGAACTAGTCTCCGCACCCTTGTGTGATGTCAGGCTGATGTATTTAAATCTCTATTTGAAGTGTGTGATGTAAGCATTTCTAATCCTTCTTCAAGGAACACCATTGAGCGAGGGCAGCTCATCAGCATTGATAATCTAGAGGTATTTCTGTCTCCTCAGTGGTAGTGGCAGAAGAAAATACATGCACAGAAGGAGGCGATGTCTAGGGATATCCACACCTCAGTCGCAGCAGTGCTTGCATCATTAGATGGTGACAAAAGCTTCAAATCTTCTCTCACAACACACTTGTTCCTCAGTGGACTCTCAGTTCCCAGAGTCAGTTCACTCACACGGCCCCACGAACCAAAGCAAAGATCATGCCTGGTGATTCATGAGGCCAGAACGCGCAAGTGTGAATGGGGACTCTTTCTCACTGCAAGTGGGTGGACATCCTCTGAGAAATGTCATTGAGGGCTAGGAGAGATATGACCATATTCCCTCACTTAACTCTGCCCTTCCTGGAACCTGTTAGCAATTAATGTATCACGGGCACATCTTCCACATCTTCCTTCCTCCATGGCGTGATTGTGCTCATACTGACCCTCAGCAGCCTCCTGAGGTTCCTGGGCCTCTGGATCTTCATCCTTCTCCAGTTCATTCTCTGTCACAGGGTCACCTCTTTGCATTGCCATATTGTGAAGGACATCACACACTGCAATGATGTGGGAAACCCTGTCCTGAGTGTATTGGAGTGAGCCACCTGAGCAGTGCAAGCATCTGAAACGCATCTATGGTCTGCTCTATAAGGGATCATGTGGAGCTGTAAGCAGTGTTGCATCTCTCCTCGGAAGGACTCTGAGGGTGATGCACCAATGTCATCAGCCAGCATTTCAGCGGGTACCCCTTATCCCCAAGCAGCCATCCCTGCAGATGTAATGGCCCCTTGAAAATCTCAGGCACCTGGGAGTGACTCAGGAAGTAGGAGTCATAGCAACTCCCAGGATACCATGCATGAACATGCAGCATGTGCTTCCGGTGATCAATATCAGTTTTGCATTGATGGAATGATAGCCCTTGTGGTTTATAAACATTAGGGCCTGCTGCCGTGGAGCCCGTATAGCCATATGGGTTCACTCTATTGCACGCTGCACACTAGCGAAGCCTGAGATGGCGGTGAATCTTGCAGCCTGGCTATCTTCATCAAGAGCAAACCTGAAATAACGATGGGCCTTCCTGTAAAGAGCATCTGTGATCTCCTTTATGCATTGATGTGTTGCGGACTAAGAGATGCCGCATAGGCATCCTTAGTTGATCCTTTGAAAGAACCAGAGACAAAGAAATTTAGTGTTGCGATCATCTTCAAAGCCACTGGCAGGGGATACCCTCCATCTACACATGGCATCAGGTCTTCATGAAGAATGTGGCGTATGTGATGCACCAGAGCTCGGAACAAGTGCAGAAGTGCATGGTATTGCCTCTCACTCATTTGTAAATAGGAGACTCTTCTACGATAAACCCTAAGTCTGATTGTCTGGGTCTGTCCTCCTGTTCATGCTCTGGCTCCACTTAACCATGTCCCTCCTGCTGGAGCTGCACACTGAGTCGCCTCTCCCTCCTTCACCTCCTGCATTGCATTAGGACCCTGACAAAGCAGCATTGAGCCCTGGATCCAGATATGCTTTTGCCTTCTCTCTGAAAGGAAACATTGAAGTCATTCAAGGGGCAAGAGAGTGAAGCTCAGATGAAAAGTATGGAAACTGTAAGGGTCCATAGTTTTTCCTGCCCTACCTGCATGGTGGCTTGTCCCTGAGACACTAGCACACACATCTTGAGCCCTGTGCGGAATGCTAACGTTTAATTGAGATGAGTGGCACAACCTAATTCTGTGCTCCAATCTCTGATGCCAATTAATAACCAATCATTTTTTAAATTCATTTATGGGATGTGAATGTCACTGGCTAGGCCAGCATTTATTGCCCATCGCTAATTGCCCTTGAAAAGGTGAAAGTGAGCTACCTTCTTGAACCACTGCAGTCCATGTGGTGTAGGTACACCCACAGTACTGTTCGAGAGGGCTCCAGGATTTTGACCCAGTGACAGTGAAGGAACGGGGATATATTTCCAAGTCAGGATAGTGAGTGACTTGCAGGGAAACTTCCAGGTGGTGGTGTTTCCATATGTCTGCTGTGAGTGGATGTCTTTTGGCTTGTTACGAGTATCAAATCTGGTAAAAAGGTGACAGGCCTTCATTGCTGGAATGTCATGTAGGATACAGCTTGTCTCTTTCACTATTGTCTGCATTTCCAAATTATAAATTCCTATGTGTTACTCTTGAGATGCAGCAACTATGATGTTAAGCCAGAGTTCTGAGTAGCCCTTTTATAGTGCTAATGAAGCCATTGGCTTTCATCACAAGGTCTTCCTCCTTTCTTTCTAAGCAGACTCCTGTGGCAACAAGAAATTAGAGGGCAACCTCACAAAGGCCCCCTCATGTTTGCCCTTCCCCCTCACTGCCATTCCACAGTCTTCCTTCCGCATTGCCCACCTTGTGTTCATCAACCCCACCCTTGCCTCACAGCCCACCCTCGGTTGAATTGCCAGTTTCTGAAAGTGGAGGTCTGCAAGAATGCCACAGCACAGTGGTGTTCTTCAGGACAACATAGACAAAGAGTAGGAGCAGACCAACCCTACAGCCCCAGCAATGTGGCGTTCCATCGCAACAAGACCAGTGCAGCACTATGGCAGGAAGGCTACGTATGTTGCACTCACCTCGAAGTTACCAGTGAACTGAGATCCGACTTGTGCACGCCACCCCTTTTCAAACAGGTTTGAGGCCGACGTAATTTCCCGCTGGCAAGATTGACGCAAGATTGGAAGGCGTGACAAGATTCTGACGAGCAGCGGTTTTAATGAGCATTCATTAGATGTTAATGAATGCAAATGTTCACCCCACTAGTCAGCAGGATAACCAACCCACCATCAGGAGAATTGCAAACTGTTTTTATGCCAGTGGATTTCTGACCTTTCGCTTGCCGCTGGATTCTCCGCTTCCGTCACAAACCGCCGTGGGTGGGATGGGGAAATTCCACTCATAGACTTATGACAAAAGAATGTTGTTTGTTAAAGCCTCTCTGAAGCACTCGCTTATACACAGTATGTAGCTAAACAATCGTTGTGGTCAGTGGCATTCCTAAAATTAGTTATGTACGCTTAAAGTAAAATGTTCTGTATTAGGACTGATAATGTCATGTCACGTGTGTTCTGCTGGTCCCTGGTTCACTGTCTGCTGATGCTTCATCCGGAACCATTTTCTTAGCAGTTTTTGTTATTGGTGGTTTGCCATTGCCTTCCACTCTCAGGGGCAGGACAACGAGGTAGGTCACAAATCTACCTCGGCTGGAACAGAAATTAAACCCGCACTGTTGAGTTATTCTGAAATACGTGCTAGCCATCTCACCAACTAAGCTAACCAGCCCCCAACATTAGGACTGACCACAACTACTGAGTACAGCTGTGTTTTTACCATTTTTATTTAGAATTTTTATCACGAAAGGGTACACATGAATTTATAGAAACAGAAAATGGGCAGTATTTTATTTAGTGTTTTATACTGGGGATTTGTGAATGCAAAAGAATAATCACCATTAGCACAATTGCACGGATGAGAAGATTAGAATAAGGTAGGTATTTGTTCTGGAGGATGTTGGGTCACAAACAAGGTAAGCCAATGATGAATCATCAATCTGGCAGAGAGATGAAGAAACAAAGTGCATTTAACTTCATCTATGCTTGTTTATAATTGTTTTCATTTTTGTTTTTCAGGGTGATTTGGGACCCTGGGGATATAAACCAGAAGAAGTACGATTAGTTTTACAAAATCTAAGTTAAACCACTAAATGGTGGAACCATTAACACCAGGAAACACCGGTGTAATTTTGAGAGAGAGCTTTCATGGACATTGTCAAATACAAGGAAACGATATAATACATAAAAGTAAATCAAAGAAGGTTTCTTTTCCATATTGATAATGATTTTCTCAGTTTTAAATTAGTGACTGGGATTTGATAATTTGAATATGGAAGAAAGACATCTTAGTATTTGATTAATGCTTACTTTATGTTTTCATATCAATTGTAATAAGTCTAAGATTTAGTCAGTGAAAGCTAGGACAGTAAATTCCATCTTGGGTAGGGGTAGGGGCTGGGGGGGGCCGGGGGCTGTGCGGAGGAAAGGGGCCGGGGGCTGTGCGGAGGAAAGGGGCCGGGGGGTGTGGGGAGGAAAGGAGCCGGGGGCTGTGGGGAGGAAAGGGGCTTGGGGCGGAGGGGGGAGAGGCTGGGGGATACATAAGAAAAAAATCATGTTACATGAACAGTTTACATGTAATGTTCTATAATGTTCAGCACTGGTAATACTAAACTAAAACCTGAGAAAAACAGGCACAACCTTATTCCAAAATGAACAAGGTTCATATATTCCTGCAAGTTCCAATTGTAAAGTACTAACCTTGCTTGATAGTTAGAGTGGAAGATTTAGAAGTGCTATTCTGGCCCTTACGCAACCCAAAACAGGATCTGTAACCCCTTGCCTCTGTTCCATTTTCTCTAGCTGGGCTGATCAAAATTAAGAACATTTTTTTGTATAAGTGCATATTGCTGAATAAGGAGACCCAAAGCTTTTCATCTTGAACTCATCAGGACACTTTGCAAGAGTACCAATATAAGGGGAAAACAACCATTTATACTGTATAAGAGAGTGTTGGCAAGTGAACTGATTGGTGGAGGTGTTGCTGTGGAGAATGCACCAGTGATGATGACTGACAGTTAACTGCCAACCATTGTTTGAAATTTAAACCAGGCAGCTAGACCCTGATTGGTCAAGGCATTGCCCTGAGTCAGCGAATGGCACGTTTTTTCTGTCTGCAAATACCAGGGCTCTATAAATTAACATACTAGCTTCCAGCACACCCAAATGCGCCACACTGCGAGCCCAATTGACAATCTTAAATTGGTTGTCAGAGTAATTTTTAGCACACAGGATTATTTAGCAAATTTTGTCCAATTGCAGAATCACATCTAAAATTGGACACTGTGTTTTGAGTTTTGCAAACATGGGCTGGTTGGGTATGGTCTTTATATTGCCCCATTGCAGACAGTGGCTGGGACATGCTGTTTGATACAATCCACCAGTATTTGGGACATATGGTCTACATAGCTAACATCACACTGGCATTGAAATTCATATACCACATTACTCATTTGTGTGATAGGCAGAACGTCTTTTTGGCTTGACAGCAGTATCCTGTTAGTGGCAAATACCATTCATGTTGCTCAAGGCAAGTAGCTGATGAGTGCAAGACAAAAGCTTCAACATGTCTCTTTTTTCAGCAATACTCAAGTTCTGTACTACTAACTGACTAGAAGTGCATTTAGCAAACATATAAATTACCTAGAAACATGGTTCCATTCTTATACTGAAATTATTTCACAAACTTACAAGTAAATCAGAAAATGGAGAAATGTTTCTTAAATCCTGGTTCTGTCCACTTGCATTGTTCACATAATCATGTGTTATATCCAAAAGGATGTGTATATCATGTTCCATATTCAGGAAACTATTACACTAAAATAAATAATCTCACTTAGTTGTGATTTCTTTGCAGTACTACTTCAATTAATTTGACTACTATATGATATAATTGTTTTTAAAGCTTTGAACTTTAGTCTATGTATAGTGCAATGTCTTAATCAATTGTTCAAAAATCTTTTTCTCTATGTAAATATAATATTTCTACAAAATTTTATGTTATTTGAGCTGTTTTAAATGAACATTTTCACTGAAGCAATGAGCAGTTACATGAAACAGACCAGAAATTAGGCCAAGTGCTGAAAAAGACCTTTGGATCCAATAAAGAACAAAAGTAAAAAAAGCCCCCAAAAAAGCAAACAATGAAGGAATCAAAATTTAAATAACTAATGAAAACAGCATGGTAAACAGCTTCAGAAAAATCAATGCATTTGATAAATCCTGTACAGTTCAAAAAGCAACAGAATTACAAATGAAGTTGATATTACTGGAAAAAAATAATTCACTGACCCTACTTACTTATTTGAATTGATGTAACTTTTTGTTGTTTCTGACAAAACACAAATCCAAACTAAATTGCTGAAATACAACTACTGTCTGAAAATGATATTAAAAGACTTCTAATGTGGCCAGGAATTAAACAAGGTGAACAAATTAGGAAAGGCAACAATATTTATCAGCATGCCACTCTTTAGACAGGGCTGAGTAATTGCCCCTTTAAATTTTCCTTTAGTCGCTGAAGTAAAAATTCTTGTAATATTCAAGTATCAACGATATTGCCCTGGAGAAGTGTTGCTTACTTTAACCAGTGTTAATAATTGTGGAGCAACCGCTGTCTCCAATATCTGACCCTCCCAGCTGGAAAAGTAGACAAGATTTTGTCAGAGTTTGACATTTTTTTAAAATCCTGGGCAACAAAGTAACTGAATTCTAGTTAGAAAGTGTCAATTCTTCAGATCCTGCTATTCAACTTTCCAGCATTAAGAACTGAAAATCATGTAACATTTAATATTCATCATTTTATGCTATATTTGTCAAAACCTATAGAATAAGGTCAATCACTACAAGTACAATGATTTTTAGCTATATTGTTTATGAAGCTTACAGCCCAAACTGGAGAAAGCTGTGGCCTGACGTTCTGAAATGTAGTTAAGATCATGTAAATCAGTGGGATGAAGTTTTATATTCTGTACTATTAAATAATTACTACTCAACAAATTTTTTTGATTGTTTTCATTATATTGTGGAAAAGATTATTTACCCTAAAGGGAGCAGAATATTTATGCTACATTTAATACTGTAAATTGTTTTAAATATAAAACTTATCCAATTCATAGCTGTAAACAAAACTGAAATGAATATATTCAATTCGGAAGCTTAAATACTGGTTGAAAGTTCAGAATGGTAACAAATAAACAAAGTCCATGGACTGGCAGCATCGGGTGAAAGAGTGGAAAGTAAGAAAGTGCAGTGCAAGTACTGATAGTGGGTCCAGAGTGATTCTTGTGTCAGAAAATAATCACGTACCAGAGAAAGACCCTCTGACAGTCGAACATGGAGATCTCGTAGTAGTTGTGATGGACTATTCAGATGTTGATCAAAGATATTTTGTAGCAAAACAAAAAGAATTTATTCACAAGAATAACAACTCAATAATTATGCTTTGTAACAAATACTGCCAAAATATTTACACGAGTAACATTGTGCAGCCTCACTGTTTCATATTTGAAGATCTTGTTTTGCACCAGTTGTGCTGTGTAGACTCAAGTCTCTTCCTCTGTACCTTCCACTGTAACCTTGTGTACTGACACAAAGTGATCGAAACCAGATCTTATGACAAATCGTAGGTGTGTGGCACTGGTTCCTTCCAGCTGCGTAGGAAATATACTTTGTTAATTCACATTTCTTTTTTTTTTAAATTACTGCTCTTACATTAGCTTAATGTTGAGATGCTGCCGAGTGCATTACAGAGCCACGTAGACCAGAAGGTGCCAGTTTTGATTCCTGTTCTGTGCTCAGATCATTAGAACCAATGGAACGGAGGGGCACTACAATTGACTTTAATGTTTGTGTTAAGAAAAAAGCAGTCAGAATTCCTGCTCCTGTTCAGTGAACACAACTGGAAAACACATTCATGGGATAAGAACAGATCTCAGCTCTTACACTGGTCAATCCTTATGTATAAATAGTGTCTATTCAGGCTAGGTGCTGGAGGCTGCTGTTGCCCAGAAGGATTCAGCCTTTGTAGAGAATTGAGGATAAAAATCAAACTTTATTTGGTTGAATTAATGAAATGGCACTATTTCTATTATATATAATGCAAAAGTCAGAGCAACATTTTCTCATACTTATCAATATTTAAGATGTATATTCTTGAGATTGCTGAAAAAAGATACTCTGTTGAAGCTTTTCGTCTTGCACTCATCAGGATAATCGCAAGAATACCAATGTCAGGGGAAGCAACAACTTTATACTTCACGAGAAGGGAGTGCTGACTGATTGGCAATTGGACTCTGATTGGTAGAGGCGTTGCCATGGAGAATGCCCCAGTTAATGGTGACTGACAGTTAACTGCCAAGCATTGTTTGAAATATAAATGAGGCAGCTTGACTCTAGTCAAGGCATTCCCTTCAGGAATGAACCAGTGACTGGCTATCACTTATTTTGTTTAGCTGCATATGATGTACAGCATGAAATGATCTGAGCAGGGTAGCTCTATATCACGCATACTCACAAATGGACCTAAGGACGTCACTTTGGCCCTGAAAAGTGCCCACACTACCTCAGATTACTCTGGAAGGGCAAGGCATATCAAAAATCAGAGCAACAGGTGAAGCTAGCTGTCTCACACTGCTACAATGCAGTAGCAACACAAGTGGCATTTGCCACTAACAGCATGCTGCCGTCAAGCCAAAAAGACGTTCTGCCTATCTCACATATAGTATCAAACAGCATGTCCCTTCCGCTGTTCGCAATGGGCAAGGTATGCTTACAACACTCAAAACACAGTGTCCAACATTAGGTGTGATTCCGCGATTGGACGACATTTGTTAAATAATCCTCTGTGCTAAAAATTAATCTGTCAACCAATTTAAGATTGTCACTTGGGCTCGCAGTGTGGTGCATTTGCGTGTACTGGAAGCTACAGGTATTAATAGACAGGGCCCTGTTCTTTACAGACAGAAAGAACATGTACACATATTGCGCCTGTTTCAGTTAAACAAAATAAGTTATAGCCATTCGCTAGTTCATTCCTCCAGGCAATGTATTGATCAATCAGCGTCAAGCTGCCTGGTTTAAATTTCAAACAATGTTTGGCAGTTAACTGTCAGTCACCATTAACTGGTACATTCTCCATGACAACGCTTCTACCAATTAGATTGCACTTGCCAACGAATCATCACTCTTTCTTCATACAGTATAAAGTTGCTGCTTCCTCTGACATTGGTATTCTTGCGATTGTCCTGATGAGTGCAAGATGAAAATCTTCAACACAACGTCTTTTTTCAGCAGTACTCAAGCTCTGAATGACCAAACAACTATATGTATATTCTTACACAGGATTACATATGATGTATGGCAAATAAACAGGCCATTCAGCCCAACCAGTCCATGTCAGTGTTTATGCCTCACTTGAGCCTCCTTCCAGTTCTTCCCCACCTCAATCCTTTTTATTTTGTCCCCAACTTAGAATATTACTTTGAACTAGCTGTTAAAAGTTGATAAAGTGCATGTGGGACAACATTCTTTGAATTGCCCCCATTTTCCAACATGGGAAGATGATTGGCCTTCACTCAGAAGCTTGCTGCAACAGTGCTGTAGAGATCAAGAACTTCAGTGGCACCCAGGAAATCAAATTGCTCACTAGTTCTCTAGTAGGTGAGCTACCTATCTATAATCATTTCATACAGAGTAATATACTATCTAAGTTTTTTGGGAGATAATGTGTACTTACTGTAAATTCCTCCATTTGAAGCTGTTCCTCAGAGTGCTCAAGTTCTGGTAAAAAGACAGCACCACAAGATGAAAACCACCAAATGAACTTGAACAGAGCAATTCTTTTCCACAGTAATCCTGGTGATTTCAGTAAAATGTTTGTTGAATACACTTACCACTGTTAGTTAAAGGTTCAAAATCTACTGGATCTCTTGCAACACTTTTCTCAATACTAAGGCTGCGCACTGGAACAATGAATCAAATAGAAACTTATTATTGAAAGATTTCTAATTATTTTGAGTACCTTCTGTCTTGCTGTATTCTAATCAACATTAGCAAGGCAGTTACATGTTTACTCATATGCATTTACACTGAAAAATATCTAGTAATACACCCGTCTCTCAAAACTGAATATTTATTCACTGTACCTGAATTTCATCCATTTGGCAATGTTCACAAATAATTAAAAACTTTTGTTCATTGCATTCTATTTTATACATGTATAGAACTAGGTAAAATAGCCCATTCATCACAAATTCTTAGTCTGTTTAACCGTGATTAATAAACAGTAAAGATCTTACCATTATAACAGTGAATTTTCATAGAGCTAATTTTTATAAGATTAGCAAAACTTAGGATAAATTCTTGCGGGAACATTCCTGTCGTGATCCAAAATGTTTCTGTATTACTGTAAGCAGAAGTATGAGAGATCTTAGATATTTCTAAGACTTGGTATTTTTGTTTTTGCAAATTTCAAGTCTCATCTGATCCATGTTTGATTAGTTACACAGTAGCAACCACCGGTCAGTCCTTGTAGAGGTGGTCATTCTTCATGTCTGAGCCTAGACAAAAATAACTTGCAGTTATATAACACCTTGAATGTAATAAAACATCCCAAGGCAGTAGATAGTTAGGAGGAGAAAGGGAAATCAGTCAGTTTCTGCTCCAACTTCTGGGCTATGACCTAGTAATTCTTGTAGATACACTCCAACAAGAAAAGTTCCAAGGGGAGGACCCACCATCCGTGGTTAACTAAAAAAGTTAAAGATAGTATCAAACTTGAAGAAAAAGCATATAATTGTGCAAAGATGGGTGGCAGATCAGAAGATTGGATAGTATATTAACAATGGCAAAGAATGATTAAAAGATTAATAAGGAGGGAAAATTAGGGTAAGAGAGAAAACTAACTAGAAATATAAAGAGTTTCTACAGATATTTTAAAAAGAGTTAACAAAGTGAGCGTTGATCCTACAAAGTAAGTCTGGAAGATTAATAATGGAAAATAAGGAGATGGCAGATGAATTGAACAGGTATTTTGCATCAGTCTTCACTATAGAGCATACAAGTAACATCCCAGAAATAGCTGTTAATCAGGAAATGGAAGGGAGGGGAGAACTCAGGAAAATTACAATCACCAGTGAAGTGGTACTGAGCAATTGTTGGAATTGTGGGCTGACAAACATAGAAAATAGGAGCAGGAGTAAGTCATTTTGCCCTTCAAGCCTTCTCCACCATTCAATATGATCATGGCAGATCCTCTATCTCAATGCCATACTCCCACTCCCCATACCCCTTGACGCCTTTAGAGTCTAGAAATCTATCTATTTCCTTCATAAATATATTCAGTGACTTGGCCTCCACAGCCTTCTGTGGTAGGCAATTCCACAGGTTCACCAATCTGAGTGAAGGAGTTTCTCCTCATCTCAGTCCTAAACAGCCTACTCTGTCTCCTGAGACTGTGATTTCTTGTTCTAGACTACTCCAGCCAGAGGAAGCATTGTCCCTGCATCCAATCTGTCCAGCTGTGTCAGAATTTTATACGTTTCAATGAGATCCCCCCGCTTTCTTCTAATCTCCAGTGAATACAGGCCTAGTCGACCCAATCTCTTCTCATACAACAATCCTGCCATCCCAGGAATCAGTCTGGTGAACCTTCCCTGCATTCCCTCTATGGTATGTATATCCTTTCTTAGGTAAGGAGACCAAAACTGCACACACTACTCCAGTTGTGGTCTCACCAAGGCCCTGTACAGCTGCAATAAGGCATCCTTGCTCCTGTACTCAAGTCCTCTTGTAATGAAGGCCAACATTCTATTTGCCTTCTTAACTGCTTGCTGCACTTGCATGCTTGCTTTCAGTAATTGGAGTACAAGGACACTCAGGTCCCTTTGTACATCAACAATTCCCAATTTATCATCACTTAAACAATACTCTGCCATTCTGTTATTCCTGCCAAAGTGGATAACTTCACACTTATCCACATTATACTGCATCTGCCATGTATTTGCCCATTCACTCAACTTGCCTAAATCACCTTGAAGCCTTTCAATACCCTCTTCACCACTCACATTCCCACCAAGTTTTTTGTCATCAGCAAAGTTGGAAATACCAGGATCCAGATGGACTTCATCCTAGGGTCTTAAAAGAAGTGACTAGTGAGACAGTTGATCAGTGGTTTTAATTTTCCAAAATTCCCTAGATTCGGGGCTGGAAAATAGCAAATGTAACTCCTTTATTCAAAAAGGGAGACATAAAGCAGGAAACTAGCAGGAATATCTGTCATAAGGAAAACGTTAGAAGCTATTATTAAAGGTGTTATAGCAGGGTACTTAGAAAAATTCAAGGTAATCAGGCAGAATCAACATAGTTTTGTGAAGGGAAATCATGTTTAACCAATTTATTGGAGTTCATTGAAGTAGTAACAACCGGTGGATGTTCTGTACTTAGATTTCCAGAAGGCATTTGATAAAGTGCCCACATCAAAGATTATTGAGGAAACTAGAAGCTCATGGTGTGGGGGGAACATATTGGCATGGATAGAAGATTGGCTAGCTAACAGAAAGAAGAGAGTTGGCATAAATGGGTCATTTTCTGGTTGGCAGGATGTGACGAGTGGTATGCTACAGGGATCAGTGCTGGGACCAACTTTATATAAGTGACTTGGACGAAGGGGCCGAAGGGATGGTTGCTAAATTTGCTGATGACACAAAGATAGGTAGGAAAGTAAGTTATGAAGAGGACATAAGGAGGCTACAAAGGGATATACATAAGTTAAGTGAGTAGGCAAAGATCTTGCAAATGGAGTATAATGTGGGAAAATGTGAAATTGTCCACTTTCACAGGAAGAATAACAATGAAGCATATTATCTAAATGGTGAGTGATTGCAGAGCTCTGAGATGCAGTGTGATCTGGGTGTCCTAGCGTATAAATCACAAAAGGTTAGTATGCAGGTATAGCAAGTAATTAGGGAAACTAATAAAATGTCATTATTTATTGCGAGGGTAATTGATTACAAAAGTAGGGAGGTTATGCTTCATTATACAGGGCATTGATAAGACCACATCTGGAGTACTGTGTACAGTATTGGTCTTCTTACTTAAGGAAGGATGCAAATGTGCTAGAAGCAATTTAGAGAAGGTTTACTAGGCTAATACCTAGATGGGGGGGGGTGGGGGTGGGGGGGGGGGGGGGGGGGGGGGGGGGGGGCATTGTCTTATGAGGAAAAGTTGGACAGGCTAGGCTTGGATCTGCTGGACTCTAGAAGAGTAAGAGGCAACTTGATTGAAACATATAAGATCCTGGGGGGCCTTAATAGGGTGGATGTGGAAAGGATGTTTCCTCTTGTGGGAGAATCTAGAAATAGGGGGCACTGTTTAAGAATAAGGGGTTGCCCATTTAAGTCAGAGCTGAGGAGAATTTTTTTCTCTCAGAGGGTCGTGACTCTTTGGAACTGTCTTCCTCAAAAGGCAGTGGAAGCAAAATCTTTCAATATTTTTAAGGCAGAGGTAGATCTTGATAAGGAAGGGGGTGAAAGGTTATCGGGGTAGGCAGGAATGTGGAGTTGAGGTTGAAATCAGATCAGCCATGATCTTATTGAATGGCGGAGCAGACTCGAGGGGCTGAGTGGCCTACTCCTGCTCCTAATTCATTTGTTCTTGGGTAAAGTTGATCATATTTTTCATTTGGGGGTAATCTCTTTATTTACTCAGGGTAGTCAAGAGGGTAGGTACTAACCTGCATCCAGCTTTGTACTAACATCATTCAGGAACACTCACTAGAGAATAGTGATTTTGTTTTTCCCTCCCTGCTGCCCTGCAGACCGAGTTTCTGATCTCAGCCATCCGTTATGGTGAAAAAATACCAAGCCAGGGGAATGGGGGGAGTCACATGCAAGCTGTCTGCTGGAAACCAGTATCAACAATATGGGAGGTGGGGTAGGATTGGGGGAGGATCTGGGAGGCATGGAATTGAGGCTGGAGGGGGCTTGCATATACCAGCTCTCAGTTCAGTAAAGCACCGTTTTAAAATTCTTCTTCTTATCAGCCTCGGCTCAGTCGGTAGCATTCTTGCCTTGAGTCACAAGATTCTGAATTCAAGCCCAATCCAGGACTTGAGCACAAAAATCAAGGCTAAAACTCTGGTGCAGTACTCAGAGAATGCTGCACTGCCGGAAATACCATCTTTTGGATGAGGCGTTAAGCAGAAGTCCTGTTTGCTCTGGCAGGTGGACGTAAAGGATACCATGGCTCTATCTCTATCATTACCCATCTGAAACTGACTGCAACTTCAGGACGTAATGCAATCAGGGCAACCACAGGTTGTGCTGTGGCCTCTATTCATCCAAAGCATTGAAATCAGCAAGAATTTCAATTTTCACACATCACTATTAAAAACCCATAAACAGTTACACTTTGTTCAGTCAGGTGTAACTGGGTTTTTAACAGTGATGTGATTAGTAAAATGTTTAAATGGATTTCATTCCACTTCTTTTTGTTTCTTACAACCGCTTGTAGCATTCCTTACTGGACATTCCCAGCATGGAGCTGGAGTGATATCATCAGGCTGTCCAACCAGCCAATCACATTAAAGAATTTTCACAGGCATCCCAACCAAGAAACAAAAAGCAGTGGAATGAACAAGGTGTAACTTTTTATGGGCTTTTAACAGTGATGTGGGAAACTCGAAATTCTCACCGATTTCAATGATTGTTAGCTCTGGGTGGGTGGAGGCCACAGCACAGCCGATGGTGGTGGTGCCCTGAATGACAGACCACAACTTCAGGATTGCATTGCATTACATTACATCCTGAAGTTGTAGTCAGTTTCAGATGGGGTAATGACAGAGAACCCTGACAGTTCACCACAAAAATCTGGGTAATTATTTCCATGGTCTCACCCCATATCCCCAATCTCTTCCAGCACCACAATCCTCCCAAGGTATCTGCATTTGTCTAATGCCAGCCTCTTGACCAGAGCTGATTGTAACCGCTCTCCCAATGGTGGTCGCGCCATTAGCTACCAAAGCCCTAATCTCTGGAATTTCCTCCCTAATTCTCTTTCCTCCTTTAAGAGGCTCCATAAAAGCCACCTGATTTTGGCCACCTGTGTTGAATTTCTCATGTGGCTGGGTGTCAGATTTTGGTTTTATAACACTCCTGTGGAGTGTTACGGGTTAACCCCACCCCCATCCCCATCCCCATCGTGTCCTTGCTTTGTTTTACTATGCTAAAGGCGCTATATAAATACAAGTTGTTGTTGTTGGAGTGAAGGGACCCATCAGCCGGGCCAAGAGCCTGATACCCTGGGCACTCCCTGTCCCCCTGACTCGGGACAGCCACAGCTACAGCGACAGACCCAGGCCCAGGCCCTCACCCGTCGATGATGTTCTCCGGCGGATGTTTCTCATCTCCGGACGCCACCAGTGCGACCTGCGTCCCCGCCACCATCAAACCAAAGTCGCGCTTCATCTCGGCCTCCCCGTTACCACAACAACGGCTCACTTCCGGTCCTTCCCATAACTCCTCCCCCCGTGTCCGACTTAGACTTCCGGTCCTCCCCCTAACCCCTCCCACCTCCCCGCCCCCCAGTGTCCGGTTCATGGTTCCGTGCTCATCCCCATATGAGCTGCCAGGAAGCAGGAGCGTTGGTAAAATTGCTGCGTTTCACAGCTCAGCCGGGGGTCCTGGTAACTGTTTAGCCGGGGGGTAGCAGGTGGCCGTCGAGGGTAAGTGTTGGACTCGGTGACTGGGGGTTGCTTCAAGAAATATCGACTGGGGGTTGGGGTTGGGGTTGTGGGTGTGGGTGTGGGTGTGGGTGTGGGGGTGGAGTGTGGGGGTTGGGGTGGGGGGTGTGGGGGTTGGGGTGTGGGGAGTGTGGGGGTTGGGGTGGGGGGTGTGTGGGGGTTGGGGTGGGGGGTGTGGCGGAGTTGGGGTGGGGGGTGTGGCGGAGTTGGGGTGGGGGGGGGGGTGGGTGGGGGGTGGGGGGGTTGGGGTGGGGGGTGTGGGGGGGTGGGTGGGGGTGTGGGGGGGGGGTTGTGGTTGTGGGGGTTGGGTGTGGGAGTTGGGGTTGTGGGTGGGGGGGGTGGTGGTTGGAGGGGGTGGGGGGTGGGGGTTGGAGGTGGGGGGGGGTTGGGGGGGTGGGGTGAGATTTAGGAGAGGGGGATGGATTTACATTCCAGCACTGTGCTCCTTCCCCCAGCCCTGGGGGGGGGCTGATTTTCAGGATGTGACATTTGGTGAGAGCTGGGAGGTTTAGTCTAGGGTGAAAGCCTGAACTCTGCATCTAACCAGTCAGTGGCTGAACTAATTGTTTTTGGAAACCCTGCCAAAATATAATTTGCCTTGGCACTGACTTTATCCCTCTCCCTGATTCCGCCCTCCCTCAGACTGAAACAGACCATATGAGTGTCTGGGGAGAGACTTTAGTGGTTAAGTTTAAAATTGACCTGATGTGAATGTCAAGAGTAAAGGACGTTAATATTATTTTATCATTTGACGGCACAGATGTGATAGATCAAACTGAGACCACATCCTGCATGCACATGGAATCAATATTCTCTTGGTGATGATTCACTTCCACTCAAAGATGGACACCAATATATAAGGCATTTGAAAATGTACTCCATTGCAATTAAAGATAATATATCAGAAGGCAGTTGAAACAAACAATCTGATAGGAAAACAATGTGATCAGAGTGTAGCCAGCAATTCTGGGGAAAAAGAAATGGATGTGTCACAAAGGACTAGCAAGATACAAGACTAGCAAAACTATGTTGTGGCTGGTGTACTAGAGCAGGCCTGTCCAATCTTTTAGCTGGGGGGGGGAGGGGGATGTCACATTGCCAATTTTTTTCTCACTCAAGGGACGACGAGCAGATTTCAGGAAGATAAGGTTTGGCACAACATTAAACATGAATTTCTAGAAGAAAGTTGCAATGTGAAGAAAACAAAAAAACTTGCTGAGCACAAATAAAGCAACGTCAAAGCAATAAATTGTTAATTTAAAAAGTGGTTAATAAAAATTACCATTAGGTTATAAGAGGGTGGGTGTGTGCGCGCGTGTCTAGCTCACTCACTCACCCTCACCCACTATATGAGTGGGTGTGAGTATATGTCGGTGTGTGGGGCTGAGTGTGTATCCTGAGACTGAATGAGCCAAACAAACACATTTCTCTCACATGCACGCGCCTCTCTGTCTCTCGTGCTCCTCTCTTCCCCCTTTCGGTGCGGGCACCCTCTCTTCCCCCTCTCTCCCCGTGGCCCCCCCCCCCCACGCATTCTCCCTTTCTACATGCCTGCTCCCCCTCACTCACGTCCGTTCTGCCCACGCAACCCAGCTGTCATGCGCTCCCTCCATCAGCCTCCCACCTGTGCCTTGCAACCAGTCTCTTCCTCTGCCTCACCCCTCCCCCCAATCTCCCTGGCCCTATCCCCCTCCCCTCCAGTCTCCCTGGCTCATCCCCCCACCCATCTCCCTGCAAACCCCCCACAAATCTCTCTGGCTTCTCCCCCCCCCACCCCCAATCTCCCTGGCTCTTTCTCTCCCTTCCTCCCACTTTTTCCTCTGCACACTCACCGCTGACAATGATCGCTGCTCCTCCAATCACAGGCTGTTTCTCTCCCAGCAAATGTGGGAGAGGAGTGGCCTGTGACTGGAGCAGCAGGCCCTTGCAGAATCTTCAGATTCACTTACCTGTCTTGCTGGTATTTTAAACAGTGGCTCCGGGAGCCACATATAATGGCTTCGGGGGCCACCGGTTGGATGAGCCTGTCCTTGAACATAATAACCATTATCAGGATCAGCTAGAAGTGAGAGTGAATTCCTGACTGTTCTGGAGAAGGGTCATGCAGACTTGAAACGTTAACTTTGTCTCTCTCCACAGAAGCTGTTGGACCTGCTGAGTTTTTCCAAAACTTTCTGTTTTCGTCCCTGACTGTTCCTGTTTATTTCCCTTTTGAAGTAGTATGTCTGGTAATCCTTTTAAAGCCTTTCCATGAAGTTGAGCACAAAGGGATGTGATTAAAGATCAGTTCATGTCTTTTTTTTTTGCATGTTGTCCTGAACATCTTGAATTGTTTCTATTATGTAAGTTTAACATTGTCATCTCAAGTTTTGAAGTCAATTTATGGGATTTGTTTTTAAAAATGCCAATTCCCAGCACTGTTGTCTCTCCCTATCTCTCACTGTTATTACGAAGTTGAAGAATTAAATAAAACTCTTGCCCGTTTATTTTAATGAATGTGAATTTTGATCTTCTTTCTCACATTTTTGTATACCAGTATTGTGAAAGGACCTACATGCAACCTTGACACCTTGTTCAATCTTAAACTGAGTTTCAATCTCTATAGTCTATCCATCAGTATTTCCACCATCACATTGTTGTCTTCTTCCACACTTGCTGAAATCCTAATTAAAACTCAAATTCCTCAATGTTTCTTTATCAGCCTCCTGACTTCCACCCTCCATGAGCACTATTGCTTGCATTCAATCTTATTTTAAGTTCCAATTTCCCAACAGACCTCCCTTGATAATCTCTACTGGCTTGTTTGGTCGGGTGGTAGCAGGTTGCCATTGAAGGTAAGTGTTGTATTTAGGGTTGAGTGCCAAGAGACTAAAGATAAGAAGATGGATTCTCATTCAACTGCCATGCTTACACCCCAGCACTGGGGGTCTCATTTAACAATGTGACACTTAGAGCCACTGGTGAGAAAGGTGACGGTCTGGCATGGCAGAATCTTAACTCTGGATCTAACCAGTGCATTGCTCAACTAATTGGGTGGTATTTTCCCACCCCACCCTCTGCCAGGATCATCCGGTCTCGCCGAAAGTCAATGGACTTTTGGTTGGGCCGCTGAATCTGCTGCAGTGGATCCTGCCATGACAGGGCCGGAAAATCCCAGCCATTGGCTTTGTGCCCATGCCAGAATCTCTGTTGCTTTGGCAATGACTATGCCTGTCCCTGGTACATTGAATTTAAAAGCCTCATCCTCTGTACAAATATCTTTATGGATCCATCCATACTACCTCTGCAGCTTTCACTAGACTTGCACCTCCTTCGAAGTCCAGCCTTTTGTAAACCCTACAAACAGTCACACATTCACTGCACTATTGATGTCAGAGCTGCAGCAATGGCCCTAATCTGCACCTCCCTTCCTAAACCTCTTACAATCTTTTTCCACTGTAAAAAGTCACTTGAAACCTCTTTTTTTAGTCCAAGGTTTTCCTTTTTCTTATCACTGGTTCTAGTCTGTGTGAAGTTCACTGTTGGTAGGACTGATAAAGGAACATGAGGAACTAAGAAGAAAGTGAAAAAGAGCTAAGCCTAGAATTCTCATGATGACTACATGTGCACATGTAAAGCCAAACTGACAGAGGAAAATTAAGACAACTGATTGTACGGTTAGAAGATTGAAGTGCGGGGTGGGAAGTGTTCACTTTTGTGCAGCATTGGAATCAGTTTTGAAACAGGAGGAATGGATTCTGCAAAAAATGAACAGTTGCCATTGTCTTAGCACCAAGAATAGATAAAGCAGGGGATGGGAGTATAAACCATTCACCAGAGAATGTAATATTTAAAAATATGCTCTGAATTATGAGAATCAAGTTTTTAGATTTTGTTACTTGATGTTCTAAATGTTAAGCAAATTTAGACATTACAGAATTATTTTGAAAAAATATGTTTAGTTTTTCAGATTGTCTTCCAATGTCTTCACACACCAGTACAAGTCCTGCATTTGAATTTGGGCCTATCTATGTACGTGAAAAGGGACAACTTCACCTGTTGAATGGTGCTTCAAACTTGAAGGCGAGCACTGAAAAATCCAGGTCACTGCGACTGTTTCAAAAGGGCTTCACTGTTAAACTGTGTATTGAAGATGGAGACAAGCCAAGCACTTGCAGGACTGATCATATTGTCTTCACATACACTAAGGCAGGGAATCTTCGCTATTCTCCCAAGTTGCTCTTTGATGTAGTGCTTGGTTTTATAGCCGACAACATACAGCATGTTGACTCATTAATTGGCTTTCCTGAGCAGATTGCTGAAAAACTTTTCATTGCAGTGGAAGCAAGGAAGAAATTTGTTGACCCCGACACAAGTACAAAGGCTCTACTTAAATTCAGTGAGGCTTATGGAAGTCTCGTGCTCCAATCCCTGTGTTTACGAGACAGGTACAATCTTTTCTATCTGATCCAAATGGCAATGTTGAGAATTCCAGACACAACAACACCCCCCCCCCCCTCCCCCATGTCAGCACCATTCAGAAAAAGTCTGCACCTGAAACGTTTCTTGTCTGTTCTCTTTACAAATGTTGACCGACCCTGCTACATTTCCAACATTTGCAGTCATTGTTTCAGTTAGTGGGACTAGAACTGACCTTGGTGCTCCCTAAGTTAGGGAGGGGAAAATGGGTAAAAAGTCCAGTTGCTATCTGGTGGCTGCTTTTGGAAGGTAGACAGAAGCGGACACCAGTTGAGAATAGCTGGGCTTGACTGTAATGTACTTCCTCCAACCCCATCAAATAGCCTGATGTCACTCAGTTTCTTACACATGAAGAATAGCCACTTGAAAAAGGTACTTGAGAGCTCTCAATACTCCCCAGTATGAAAATGCATCTTCAAGTGGTGCTAAAATTAGTTGGGTAAAGATGTAAGTTGTTTTGGTGTTCCACAGTACAATACAACTGCTTCATTATAGACTGGCAGTGTCCAATGATTATTATGTAATGAATTGTGTTTTGTAATTTAGTAATCTTTAATAATGGTTTGAAAACGTTTCCTTTTCTCTTGTCCACTGCATATTGTTTTCCATTTTTTGCTGTCATTAGTCTAGGGATCAACCACAGTTGAGAAGGCAGACAGGTGATCTGCCTCCAAGGTTCTGCCAATTGCTGTTATTGGGACATGCGCACACGTGTCCAGGTGACTGCTCTCTCTGGTCTTGCTGCTTAGATGCCTTATGCAGGCCAGGTGCTGCTCTGTCATGGTACAGCTATGATCAAGGACCCAAGTGAAGTGAAGCAATAAAACCAACGTCTCTCTGCACTGTAGCACCACTCCAGTTTGGTTACCAGCACTGAAATGAATGAGGTGTAAGTCACATCTCACTTCTCTGACAAAATCATTAAAGTTTGAGGACTGTGTTCTGTGGTGTTAGACACTTGTATTTCATTCCTGGACCAGGGTCTGAACTAGTCAAGACTAAATTGATGAACTGTTTTCTGACTGTAAGAGCACCGCTTGAAATCAACTTGACCTTGGGCAATCTCAATTCACTTGCAATTGGAGAGAGGCCTATAACACAAAATTGCTCCTAATTTGGTTCTAATTGACTGTTGGTCAAAGACCAGTATGGCTGCTGTGGGGAACCAAAAAGGCTTACTCTGAAACACATTGCTGGGGCAGAGCAGAAGGACTTTACTCTGTACCACGACAAGTGTCTGACCAAAGAGCACTGAGTGTTCAAGATGGAAAATGTTCCATTTCTCAGTACTAACAAAATTAAGATCCTTCTTTTAAAAATAGTTATAAACAGAATCATTATTGCCAGTCATTTGGTTTTTATTAGGGAAAAATATAATTGATGGAATAACTTTTGGTGAATATGGTGTTCATCAAGAATATTGTCAGTTGCAATTTTTTCTTTATTCTTTCGTGGGATGTTGGTGCCACTGAAAAGGCCAGTATTTGTTGCCCATCCCTAATTGCCCCTGAACTGAGTGTCTTACTAGGCCATTTTAGAGGGCAGTTGAGAGTCAACCTCGTTGCTGTTTTTCTGTAGTCACATGTCGGCCAGACCAAGTAAGGACAGCAAATTTCCTTCCCTAATGGGCATTCATGCCCTAGATGGGGTTTTTACAACAATCAATGATAGTTTCATGATCACCATTACTGAGACTAGCTTTCATTTCCAGATTTTAGTAATTGAATTTAAATTCCACCAGCTGCTGTGGTGGGATTTGAACCCATGCCACCAGGGATGGTGACTCTGGATTACTTTGCCACCATCTCCGCTATCTGTGCCCCTAGCTCAATTGTCAAGGTGGGTCTAAGTAGAGAAATCTTTACCAAACCTGTTTTGTAGCTGGCCTGGGAATGCAATGAAGCGGTACCACTGAAGGCATGGATATCTTTCATCTCCTTGGAGACCAGATTCACTCCAGCGTTTTACAAAGGTGCCTTATATCGTTGCAGATTTTTAATGGTGTCAGAAAAGTTGGAAGAAATCCAGTCTTTTCGTGGTTTGATGTGCCTGGATCTGTCGAGCTGTAAGCTGGGGGATGAACATGAGCTCCTAATGCACTTGACATCTGAAACCTTAGCAAGGTACAGTATGTGTTAGTGGATACAACAGAAACGCTGAGAACTGTTTGTCAACTCCATGCAAAAGATATCCTCATTACATTATCTCACACCCTGAACAGAATCAACACTTTAACCGCAAAAGTCCTTAAATGACTTGACAGCTCCAGGGCAAAAGCAGGGCATGATACCCACTCAGTTCATGCTAGCTGTGTGAACATTTTCATGGGCATAATTAGGGTGGGTAACTTAGCAGAAATAATGCTGTTAAAGATTTCTCAATAAAGCTTAAACAACTGGGGCATAAACAGATGAAACCTCTTACAATGAAACTGATTCCTGTATGTTCATGCTATTATCAGATTCTCATGATAGGTTTCAGCTATATTAAATGTTTAACAAAATGTATTTACTTCATTTCAGATATTTGAAAAACTAACTTTCTTTCATAATGTGTAACCTTAGTGTGTCCAACCTGTAATGTCCTTCATCAAACAGCATTCCCAAAAGCTATATAACAACAAGTATTTGCTTGTGAGATTTAAATTCAACCCTGACTGAACAGCTCAATTCTATGAGACCTTCAGAGTGTCCTCTCCTGCAGGATATCCAAACTGCTCATTTGTGACTCTCGAACCCTTTTAATCCAGGCCACACAGTTCTGTTTCTGCTTAAATTTTTCACTTGCTGGGAGTGACACAAGAGCCAAGAAACTACTGACACACAACTCATCAACTCTGTAAAATGTTGTGATACAATCAATTTCCCCTTCCCTAGCTTAACAGTCCACCTTCATAAAATAGTTTTTTTAATGTCTTTCCTTGTAAACTTTAATTGTCGTATTTAAAAATAAGCTAGTCTCATTGTTGATTGTCGTAAAATCTCCTCTGGTTCACTAATGTCCTTTAGGGAAGGAAATCTGCTGTCCTTACCTGGTCTGGCCTACGTGTGACTCCTAGCCCACAGCAATGTGGTTGACTCTTAACTGCTCTCTGAAAAGGCCTAGCAAACCACGCAGTTATATCAAACTGCTACAAAGTATAAAAGGATAGAAACCGGACAGACCATCTGGCCTCAACCCAGCCACCGGAATAGTAAACCCAGCCCTGCAAAGTCCTTACTAACATTGGGGGGCTTGTGCCAAAATTGGGAGAGCTGTCCCACAAATGAGTCAAGCAGGAACCTGACATAGTCATAGTCACCAAATCATACTTCAAAGGCAATGTCCCAGACACCATCACCATCCCTGGGTATGTCCTGTCTCACCGGCAGGACAGACCCTGCAGAGGTGTTGGCAAAGCGGTATACAGTCAGAAAGGAGTTGCCCTGGTAGTCCTCAACATTGACTCTGGACACCATGAAGTCTCATGGCATCAAGTCAAACATGGGCAAAGAAACTCCCACTGATTACCACCTGCTGCAATCCCTGCCCTGTCCCCTCAGAAGGTGAATCAGTTCTCCTCCATGTTGAACACCAATTGGAAAAAACACTGAGGATGGCAAGGGCACAGAATGTACTCTAGGTGGAGTATGTCAATGTCTATCACCAAGAGTGGCTCAGTAGCACCACTGCTGGCCGAGTCCTAATGGACATAGCTGCCAGACTGGGTCTGCGGCGGGTGGCAGAAGAAGCAACAAGAGGGGAAAACCCGCTTGACCTCATCCTTACCAGTCTACCTGTCATAGAGGCATCTGTCCATGACAGTATTGGTAGGAGTGACTACTGCACAGTCCTTGTGGAGACGAAGTCCCATCTTCTCATTGAGGATACCCTCCATTGTGTTGTGTGGCACTACCACTGTGCTAAATGGAAGAGATTTCGGACAGATCTAGCAACTCAAAACTGGGCATCCATGAGGTGCTGTGGGCCATCAGCAGCAGCAGAATTGTATTCAACCACAATCTGTAACCTCATGGCCCAGCGTATCCCTCATTCTACCATTACTATCAAGCCGGGGGGATCAACCCTGGTTCAATAAAAAGTGCAGGCGGACATGCCTAAAAATGAGGAGTCAACCTGGTGAAGCTACAACACAGGACTATTCGTGCGCCAAATAGCAAGTGATAGACAGAGCTAAGCAGTCCTTGGCTAATGGATTTAAGCTCTGCAGTCCTGTCACATCCACTTGTGACTGGTGATGGACAATTGAACAACTCACTGGAGGACAAGGCTCCACCAATATCCCCAACTTTAATGATTGGGGGGGTGGGGGAGCCCAGCACATCAGTGATCAGTGGAAAAGATAAGGCATTTGCAACCATCCTCAGCCAGAAGTGTCAAGTGGATGATCCATCTCAGCCTTCTCCTGAAGTCTCCAGCATCACAGAAGCCAGTCTTCAGCCAATTCAATTCAGTCCATGTTATATCAAGAAACAGCTGAAGGCACTGGATACTGCAATGGCTATGGGCCCTGACAACATTCCAGCAATGATACTGAAGACTTGTGCTCCAGAATTACCTGAACTCCTCGCCAAGCTTATCCATCACTGTTACAACACTGGCATCTATCCAGCAATGTGGAATATTTCCCAGGTATGTCCTGTCCACAAAAAGCAGAACAAATCCAACCCTGCCAATTACCACTCCATCAGTCTCTTCTCCATCATCAGTAAAGTAATGGAAAGGTGTGATCAATAGTGCTGTGAGGTGGCACTTACTCAGCAATAATCTACTGACATGCTCAATTTGGGTTCTGCCGGAGCCACTTAGCTCCTGACCTCATTACAACTTTGATCCAAGCATGGACAAAAGAGCTGAACTCCAGAGGTGAGGTGAGAGTGACTGCCTCTGACATCAAGGTAGCATTTGACCAAGTATGGCATCCAG
The DNA here is from genome assembly GCF_017639515.1 of Carcharodon carcharias. Classification (NCBI taxonomy): domain Eukaryota; kingdom Metazoa; phylum Chordata; class Chondrichthyes; order Lamniformes; family Lamnidae; genus Carcharodon; species Carcharodon carcharias. The sequence continues at coordinate 10,855,232 of NC_054482.1, read as the reverse complement.
GAACCCAAGCAAAACTGGAGTTAATGGGAATCGGGAGAAAAACGTCCACTGGTTGGAGTTGTACCTAGCACAAAAGAAAATGCTTGTGGTTGTCAGAGGTCAACAATCTTAGTCCCAGGACACGGCTGCAGGAGTTCCTCAGGGTATTTTGTCCTAGGCTCAACCATCTTCAGCTACTTCATCAATGACCTTCCCTCCATCATAGGGTCAGAAGTGAGGATATTCGCTGATGGTTGAACAATGCTCAGCACCATTCGTGATTCCTCACTGAAGCAGTCTGTGCGCATATGCAGCAAAATCTGGACAATATTCAGGCTTGAACTTATTAATGGCAAGTAACATTCACACCACACAAATGCCAGGCAATGATCATCTCCAGCAAGAGAGAATCTAATCATCTTGACATTCAATGGCATTACCATTTCTGAATCCCCCACTATCGACATCCTGCCGGTTACTATTGACCAGAAACTGAACTGGACTTGCCATATAGATACTGTGACTACTAGAGCAGGTCAGAGGCGGGGAATTCTGTGGCAGGTAACTCACTTCCTGACTCCCTAAAGCCTGTCCACCATCTACAAGACACAAATCAGGAGTGTGATGGAATACTCTCCACTTGCCTGGATGAGTATAGCTCCCACAATACTCAAGAAGCTCGACACCATCCAGGACAAAACAGCCTGCTTAATTGACACCACATCTACAAACATTCACTCCCTGCACCAAGACACACAGTGGCAGCAGTATATACCATCTACAAGATGCTCTACAGCAACTCCTGCAAGGCTCCTTCGACAGCAGCATCCAAACCCACAACCTCTACCATCTACAAGGACAAGGGCAGCAGATGCATCACCACCTGCAAGCCCCCTTCCAAGCCACTCACCATCCTGACTTGGAAATATAGGTCATCAGGACTCAAAACGTCAACTGTACTCTTCTCCGCCGATGCTGCCAGACCTGCTGAGTTTTTCCAGGTATTTTTTATTTTTTGTTTTGAAAATATATCGTTGTTCTTTCACTGTCCATGGGTCAAAATCCTGGAACTCCCTCCCTAACAGCACTGTGGGTGTACCTACACCACATGCACTGCAGTGGTTCAAGAAGGCAGCTCACCACCACCTTCTCAAAGGCAACTAGGGATGGGCAATAAATGCTGGCCTTGCTAGCACATCCTGTGACAAATAAATAAAAGTGACCCCACCACAAACAGAAATTTATTATTTTTTTGTGTTAGATGATAAAATGGTTGTAAAAAAGTTTTTCCTTTCCTTAGTCTCCACAGTAACCTTCACTGTCGCCTTTTCTTCTTGCAGTCTCATCTGCTTATACCTTGGGGATAACGGCCTTTCAGATTCTGGTCTGCGGAAAATGACTGCACCTGTCCGAGTGATAAAGAAAGGTTTGGGGAATTTGGAAGTGTTGGATCTGTCCAGTAAGTTTCTAGACATTCCAGATAACTCTGGTTGACTTTTTGCAATGACAAGATTTAAAAAAGGCTTTCAGTGCAAAACACTGGCTGGCCTATTGTGCATTTTCAACATTCCTTTTTTTCTAACTTTACATTTTGTGTATGTCTGTAGGAAAGTATTAACCTTGGTATTTTCTGTATTTGTGCTGGCAGAAAGTTCTTTACTTGATTTTCATTGTACTGTAACAGACTGCGTACATTTTGTAATGACAGCACTTATATCTTGATGTCCTTTTATTCTTGATTAGAGTCAGTCCTTACCAGTTCCTTAAAATGAAAATAGCTTTGTAAGGATACCAATTGTAGATGATGCATGAATTCTACCGGAATTAAAATACTTTGTGATGCCATAATTGAAATTTTGTCACCCCTGCATTATGGAAGAAATAAATCAGCTTAATTCTGACTTCACCACATCGCTATTCAATTAGGTACTGAATTACCTAAAGCAACATGTAAGTGTGAATGTATGTGTATATAGCCTTTCTCGAGGCACTTCAAAGCCAATTAAGTACTTTTAAAGTGTAGTCACTGCTGCTATTAGGGAGCCAATTAGTTTAATATCTCATCCAAAAGACAGCACCTCAGTTCTCTGAAGTGTCAGCCTAAACTATGTGTTCAAATCTCCAGGGCAGGGCTTCAGTCCACAATCTTCTAACTCAGAGGTGAGCCAAGGTTGGATCTTCAGTGCTTGTGAAGCTAGTTATTTCTAGTTACGTGCATTACAAAAAAGGGAATCAGTATGAAGTGAATTAACCATTACTTTGCAGTGATGAGACTTTGCGGATGGTTCAGTGGTAGGAACATAGTCCACAGTGGTAATACAAACCAGGAGTTTCCAGGTTTCAGTCTTGTCCTGTGCTGAAATTATCATAATGTTAGGGAATGCTTGTCATTTGTAATAACTCAGGATAATATCTTGGGGACTGAAGCTTTAACACATTAGAGTACACTAACCTAGGTGTCAGCTCTGGCTCAGTGGGTAGCACTCTCCACTTTGAATCAGAAAGTTATGGATTCAAATCTCACTCCAGTTCTCATGTAAAAATCAAGCTGGCATTCCAGTGTAGTACTGAGGAATAGCTGCATTATCGAAGGTACTGTCTTTTGGGTGAGATACTAAACCATGCCTCCCCTGTCCAGTGGATGTAATAGACCCCATGGCACTGTTTCGATAAAGTCTGGGGCCAATATTTATCGCTCAGTTAATATCACAAACAAGTTTTCTGGTCATTATCACATTACTATTTGTGGAACCTTACTGTGTGCAAATTGGTGCCATAATGCCTACATTACAACAGTGACTGCATTTCAAAAGTACTTAATTGACTATAAAGCACTTTGGAACTTTATAGTGTGAAGGTCACTATTTAAATGCAAGTCTTTTTTAAATCTGGACGTCACTTCTGTATGTAAGCTCTGTACAAACTACACTGAAAAATTATAGTGTTGCATGAAATTGAGTATGGTAGTGTAGTGGTTACAGACCAGCAATTCAATGATCAGAATTCCAATCCCAACTTGGCAAGGTATGAAATTGAATTCAATAAATTGAGTAACTTGTGAGCTGGCACCAGAAAGCATCACGATGAAAGCTTCAGTATTGCTGAAAAAACCCAGTTGGTTCACAGCCCCACATAGTGTGGTTGATGTTTAGATAAGTTTTTGAGATGAAGGGATCATGGATGGACAATAAATGCCAGTCCCCCATATCCCAAGAACAAATACAAAAAGGTTGTACAGCTTTGTCTAGCACAAATTATGGAATAAAGCAAAATCAGTCTTCTGGGATGTTGTCAATTGACTTAATAAATTAAAACATCTCATAGATTAACATTCGTTCAGAGAGTTCTCACAGTAGGTTCTTTAAACAGAAATCAATTATTACCTCCACTGTTGTTTCTTCTGCACCAGATAATCCCAGAATCAGTGAGCATGGAATGGGATATTTGTGCTGCTTTTCAAAGCTGAGGGCTCTCGATATCTCAGGAACTTGTGTTACGGTGAGGATGGATAGAGTTTCCAATTTAATATACCGTTATCTCTGTGGGTATCCAAACTGAAATTGCTCCCTTTTTATACTATATATTTGATACAAAATTTCTTTGAAATCAGCTACAGATTTAATGATATCTGACTTGCTAACACCATCGCATATCTGGAATACATAACATTTAGAAAATTGGCAACAAAAAATCTCTTTAAGACTGAATCAAATTCACATGTCAAGTGAAACAGTAAATATGTTTAATTACAATCCAAAGTAAACCAAACTGTTTGCAAGCATGCTGTCTGTGATTAACTCCTGACCACATTTCCACTCCATCATTAAGACTGCCTACTCCCACCACTATATTACTGCCTGACTCTGCCCCTGCCTCAGCTTATCTACTGCTAAACAGTCATCCAAGCATTGTTACCTTTTGTCTTGCCTATTCCAATGCTTTCCTAGTAAGTTTCCCATTTTTCACCCTACATGAGCTCATCCAGAACTTTGCTTCCCTTACCCTAACTTTCACCAAGTTACGTTTACCCACCACCCCTATGCTTACTAGCATAGTAAGTTACTAGCCACACCGCAGTACTGGCACAGAAGCCTACTTTGGCTCCTGGTTGGGCAATGATTTCGTTATAAAATTGCTCATCCTTCCCTATCTTTGTAACCTCCTCCAGTCATAAAGTCCTCTGCGATCTCTGCAACCCTCCAATTCTGGTTCTTTGCACCTTCCAACTTTAACCACTCTACCACTGTCGACAGTGCCTTCGACTGCCCAGGCCCTCGGCACTGGAATTCCTTCCCACCTCTCGTTCTCTTTCAAGATGCTCCTTTAAAACTACCTCTAAGCAAACTTCTGGTCATCTGCCCTGATATTTCCTTATATAGTTCAGTGTACAATCTTGATTGATAACACTCCTGTGAAGCACCTTGGGATCTTTTACTAAGTTCATGACACTACAAAAGCACAAGTTGTTTTTACTTCAGGTTGTAATTTAATCTCTTTGTTTGAGTGACAGTTAAACTGCTCAAGCTATTCTCATGGAGTTTCTGATCTGACTCCCTCTGCCCGATTACTACCCTATAATTATTTCTACGTAATACTTGCTCTAACCCTGATGCTCCGCCTTTTTGATTTCATTTTTCCTCCCTCCTCTTCCGAAGGCTCTAATTCTAACAGTATGGTTCCACGTGTACCAACTATGTTTTGGTAACAGGCCCAAGTGACTGTTTTTCTTATCTAAGTCCTGTGAATATTGGCAGTCCAGTCTACTTATTGGTAGAGAACAGCACCTGCCGAACCTGATTTTGTCCTCGTTCAATGTCCGGACGCACGATTCCCACTGGGGTTTATTTGACTTTTAAAAATTCTCTTATAGGATGTGGGCGTCGCTGGCCAAGCCATAATTTATTGCCCATCTCCAACTGCCCTTCAGAAGGTGGTGGTGAGCTGCCTTCTTGAACCACTGCAGTCAGTGTGGTCTAGGTACACCCACAGCGCTGTTAGGGAGGAAGGTCCAAGATTTTAACCCATGGACAGTGAAAGAACGGCGATATATTTCCAAGTCAGGACGGTGAGTGACTTGGAGGGGAACTTCCAGGTGCTGGTGTTCCCATGTGTCTGTTGCCCCTGTCCTTCTAGGTGGTAGTGGCTGTGGGTTTGGAAGGTGCTGTGTAAGGAGCCTTGGTGAGTTCCTGCAGTGTATCTTGTAGCTGGTACACACTGCTGCTACTGTACGTTGGTGGTGGAGGGAGTGAATGTTTGTGGATGGGATGCCAATCAGTGGGCTGCTTTGATCTGGATGGTGTCAAGGTTCTTGAGTGTTGTTGGAGTTGCACTCATCCAGGCGAGTGGAGAATATTCCATCACACTCCGGACTTGTGCTTTGTACATGGTGGGCAGACTTTGCGAATCAGGAGCAGGAAGTTTGACTTTATTTCCCCTTCCCATCTTCCCCTCCTTGACTTGTCCAAAGGAGCTGAGACCAATTGTAATTCCTCAGCTGCTGCCCTGGCAGAGATCAGCAAGCTCAGTGGAACCAGGGTGACAGCCATCCCTTATTTTACAGAACAGCCCTGCCATTGAGCCAACTGTTCCAATTCCCGGGCTACATGCATCCGTAATTATGTTTTTCCCATAATTCAGACCTTTAAATCAAGTGCCTGTGCAGTAACTGTTTTGCTCCCATCTGCTTGTGTTAACAGCTCTGGCACCCCAGCCTCCAGCTCCCACAGCTCTGGCACCCCAGCCTCCTGCTCCCACAGCTCTGGCACCCCAGCCTCCTGCTCCCACAGCTCTGGCACCCCAGCCTCCTGCTCCCACAGCTCTGGCACCCCAGCCTCCTGCTCCCACAGCTCTGGCACCCCAGCCTCCTGCTCCCACAGCTCTGGCACCCCAGCCTCCTGCTCCCACAGCTCTGGCACCCCAGCCTCCTGCTCCCACAGCTCTGGCACCCCAGCCACCTGCTCCCACAGCTCTGGCAGCACCCTGCCTACTCTCCCCCCGCCATCCCCAACTCACCCCATCTGTAATGCAATCCCCTTCCAGAATGCCCCTTAATTTTCTCCAAGAGAATTGGTGACCCTGAATACAACCTAGGGAGTAAACCCAGTCTATGTAATGTTGGGTGGTATATTGACAAATCGAACCATCAGGGGAGCAAGCCATTGTAATGTTATAATGTTTCGTGCAGTTTTCTTCCAATAATCTGACGCATGCACCTCCTGCTACTATAAGACCTCATCATTAATATATCCAGACAGCTAAGATTTCCCATCTAATTTTCCCAATTATAGAAAGCTAATGGTGTAAAAAAGTTTCTGATTAGTTCTCACTTTTCTTTGCAATAGCCCAATTGTTCGTCAATCCAAACGATTCAGAGTAAGTTGTCGCTCTTTCCTGCTGGGGAACCTCTGGAGGAATTTAAGCACACGTGCTGCAAGACAGAAGGCTGGGCAGAGCAGGTACTGAGTCTGGTAGAAGTGTTGAAGTTTTCCAACATGATTTTGACAAACCAAAAACAGAATTACCTGGAAAAACTCAGCAGGTCTGGCAGCATCGGCGGAGAAGAAAAGAGTTGACAGTTCGAGTCCTCATGACACATCAACAGAACTAGGTGAATCCAAGGAGAGGGGTGAAATATAAGCTGGTTTAAGGTGGGGTGGGGGGTGGAGGGAGAGAAGTTGGGGGGGTGTGGTTGTAGGGACAAGCAAGCAGTGATAGGAGCAGATCATCAAAAGATGTCACAAACAAAAGAACACAGATGTTGAAGTTGGTGATATTATCTAAACGAATGTGCTAATTAAGAATGGATGGTAGGGCACTCAAGGTATAGCTCTAGTGGGGGTGGGGGGGCATAAAAGATTTAAAAATAATGGAAATAGGTGGGAAAAGAAAAGTCTATATAAATTATTGGAAAAAACAAAAGGAAGGGGGGAAGAAACAGAAAGGGGGTGGGGATGGAGGAGGGAGTTCAAGACCTAAAGTTGTTGAATTCAATATTCAGTCCAGAAGGCTGTAAGGTGCCTAGTCGGAAGATGAGGTGCTATTCCTCCAGTTTGCGTTGGGCTTCACTGGAACAATGCAGCAAGCCAAGGACAGACATGTGGGCAAGAGAGCAGGGTGGAGTGTTAAAATGGCAAGCAACAGGGAGGTTTGGGTCATTCTTGCGGACAGACTGCAGGTGTTCTGCAAAGCGGTCGCCCAGTTTACGTTTGGTCTCTCCAATGTAGAGGAGACCACATTGGGAGCAACAAATACAGTAGACTAAGTTGGGGGAAATGCAAGTGAAATGCTGCTTCACTTGAAAAGAGTGTTTGGGCCCTTGGATGGTGAGGAGAGAGGAAGTGAAGGGGCAGGTGTTACATCTTTTCCGTGGGCATGGGGAGGTGCTATAGGTGGAGGTTGAGTAGGGGGTGATAGAGGAGTGGACCAGGGTGTCCCGGAGGGAGATGAGACTTGGAAAATTTTATTAATTTTGCTTCCAATCTCCACCCCTCCATCATTTTCATGTGGTCCATCTCTGACACTTCCCTTCCCTTCCTTGACCTCTCTGTCTCAATCTCTGGTGATAGACTGTCCACCAATATCCATTACAAGCCTACCGACTCCCACAGCTACCTCGACTACAGCTCCTCACACCCCGCTTCCGGTAAGGACTCCATCCCATTCTCTCAGTTCCTTCGCCTCCATCGCATCTGTTCCGATGATGCTACCTCCAAAAACAGTTCCTCTGACATGTCCTCCTTCTTCCTTAACCGAGGTTTTCCACCCACGGTCGTTGACAGGGCCCTCAACCGTGTCTGGCCCATGTCCCGCACATCCGCCCTCACGCCTTCTCCTCCCTCCCAGAAACATGATAGGGTCCCCCTTGTCCTCACTTATCACCCCACCAGCCTCCGCATTCAAAGGATCATCCTCTGCCATTTCTGCCAACTCCAGCATGATGCCACCACCAAACACATCTTCACTTCACCACCCCCCTGTCGGCATTCCATAGGGATCGTTCCCTCCGGGACACCGTGGTCCACTTCTCCATCACCCCCTACTCCTCAACCCCCCACCTATGGTACCTCCCCATGCCCACGCAAAAGATGTAACACCTGCCCCTTCACTTCCTCTCTCCTCACCGTCCAAGGGCCCAACCTTTCAAGTGAAGCAGCATTTCACTTGCATTTCCCCCAACTTAGTCTACTGTATTCTTTGCTCCCAATGTGGTCTCCTTTACATTGGAGAGACCAAACATAAACCGGGCAACCGCTTTGCAGAACACCTGCAGTGTGTCTGCAAGAATGACCCAAACCTCCCTTTCGCTTGCCATTTTAACACTCCACCCTGCTCTCTTGCCCACATGTCTGTCCTTGGCTTGCTGCATTGTTCCAGTGAAGCCCAACGCAAACTGGAGGAACAGCACCTCATCTTCCGACTAGGCACTTTACAGCCTTTCGGACTGAATATTGAATTCAACAACATTAGGTCTTGAACTCCCTCCTCCATCCCCACCCCCTTTCTGTTTCTTCCCCCCTTCCTTTTGTTTTTTCCAATAATTTATATAGATTTTTCTTTTCCCACCTATTTCCGTTATTTTTAAATCTTTTATGCCCCCCACCCCCACTAGAGCTATACCTTGAGTGCCCTACCATCCATTCTTAATTAGCACATTCGTTTAGATAATATCACCAACCTCAACACCTCCTGTGTTCTTTTGTCTGTGACATCTTTTGATGATCTGCTCCTATCACTGCTTGCTTGTCCCTACAACCACACCCACCCCCTCCACTTCTCTCCTCCTCCCCTCTTCTTCCCCACCCCCCCCCCCCCCCATACACACACACACACACACACACACACACACACACACACACACCCCTACCTTAAACCAGCTTATATTTCACCCCTCTCCTTGGATTCACCTAGTTCTGTTGAAAGGTCATGAGGACTCGAAACGCCAACTCTTTTCTTCTCCGCCGATGCTGCCAGACCTGCTGAGTTTTTCCAGGTAATTCTGTTTTTGTTTTGGATTTCCAGCATCCGCAGTTTTTTGTTTTTATGATTTTGACAAATATGAACTGGATTTTAAAACTGCAATTTGTAGACTTGGACGTTTTAATAGTTCAGTCCTGAGACCTAATTCCCATCCTCTCCTGATTAATAAGTTGAAACACTCTTTTTAATCTGCCTGTGATGGCCCCATGTGAAATGAAGTCTTTCTGTTAGCCCATGGCATAATATTATTGCCAAATTAACCACTAATTTGACAAGCTCAGCAAAGTCATATAACTGTATGGGTTCTCTTCTGAGGTTGATGCTAAGACATACTGTTGATCTTTTTCTGATCTCGCTTCTTCAGGCATAAACCTTGCTGGGGTGGCCTATTCTTGGGCAGCAGCACAGCCTGGATGTTGGGCAGGACCCCACCCTGGTCTATGGTGACCCCTCCCAGCAGCTTGTTGAGCTCCTTGTCGTTGCGGGTGGCGGGGGAAGGATGTGGGTCGTCTTGTTGTCCCGGGCTGCATTGCCGGCCAGCTCGAGGATCTCGGCGGTTAGGTACTCGAGGATGGTGGCCAAATAGATGGGGGGCTTCGGCACCAACGCACTCGGCATAGCGACCCTTGCGCAACAGCCAGTGGATTCGGCCAACAGGGAACTGGAGACCAGCTCAGGTGGAGCAAGTCTTGGCCTTAGCATGCCCTTTGCCTCTGGTTTTACCATGGCCAGACATCTCTCCCTCAATTTGGGAACTTTACCCAGCAACTTTACTGGTGACTACTGAACCTCATCGTGGAGCTCTTCATGCTGATGCCATGCACCTGAAATAGAAAGCTCTTCATGCTTCAGTGTCAACATCGCTCTAATTATTGGCAATGTTTCTAGGGCTTCATCAATAATGCAAGTGGTCACTGCTTTGAATTGCTCCCTTGCCATTTGAACTTGTTTTAATTCGATGAGTTTCAGGCATTTGCAGGGTGAAACTTTTACAGCAGTAGACTTTTTGTTGAATCAGGCCGGAGAGGGAGGGAGGGAAGTTGAGAGATTTTCACTCTGCGGAGTTGCATTTCCTGTCAACCCATTATGTGCATGAACATTGTGATAAAACTTACCCTTTTTAACTGTGTGTCAATAAAAATATATATTCATGCTTTAGTGTTTTTACCTCCCCAATGTAAAACAAGTTCCTTATTCCAATTGCTCAGTCTTGCTTCACTAAATTTCAAGGCAAACCCATCCTCCCGTAAAGAATAAAGTCTAAATAAAAAAAAAGTCTACTGCTGTAAAAGTTTCACCCTGCAAATGCCTGAAACTCATCGAATTAAAACAAGTTCAAATGGCAAGGGAGCAATTCAAAGCAGTGACCACTTGCATTATTGATGAAGCCCTAGAAACATTGCCAATAATTAGAGCGATGTTGACACTGAAGCATGAAGAGCTTTCTATTTCAGGTGCATGGCATCAGCATGAAGAGCTCCACGATGAGGTTCAGTAGTCACCAGTAAAGTTGCTGGGTAAAGTTCCCAAATTGAGGGAGAGATGTCTGCAGTGGTAATGGTACAGGATGTGCAACTCGGAGTTTGTAAGTTAAGATCTCACCATGTTTAAATGTGAGGTAGAACTCCGTAAACCTACAGCAGAATTTTATATTCCCCGCTGGTGGGTTTGAAGACAGAGGGAGTTGGAAGTGCCTGTAAAATTCCTCAGATGATCTTCGCACTGGACTCCCACCCACGCCCAGCCTCCTCTGCAATTTTACAGTAGGATGGGCAAGGCTTAGGCTGGCCCGCCCCTCTTTGCCCCAATTGAGGCCCTTAAGTGGCCACTTCATGACCACTTAAATGTCGTTTCCCACCCAGCCTCAATCTTTCAGGGTTGGAGGGAGGAGGAATTCAGGGGCAGGGTGATGCCTGAAAAGTGACTGTGCTCAGGCCTCAACAGCCTCCTTTCAACATCAGGCTGCCCCAAACCCAAAGAAGTCTGGCTCCTGTGGGTGCTCCTTACTCACCCCTGGCCTCTCCATCAACACCCACCCACCACCACGCCCCGCCATGAGGCTCCTCTGAAACACCAACATCCTAAAATTCCTGGCCCTGGTAATTTGTGACCTGGCAGTAGAAAGATGACTATGAACGTTGCCAGATTGTTGTAAGATCCCAACTGATTCATTAACGCCGAGGGAATGTGCCATTCCCGCTCAGTATGGCCTACATTTGATCCTATCACATACTACCTAATTGATTCCACATGCCCTTTGAAGTTACCCAGCAAGCCACTATTGTTGGGGGGACAGAAACACATTTTCTTATCTGTAGTGACACATTCCTGTTTTCCCAGAAAACAATTGGCTCACTTTTTTAACAATTAAGTTTCTCTTGCTTACTTGTCGAATTTTTGTTAAGTTCTTTTTTTTTGTACTTCAGGTGGTTTATCAGTGGGAACGTGTGTCTGTTAGACGACGTGAGAATGTTAGGGGCAGAACAATGACACAGCAATTCTGTAAGTATCCTGAAGGGAGTGTGCAACAGTGCTGCTGACTTGATCATTGAGAATACTTGTGAAACCAACATAGCCCTAAATCCTATTAAATTGGAACCTGTTTAAATGGCTCTGACGAGCAACAGCATACATCAGTAGATCTCTGCTTCCACATTGTAGTTGGTACATTAGAATTTTTAGGAACAACTTAGGGCCAACAAGCTTATCCCTCTTTGATAGATCAACTCCTATATTCCCTGCCATGAGACCTACCTATATTCTCACCATACATCTCAATCCTTTCTTGAGAAAAGTATGTAATTGTTTACATAACTCTCATTCTGTCTGCTTTGAATCCATCCCCATAATTAACAATCCACTGAGGTCATTGTTGTCAGTTGCCTTCATAATCATGAAACTTAGGTCAAGATCTTTTTTCCAGAGTAAGTTCTACTAACTTCTTTAATGTCATCCATATCTTAAATTCCTGATGCCGTCATTGTTTATCTTTGTATTCTCTTATGGATAAATTTATTTCTCTAATTGAACAGAATAACATACACCTCCAGATGGGATTGTCCAAGCTTTTAACAGCAAGAATATATCTCATCTGATTTGTATTCTGTATTTCAGTATCTTATTGCTTAGCTTCAGTTAAGCTAATAGTGTCATAGATCTATCTGTTGAAAACCCTTTCCTAATCAACAAATGTGCACTAACCTATTTAACAAATAGTCTTTCTTTTGCTACTTTTATTTTTAATTAATTATTTAATTAATTATCTCACACATAACTACATTGAATTTTATCTGCTACCAGATAGACCAATTATCTGAAAGATCTAAATGTCTCTGGATCTGGTTGCATGGTTTCTCATTATTGGCCTTATTTCCTGATTTAGCACCATTTTCAAACTGGGAGATTTAATTACAATTCCCTTATCTAAGTTGTTGCCTTATGTTTATAAATAGCAAGGATCTTATAGCTTCTTGCTGCCCAAAATGTCCCAGTTTATTTTTTCTGTTTGTACACCATGTGTATTCTGCATCATGCTTTACATCCTATTTAGTGACTCCCTACCTGAACCATCAATTGCAAGTTGGAACTTCCTCAGAATCTTTGAGAGTCCAAATAAAAATATCAAGTAACATTTCTATTGTCAGTATTGTGTTTGAAAAACTCCAGGTTATTTCCTGAATCCATGCTGATTGTTCTTTTCCAAAATGTTCAATCACCGTAGACAAAGAGTTTCTTTGTAATTTTTTAAAAAATTTATTCATTATGTGGGCCCAGGCAAATTGCCCTTGTTCAGAGGGCATTTAAGAGTCAACCACATTTCTGTGGGTCTGATGCCAAACCAGGTAAATCTGAAGCAGATGGGTGGGTTTCTATGACAATCAGCAATGGTTTCACAGTTATCATTGTGCTTTAAATTTCAAATTTTGATTGGATTCAAATTCCACCATCTGCCGTGGTGGGATTTGAACCCTGGCTCCCAGTAAATTACCCCTGGGTCTCTGGATTATCAGTCCAGTGACACTATCAAAATGACAATACCGCTCACCACCCTCTGAGAGAAAAAAAATTCTCCTTACTTAAACGGGAGACCCCTTATTTTTAGACTATGTCCCCCGGCTCTAGTCTCTCCCACAAGGGGAAACATCCTTTCGGCATCCACCCTATCAAGTCCCTCAGGATCTTATTTGTTTCAATAAGATCAACTCTCATTCTTCTAAACTCCAGTGGATTCAGGCCCAGTCTGTCCAATCTTACCTGGGATATTATGATATCTTAGGTGTTATCTTATGAGGAATCAGTCAAATGAACCTTTGCTGAACTGCTTCTAACACATTTATATCCTTTATTAAATAAGGAGACCAAAAACTGTACATAGTACTCCAGATGTGCTCACCACATCTGTACAACTGTACCAAAATATCCCTACTTTTATATTTCATTCCTCTTGCAATAAACAACAACATTCCATTTGCCTTCCAAATCACTTACTGTACCTGCATACTAACTTTTTTGTGATACATGTACCAGGACACCCAGATCCCTCTGTACCCCAGAGTTCTACAATTTCTCTCCATTTAAATAATATGCTGCTTTTCTATTCTTACTGCTAAAGTGGACAAGTTCACATTTTCTTACATTATACTCCATTTGCCAAAATTTTGCCCACTCACTTAACCTATCTATATCCCTTTGCTGACTCCATATACCCTCTTCACAACTTACTTTCCTACCTATCTTTGTGTCGTCAGCAAATTTTAGCAACCATATATTCGGTCCCTTCATCTAAGTCATTGATATAAATTTTAAATAGTTGAGGCCTCAGCACTGTGGCACTTCATTCATCACATCTTGCCAACCCAAAAATGACCCACTTATGTCTACTGTTTCCTGTTAGCTAATCAATCCTTTAACCATGCTAATATGTTATCCCCTACATCACAAGCTCTTATTGTGCATAGTAACCTTTGATGTGGCACCTTGTCAAATGTCTTCTGAAAATCTAAGTACAGCACATCCACAGGTTCCTCTTTATCCGCGTTGCTTGTTACTTCCTCAAAGAACTCCAATAAATTAGTCAAACATGATTTCCCTTCCACAAAATCATGTTAACTCTGCCTGATTGCATTAAGATGTTCTAAGTGCCCTGCTATAGCCTCCTTAATGATAGATTCCAGCAATTTCCCTATGACAGATGTTAAGCTAACTGGCCTGCATTTTCCTACTCTGTGTCTCCCTCCTTTCTTGAATAAAGGACTCACATTTGCTACTTTCCAATCTGGTGGGACCTTTCCAGAATCTAGGGAATTTTGGAAAATTAAAACCAATGCATCTACTATCTCAGTAGCCACTTATTTTAAGACTCTAGGACGAAGTCCATCAGGACCTGGGGACTTGTCAGCTTTTAGTTCTAATAATTTTCTTAGTAGCCTTTCCCTGGCAATTGGAATTGTTTTAAGCTCTTCCCTCCCTTTCACCTTTTGATGCCCACTTATTTCCGGGATGTTATTTGTATCCTCCACAGTGAAGGCGGACACAAAATATCTGTTCAGTTCCATCTGTCATTTCCTTATTTTCCATTATTATTTCCCCATTCTCACTCTCTAGAGCTCACTTTGCCACCTCGTTTTCCTTTTTAAATCCTGTAGAAAGTCTGTTTTTATATTTCTAGCTAGCTTTCTCTCTTAATCTTAATTTCTCCCACCTTATTAATATTTTAGTCATTCTTTACTGTTCATTATATTCTGCCTAATATTTGAACCATAGAGAAGTTATGGCGCAGAAAGTGGCCATTCAGCCCATTGTGTCTGTGCTGTCCATAAAAAGAGAAAAAAGAAGCTAGGCACTCATTTTTAATCCCACTTTCCAGCACCTGGTCCGTAGCCTTGCAGGTTACAGCACTTCAGGTGCAGATCCAGGTGCCTTTTTAAATGAGTTGAGCACTTCAGCCTCAACACCAATTTAAGCAGTAAATTCAAGAAGCCCAGCACCCTCTGGGTGAAAAGGTTTTTCCTCATGTCCCCTCTAATCCTTCTACCAATCACCTTAAATCTATGCCCCCTGGTAACTGACCCCTCAGCAAGGGGAAACAGGTCTTTACTGTCTACCCCATCTATGCCCGTCATAATTTTGTACACCTCAATAAGGTCGCCCCTTAGCCTCCTCTGTTCTAAGGAGAACAACCCTAGCCTATCCAATCTCTCTTCATAGCTGTAGTTTTCAAGCCCTGGCACTCTTGTAAATCTCCTCTGTACTCTCTCCAGGGCAATTACATAATGTGGTGACCAGAACGCTACACAAAATTCCAGTTGCGGCCTAACCAGCGTTTTATACAGTTACAGCAATGCATCCCTGCTTTTGTAATCAATACCTCATCTAATAAAGGAAGCATTCCTTATGCTTTCTTTGCCTTATCCATCTGTCCTGCCACCTTCAGAGACCTGTGGCATGCACTCCAAGGTCTTCACTTCCTCAACCCCTCTTAATATCCTCCCATTTATTGAGTATTCCCTTGCTTTGTTTACATTCCCCAATGCATTACTTCACACTTCTCCAGACTGAATTCCATTTGCCACTTTTCTGCCCACTCAACAAAACCATTGATATCATTCTGGAGACAAGGACTATCCATTTCACTACCTTCTGATCTGCCACTCATCTTTGCGGAAGTTTATACTTTATCTTTCCATTTGATACTGTCTTTAACTTCCTTGGTTAATCCTGGATGGTGCATCCTTCCCTTAGAGTTTTCCTTTCTAACAGAAATGTATCTTTTTTGAATATTCTATATCTCATGTCACACAAGGCTCTGTGCTGGGAGCCATTAATTATAGAATCAGTCTCTGTGTTTCACATCCATGTATGTCGTATTCAGCATGTCTACCAATCAACTTCAATTCAAGTGTGTTTTTCGTTTGCCTGTTTTCTCTCCTAAAGATACAGGTTCTTGTTGAGAAACACTTTGACAGGTACTTTCTACCCTCCAGAATCTCTCTCTATGTCCATTCTTCACATGTAAGCCTAGGCAATGAGATGGTGTGACTGTGAGTGGGAATTCTATCCAAATACACCTACTGTCCGATTATAATCTGTGCATGGCAATCAAGTGTGGAAATCCTGTGACCTGTGTTTATTTCCATCTCCCCTGCCATTGCCATGACATTTACTATGAAAGGAATTATTCAATTATTCAATCTCTATCCAGCTCCTATTACAGCGCCACACCATTCAATTAATTTGTAAAATAACTTCAAGTTCTCATTATGCTTTAAAATATTCACATAAGCATAATCAATTTCACTTATTTCCTAGATGGAATAAACAAATTGATCAACATAGGAATTGATGGACTTTCAAATGCTGAGCAAATCAAGGAGCCAATCAGGATGCAGTTTCACAGAAGAGTCAGTAAGGATCTCTGTGCAGAGTCCACTGTGACCACCACATTAGGGGCCAGAAAGAGAAGTGGTGGACAAGCTGAAGTAACTGGGTGTTCTTCCCCTCTTGTGAAACGCAAGCGTGCTGAGCTGACCTTGGATGATTGGGACGTTTTGAACTGTTATTGAGGAGAAACCTGTCGCCCTAAAAGAGTTATTCTGCAAGCAAGCTGTGTGAAAAGGATTTTAGATAGCTCCCTCATTAACAGGGCCGGGGTAGCTGAATCGCACCATAATTGAAAATTTCAACATTCATCCTTCTCAGCCTGACTAAGGTGAAAGTATTGTCGGTCAGGTTGCAATGTTTCTGATTACACATATTTCCTATCCTAGTTTCTGGAGTTGAATTGCTTTTCAAGTTGTATGATAAACTGAAATCAAGTAATAAATTTTTTTAGATTGTACAAGCTGGATCCACTGACAGTCCCTCAACTGCCAATTTTCTTTTATTCTGGGAGTGTGTGTGCCTCTTTTTGTCTTTATTTTCATGTGGTATAAATGAAAATGGCTTTGCTGAGAAGCCCACAGCAGCCCAAGGATGACATGTCCATTGATTTTTCACTCCTCCTGCAGGCTGATGCCTGGCCTCTGTGTAGTGTTTCTCCGTAGTAGTACAGCTAAAACCAGAGGTCAATTGCGGAGGAAAGAATTGAATCTCTTATCTCACCACCGCAGTGGCAATATGTGTTGATGTTTTTTGAGCATTTAGCCCTTTTCAAGGACTGCTATGCATTTTTTATCTTGTGGTCCTTGCCTTCCTGTACTCGATGTTGGAAAATTGATCCTATTTAGAGAAGGATCCAGGATCGAATCGAAACCCACTGAGCACATTTCCGTCCTGCCTTTTCACTGACTTGTCAATGTTCACTAAAAACAAAACAAAAGCAAAACCAGTGTAATAAAGGTGTTTGTAAATAAAGTCTGAGATGGCAGCACTTGGACTTTTCAAGATGAATTTGGATAGATATTAAGTCTTAAAATGAAGAAATATATGACTTGAGTTTAAGTTGATAGTTAAAGTTTCATGCCTTGAGGATAATTTCATTTTGTGTAAATGTCTATTATTTCTGAATAGATGTGAATTAAACCACGTGGCAAAACTTTGATGCAATTTTTCAGGAACGGCTTCATTCAATGATCTGCAGATGCATTATCAGGTGACAGGCTTGTGCAGTGAGTTAGCACGTTTTACTTTTCACCTGAGACCTTGGTTAAAAGCTGAGTTAGACTGCTGGGATAAAAGCCCCTTCTCTTTGCTAGCTGTGTGTCTTCCACGGAATTAAGTTGGGTAGTTTTGAAATTGCTGCTTAAATTTAATCTCATCCAGAGAGAGACCATTGGGAGGTTTATGTGTGAAGTAGGAAGACTTGTTCTGGTACAAAGTCCTCCTTTGGACAGAAAAGGTTAAGGGGAAATTTGATAAAGGTGTTCAAAATCATGAAGGATTTTGATAAAGTGAATAAGAAAAAACTGTTTCCAGTGCTAGAAGGGTCAGTAATCAGAGGGCACAGGTATAAGGTAATTGGCAAAAGAACCAAAGGTGACTAGGTGTTTTTAACTCTATCAAGGAGTTGACACAGGCACAATGGACCAAATAGCTGTTTAATTCAATGTTTCTATGAAATTGCAGGCATTGTACTGAGGTTGGGGTTAAGGAACTGTTTGGGGCAGAGTAAAAGAAGGAAAGGTGTGCTGAGGCTAATTGAAGCTCACTGTTGCCCCAGCTAAGAGATCTGGACATTTGAACTGAGTCTCCAAAACAGCGGGCTTCCAGGGCACTCACAATGTAACTCCAGTGGGGGTACAACAGAAGTGCCAGGAAATAGGCTGTGACTCGGATAAGTCAGGGCCCAACCAGCACAGTTGGTTTCTCAGCAGCCTTATCTGGGCTGAAAGGAATCTGTCTGCCCTTGACATGTTTGCTGGTGTCAAAAGGGGCAGGACTTTCTATGCTGGGAGTTTAAGCTTTGGTGAGATCTGGAGTAAATTTAGAGGCTTAAGTCCAGTGCAATTGGTTGTACTGGCCTTGTGAAGGAAGTGAGTGGGCCGCACCAAAGAATTGAGGAGAGATCTAGGTTGGTGTCAAGGGCCTGAACCCAAAAATAGGGAGAACAATTTTTTAATCCAAATTTTTAAACTGCTTTCCAATCGTAGGGCTGCTGGGACTACAATCTTTCATTGTGAGCTAACTTTGGATCATGGTGGACATGATTTTTGGTGTCACTACCAGTATTTCACACCTATAGATGTTCGGAGTCTAAAACCTCCTGGTTTGTGTGGAGTTGGGTGGTGGTGGTGGTGGCAGCGGCTGTGGCTGCCCTCTTGTTTTATCAGGTTTTACTGTTTGTTTGCTGGCTAATTAAGTGCAAGGTGATAAGCGATGGGAGTGTTTGATCTCTGCCAGCCGAAAGAGAAGGCAAGTAGTCTGGCCTTTTCAGAGTTGCCATTGCTGTCATTTTGCCTGTGAGGGAAATATTTATACATAAGAACTAGGAGCAGGAGTAGGCAATTCAGCCCCTCGAGCCTGCCCTGCCATTCATTACGATCATGGCTGATCTCATTTTGGCCTCGACTCCAATTTCCCGCCCTCTCCCCATAACCTTTCAACCCGTTACTAATTAAAAATCTGTCTATCTCCTCTTTAAATTTATTCAGTGTCCCGGCATCCTCTGAGGTAGTGAATTCCACAGATTCACGACCCTTTGAGAAAAGTAATTCCTCCTCATCTCTGATTTAAATCTACCAGCCCTTAGCCTAAAAATTATGTCCTCTCATTCCAGAACGCCCCACAAGGGGAAACATCCACTCCACATCTACTCTGTCTGTCCCCTTTAGCATCTTATATACCTCAATTAGATCTCCTCTCATCCTTCTAAACTCTGGTGAGTATAGGCATAAAATGCTCAATATCTCCTCATAAGACAAGCCCCACATCTCTGGAATCAATTCTGTGAACCTCCTCTGAACCGCCTCCAGTGCAACTGCATCCTTCCTCAAGTAAGGGCACCATAACTGTACACAGTACTCCAGGTGCGGTCTCACCAATGCCTTGTACAGTTGCAACAACACTTCCCTATTTTTATACTCTATTCCTTTAGCAATAAATGCCAAAATTCCATTTGCCTCCCTGCTGTACCTGCGTACTAGCTTTCAATGATTCATGCACGAAGACACCCAGATCCCTCTGCACTGAAGCATTCTGAAGTTTCTCCCCATTTAAATAATAAGTTGCCTTTTTATTCTTCCGACCAAAATGGATAACCTCACACTTATCCACATTAAACTCCATCTGCCAAATTTTGGCTCATTCACCTAACCTGTCCATATCCATTTGTAAATTTCTTATTTCTTCATTGCAACTTACTTTCCCACCTATTTTGGTGTCATCTGCAAATTTAGCTACAGTACCTTCTATCCCTGAATCCAAGTCATTAATATAGATTGTAAATAGTTGGGGCCCAAGGACCAAACCCTGTGGCACCCCACTAGTTACAGCTTGCCATCCAGAAAAAGACCCATTTATCCCAACTCTCTGCTTTCTGTTAGTTAGCCAATCCTCTATCCAAGCTAATATATTATCCCATACTCCGTGTGATCTTATCTTGTGTATTAATCTTTTGTGTGGCACCTTATCAAAGGCCTTCTGGAAATCCAGATATACTACATCCACAGGATCCCCATTGTCCACTTTGCTTGTCACATCTTCAAAGAGCTCTAGGTAATTAGTCAAACACAATTTACTCTTCATAAAACCATGCTGACTCTGATGGATTGCATTTTGACTTTCCAAATGCCCCATTACTACTTCCTTATTAATGGATTCCAACAATTTCCCAACCACAGACGTTAAACTAACTGGTCTATAGTTTCCTACTTTTTGCCTCTCCCCTTTTTGAATAAGGGGTGTTACATTAGCATTTTTCCAATCCACTGGAACCTTTCCAGAATCCACGGAATTTTGGAATATTATAGCCAATGCATCCACTATCTCCGCTGCCATTTCCTTTAAGACCCTGGGATGTAGGCCATCAGGTCCTAGGGACTTGTCACCCTTTAATCCCAAAAGTTTGCTCAGTACCTTTTCTCTAGTGATGGTGATTGTTCTAAGTTCCTCCTCTATATCCTCTGCACTACCTGTTACTATTGGGGTGGTACTAGTGTCCTCCACCGTGAAAACTGAGGCAAAATACTGATTAAGCGTCACTGCCATTTCTGCGTTCCCCACTATTAACTCCCCAGTCTCGTCCTCCAAGGGACCAACATTCACTTTAGCTACATTCTTTCCTTTTATATACTTGTAGAAGCTTTTGCTATCAGTTTTTACATTTTGCGCTAGTTCTCTTTCATAATTTACCTTTGCTCTTTTTACTATTTTTTTAGTAACCCTTTGTTGATCTTTAAAAGTTTCCCAATCTTCCAGCCTGCCACTGACCTTTGCAATTTGGCATGCCTTAGTTTTTGCCTTTAAGTTATCTTTAACTTCCTTGCTTAGCCATGGATTCTTTAGTAGCACATCCTCAATGCACAATTGAGGTGAGGAATTAAGTACAATTTCACAGTTTGCGGCTCCATGGACCGGTGTGTCTGACTCTCAATGCACTGCACATTTTTTAATATAAAATCAAAATTGTTTTTACCATTCCTGAATTGTATGTGTGGGTTTGATTGTATCTTGATCTTATATCAAGAGGATCTGATCAGGACCTGGAGATTAACATTTTTGATGGTTCTGTTCATGGTAAGTACAATGAAGGAGAAGCATTTTATACTGTGCCATGCATAATATATTCTCTCCTGCTAAAGGAGCTGTGTTGAACATATTCTGTCCTTTCAAACCCATTGAATTTAATTACTCAAGGGATATTGGGCGGAATCGTCCGTGCCCGCTGGTGTCGGGTGTGTTTGGTGGCGTAAGCAGACAATATGATGAGAAGGCCAAAACTCGGTTTCACAATGTCATGAAACCACTTTGCGATCGTCCGCTCAGCCCATTGATGGTGGGCTATGTTTCCCACAATCAGATGCCAGGAACCTCATTGTAATACATCTGCTTATCATAAGGCTAGCCCGCTGGACACATCTCCCACTGGATCATCTGTCCCAATCACACCGAAGTGTTTCACAACAGAATGTGAAAGGTGTGCACTTAACGGGCTGCGTTTTGAGGGGAACTCGGAGGTGAGTACATAGTAACGTTGCGCAGCGCTCGCAAGGGACCCCTGTTGGACTTTAAGGTCACTTTGTACAATCTACTTGCTAAAGCTGGCCATGGACCAGTCACTGGTGGAGGTGCTCACAGCCCCTTGCAATGTCATCATCCCAGTTTGGATCAGTCTCCCCATGATTCAAGCCAGCAGCGCAGCTTTGCAGCACGGGTTAGGAGAATGCCTTTGCTTGAGTTGAGAGCACAGCATGCAGTCCAGGGGGCAAAGCTGCCACCAGTGAAGTGGAGTGGAGCAGAGGAAGGTGGGGTTTCAGGCAGCCATAATCTTTCAGGTTAAACCAATTAAACCAAATCAACAAAATGAGGTCAAATCAAGCACAGCCCCTAATTCAGGTCAGCCGTAAAACTAAAGACAAAATTTAAAGGAAACTTACAACTTCAAACCAAAATGTGATTAAAGGGGTCAACAAAACACTCCAGTCCCCACGGTGCCCACTGGGTACGGAATTCAGGCAGCCATGCAGCACACTAATCTCTGGTCATCCAAGTGGCTGTCAGCACTCCCTGGGATGCGTTAACAGGTCTTCAGACTTAACCAAGAGAAGGTCTTAGTACATTCATGCTAACCCATGTGTCTTTCTCTTTCATCCTTCAGGAGTCGAACATCAGGATCATGGAGACTGGTGACCTAGCTAGCTGCATGCCTCGTAGTGTACGCAGAGTAAAGACGACAGAGAAGAGAGTGACTGAGGTGCCTGAGCAGCGCCCTCAGGAAGAAGGGGCGGCTGGGGGTCCTGCACACGCTGCCAAAGAGCCACAACAAGCTATTGCTGGTTGGCGCATAGTGACACCCGGGGTCTATAGCTGCTGCGCTTCATTCCTGCAGATGACCAAGAACCAGTGTCGCCGGAGACTACGCATGTCTAGGGAACTAATCAGTCACAGCTGCCAGTTACTACAGGATTTGGCGTCATAGGGACGTGGAGGGCATCCATTGCCAGTGGCCATGAAAGCGACCACAGCACTCAGTTTCTATGCCAGTAGCTCCTTTCAGGGCTCCACAGGTGACCTCTGTGGTATTTCACAATCCGCCACCCACAAATGCATCCATGAGGTCACGGATTCCATCTTTGCAAGGACACACAACTTTGTGCCTTTTGCCCGGGACCGGGACAGCCAGGATACAAGAGCGATTGATTTGCCCAGATCTCAGGTTTCCCACAGGTGCAGGGTGCCATCGACTGCACTCATGGCGCTCAGATCTCCATCTCAACACGCAGTCAACGATGTCAACCGCAAAGGTTTCCATTCGCTGAATGTGCAGCTGGTGTGCGACCACCACAAACGCATCCTGCAGGTCTGCGCACGGTTTTCAGGGAGTGTCCACGACTCCTACATTCTCAGTCAGACACAGATCCCTGACATCTTCCAGGGTCCACAGAAGCTGCTGGGGTGGCTCCTCAATGACAGAGGATGTGGCTGATGAAACCCATGCGATGGCCTCAGGCTGCAGCAGAGCGACGGTATAAAGAGGTTCATGCTGCAACTCTCAACTTTTTGGAGCAAACCATCAGGATGCTGAAAATGAGGTTCCAGTGCCTAGACCGGTCTGGTGGAGCCCTGCAGTATAGTCCACAGGGGGTGTCATGCATCATCCCTCTGTTCCCTTTACAACCTGGCACTGCAACGGAGAGAGGAGCTGGCCAAAGAGGAGACGCAGGTGCTGGAGGTCTTCTCCGTTGAGGACGTCAACGGTGATGAGAGTGAGGAGGTCTTCGAGGGTGACAATGATGGTGTTGAGGCCATCGCACTGGCCAGATGAGGCATGTGTGCTCAGGAGGCCCGGGAGGATGATGATGACATGCAGTGAGAAGACACTATAACATCCTCACATTGCATCTATGAATGTTTGACTCCAGTCTGGCTTATGGCAGCGCACATACGTTCTGTGATAATGCTCCTGTCATGGAGATGCAATGGAGGCCCTAATAGTTACTCGATTTCAGGAAGACGATGACAACATGCAGTGAGGACACTCCATAGATCTTCCCATAGCCTCTAAGAATGTCTGACTCCTGTCTGGCGGAGGGCAACTCGCTTGTGCAATGGATGAGGGTCATATCATAGAGATGCTGACATGAAACTTTACAAGCACCTGATCCTTTGTCCACCTTCAGCACCTTCCCCTTCAGGAACACAGTGTCACTAGTCACACATGCTGAAGAGATGGGGGCTAGCCCCACCTTAAAAGGTGCTAAGAGCACACAGAGAGAACGATGGAACTCTGTGACGCCTGCCCACGACATTCTGGCAGCAATGACCAGCACCATCGATGTGGAGGCATCAGTAATGTTTCCAGGGAGTGAGAGGCCGGGACAATCACTTTGGTCTGAAGGCTGCACAAAGCACAGGGGAGAGACCCTGGACTGAGACACCTGTCTTTATCCTGTGCAGAAAGGTTTCACATCTGAGTGACATGAACACTGATCATCAGAACAAGGAGCCACAGGCAGGGAGACATTCTTAGGAGTTTATTGACAAAAGTGAACATTACGTACAAGTGATTAACACCCATACCCAGGCTGTGCTTCTGGTCATAAACCAGCTGATCGCCGCCATGTTGTGGTATCGGCTGGTCACTTTGACCCCTCCCCCGGACTTTGTCACAAAAATCCAGAAATTGTTACTGCTCCGAGTGCTATCTTACTGAGGTCGAGTTCTGGTCGTAAACCAGCTGATCGCCGCCATGTTGTGGAATCAGCTGGTCACTTTGACCCCTCCCCCGGACTTTGTCACAAAAATCCTGATTAGTGTCCGTTGCAGCTCGTTATTGCTGAGCTGTGTGCTGTGGCTGTGTTTGGTGCTGGCTGTGGCTGTTCCTGCTGCTGTGGGATTTCCAGGGGCTGTTCCTGCTGCTGTGGGATTTCCAGGGGCTGTTCCTGCTGCTGTGGGATTTCCAGGGGCTGTTCCTGCTGCTGTGGGATTTCCAGGGGCTGTTCCTGCTGCTGTGGGATTTCCAGGGGCTGTTCCTGCTGTTGTGGGATTTCCAGGGGCTGTTCCTGCTGCTGTGGGATTTCCAGGGGCTGTTCCTGCTGCTGTGGGATTTCCAGGGGCTGTTCCTGCTGCTGTGGGATTTCCAGGGGCTGTTCCTATTATTGTGTTGCTGCCTTCCCTCAAGCCTTCCCCCATCCTCTGTGTTGCTGGGGACCTGGACCCTGCAGGCTGAGAGAGTGAGAGAGAGATGCAGGACAGAGAGGCCAGGAGCCAAGAACTGTTTAGTTTAACATCCGAGGTGGGTGTCTGGACGTTTGTTTGGTGGGGGCTGAAGACAGTCATATGTTTTGTAGGCGGAGGAAGACGGCTGCAGAGACTTGGGGGAGAAGGGGTGTGTGTGTGTGTGTTATTGTTGAATATAGAGCTCGGAGTGGGTGTGGCTGCGACAGCGTCGCCTGTAGCTGGACCTTCCCGGTGACTGTGGAAACGGTGCTGGCACCAGTGACGGAGCCCCCCAAGAAAAATTTATGCGGGCGCAGCTGCTTCTGTGGATCCTGCTGCTCCCGCGGCCCCAGCACCCGTCCGCCTCCTCACCAAGGCTCTGGGGGTGAAGAGCTACACCCACCCAAGAAATGACAATCGAGGCACGCGCCAGAGCTCTGTCTGGGGTTGCCGGCTCAAACGTATGGCAAAGTTGGTCATTTTCTCGAGGTCAGAGCGGGGGGGGGGGGTGCACCTGGCTCTGGAAAAGGGGCTCACTGTGGGTGGGATGTTCCTGGCACCCTTGGAGGCCACCGCCCAGAGAATCATCATTTCCAATGTCCCACCCTTTGTCCCCAGTGAGCCCCTCCTATCCCACCTCCATCACCTGGAGGAGGTTAGGTCAGGGGCTGTGTCGACCCCGCTCGGCCTCAAGGGTGCGGCTCTCCGACACGTGTACTCCTCCGGCACCAGGTTTTTATCCGTCTGGCCTGGGAGAAGTGCGTGGGGGGGAGGGGGTGGGGGGGGGTGCTTTAATGTGGAACATGAGTGGGGGGGGGGCCCACTTCCAGAGTCTTCTGGACTGCGGATGGTGTGCGGTGCCATGCCTGTAAGGAGGTGTGGGGGGGGGGGGCACATTCGTAACAACTGCCCCACTGCCAATCCAGGCAGCCGCGGCTGGCACCACCGCTCCTCCCGCTGCCACTGCTCGTGCCACCAGGCCGGCGGGCGGGAGGAAGAAGAGACCCCGCGCCACAAGAAGACACGGAGGAAGACCCGCCACATGACCCACCAGACCCGTGATAACACTAGCTCGGGGGTAAAAACATCATCTGGCCCCGGTGACGTATCCGCGCCTGCTCCCGGGCCCATGTGTGCCTCAGCGCCACGTGCTGGGCCCCGCGCAGGTTCCGGGACCCTGTGCTGATGGTCCCATTGAAGAGGGTGGACCTGCCCAAACCCCAGAGGGCAGAGCATCTGCACGGGCTCGATGAGGTGGCGGGGGCCTCGCGGACGGAGGTCTCCCAAGACTCGTGAGGTTGGATGTGCCCCCTCCCCCAGTGAATTGGTGGTGGCATCTCCGCCCCATAAGTCCTCACTCTGCCCTCTAGGAGAAGCCCAAATTCCCGTTCCCTTGCTGCAGTCCCCTGAGCAGGGCCCCTCGGGGGTCAGTGAGGGTATCACCCTTGTGGTGGTGCCCCACCCTGACCCATCTTGTACCCCCAAAGTACCAACTGACCCACTAGGGGACTGCAGCAGTCCCTTCGTGGCCCCGACCTCTGGGTCATTGGGCGGCGGTGGCGAGGAAGGTCTCCCCGCTCCCTCCAAACCTCTAGCTCAGGGCGCCTTTGTGCTAGGTCCGGAGATTTATCCGGACTCGCTGGGCAACCCGGTGCCTTGGGGGTGGAGCGGGGCTCTGAGCTGCCGCTGCCCTTTGGCCCATATCCTCAAGAGAAGACCAGAGAGGACCCCTCCACACTTGATCCTGGGGATGGGATCGAGGTGGAGGTGGAGCCGACTGGCAGCTCCAAACCAGCCCCTGTACTCAATACGGGGGAGGGGTGGGAAGCGGGAGGTGACGACCTGGAGGAGGATGGAGTTTCGGTGATGACTTAGAGTTGTTGTCGGGAGAGGTGGTGGATCCCCTGGCGCCCCCCACCGATTTTCCCCATGCCTTTACGGGAGCTCCAGGATTTTTTAGCGGGTAATCGCGGTCGCCGAGACAGGGCCCAGTTGGCCCTGGACCAGTGGCATTTTTTTCCTCTTGTGGTCTGGTCCTCCCGCGAGGCCCTAAAAGCCCCTGGGCTGGACCGGAACGCTAAAAGGAGGGTCCACACATTTCTCGCTGGGCTTTTGAAGGAGAGGAAGGATCAAAATAGTCCTCTCCTTGTTGCACTTTGCATTAGGTGACGGTAGCACATACTTCATTATCAGAAGACTACCATAGCCAGCCTCAACATCAAAGGCAGCAGGAATGCCCAGCACAGGTTCCAGAGCTTCTCGGTCCTCGGGGATGGGAAGTATGCGGTGTGCTTCCTGCAGGAAACCCATACCATTCCGGGAGACAAAGAAATGGCTCTTGGAGTGATGAGGGGGGGGTCTACACGAGTCACCTATCCTCCAATTCTGGCGGGGTGGCTATCTTGTTGGCCCCACATTTTCAGCCGGAGATCTTGGGGATCAAGGAGCCAGTGCCAGGCCGGTTGCTGCAACTTATGGGGCACCCAAGGGGAGTGGTGCTTCACTTTGCGAATGTTACGCTCCCCTGGGCGGGCAGCAGCAAGCAAGCTTCTTTGAAGAAGTGTCCGCTCATTTTGGCTCCATCGACCCGGGCAAATGCATCATCCTTGGTGGGGGGGGGGGGGTGGTTTCCAAGGCGTTCGTGTCCTGCTTTCCGTTGGCTTCTGTGCGGCAGGTGCCATGCACGGACCACCATCTGGTGTGGGCAGAGCTCGTTCCTTTCTACACTCGGACAGGGTCCACGCGCTGGCACTTTAACAACTCACTGCTGGAGGATGAGTGGTTCCTGGACTTGTTCCGTTGTTTCTGGGCCGGCTGG
Source organism: Carcharodon carcharias (assembly GCF_017639515.1). Lineage (NCBI taxonomy): Eukaryota > Metazoa > Chordata > Chondrichthyes > Lamniformes > Lamnidae > Carcharodon > Carcharodon carcharias. Next base: position 10,827,646 of record NC_054482.1, on the reverse strand, counting down.
AGAAGGAAGTGGGGAGGCTTCCCCTCCTTGAGGCTATGGTGGGACGTGGGCAAGGCTCACATCCGCGTCTTCTGTCAGGAGTACGGGAGGGGGTCAACAAAGAGGTGAAAATCCAGGGTCTAGGAGTTGGAGAAGGAGGTGCTCGACCTGGAGGCACGTCTCCGTCAGCCCAACATGGACCTGGCCCTGTGGCTGGGGTACGAAGAGAAGAAGGGCGCGCAGCGGGAACTGCAGTTCGGTGGGTCTTGGGGCGCGTGCTTGAGGTCACAGATCTGGTTCCTCAAGGAGCTGGACCACGGCTCCCCCTTCTTCTACTCACTGGAGAAAAGGCACGGGGTCCATCAGCAGCTCCTTACACTGCTGGCCGACGATGGATCCCTTGTCTCGGATCCGGAGGGCTCAGGGCCATCGCCTGAGACTATTACGCTGCCCTGTTCTCTCCGGATCCGTCCAGTGAGGATGCTCGCAGTTTTGTGGGAGGACCTGCTTCAGGTCAGCCTGGAGGGCACCGGAAAGCTTGACTCCCCTATAAGTCTGGGGCAGCTGACCGGCGCCCTCAACAGTCTCTCCAGGGGCAAGTCCCAGGGGCTGGAAGGGCTGACCGTGGAGTTCTTCAGGGCATTCTGGGATGTCTAGGTGGTGGTCCTGGGGGAGAGTATCACAACTTGGAGGATGCCCCTTTCGCGGTGCAGAGCCGTGATTGCCTTGTTGCCTAAGGAGGGGGATCTCCGCCACCTTAAGAACTGGTCTCCCTCCTCAGCACAGATTACACGATCTTTACCAGGGTAATGTCTTCTCAGCTTGGCACCGTGCTGGACAACATGATCCACCCTGACCAGTCCTACACAGTCCCGGGCCACACCATCTTTGATAATATACATTTGGTCTGGGACATTATTCATTTTTCCCAGAGAACTGGTCTGACGAGCACCTTCTGTCTCTTGACCAATTGTATTCTATCTGCATGGAGCCTTTCCTGCACCTCTTGCGGAGGAGGTTGTTGGGATTTGTTCTGCGCGGGCATCGGGGTGGTCCTTTCGGCTTACACCGTTGACATGCTCATGTTCATCGACCCGGCTGACCTGCGGAGGTTGCACAACTGCCAGGAGGTCTACTCTGCTACATTCTCTGCCAGGATCAACTGGGACAAGTGTTCTGGACTCCTGGTCGGTCAGTGGCAGATCCCCTACCCGAGGAGCTCAGGCCTTTCACCTAGAGCAGGACCCGCCTCCTCTACCCGGGAGTCCACCTCCTGGACTGCTGTGGAATCCTAGCTGGTGAACTGGCAGGAACTGGAGGCCAAAGTCACCATTCGCCTGCAGCGCTGGTTAGGACTGTTCAGAGTGCTCTTACCGGGGTCATAAACCAGCTGATTGCCACCATGTTGTGGTACCAGCTGGTCACTGATCTTTGCGTCGAGCCCCCTCCGAGATGCTGCACCCTGGCTAGGTGTGCGGCCTGAATTATGGCGTGCAGCTCCTGCTTGCAGACCTGAGGGGCCTTCGTGGTTCCTTGTAGGCGTTGCCTGTCTTTTACCGGGTCCTGATCAAAGTCTGGAACATGGTCGCCTCGCGCACAGTTCTCCGCCATCAGGAGTAGCGGCTATTATCAGAGAGTCGCTGCTCGGGAGTCCACGCTTCCGCCGCTTTCAGTGGCTGGCAGAGGGGAGGGCTGTGGCTGCCAGGGTGACCAGGATCGGGGATGTGCTGGGTGGCGGAGGAGCGGGCTGGATGATTGCACAGGAGTTTGCACATCACTTATCGGTGGACCGGCTCGCGACCAATGCCAACCATGACCTTAGGATGGTTGTGCCTGGCCCGGACGCCATTCTATCCCTGTTCGGACAGAATTCTACATTAGTTCCAAATCCCAAACCCCGCCTCGGGAGCCAGAGCCCCGCAACCTGAGTTGCCTCGCGGAAATGCCTTTAGCACGGCATGGAGGGGTTTCCTCTATGGGCTGCTGCTGCACATCCTTCACTTCCTTGCCCTCGCCTGCTGCCTGGACACTCCCTAGCGTGCTTTGTTGCCGTCCGGCAGCAGAGGTCCCCAGTGGAGGGCCCACTACGGGGTGTGCTCCCACTTTCCATCAGGGACCTGGGGTGGAGGGTGTTGCACACAGCAGTCCCGTACAAACCGTAGGATGTGTCGGTTCACGGACTCCCAAGACGCTTGCGGTTTCTGCGGCTTGTGGAGCCTGTGGACCACACAAATGTTAGTTGTTGTAGGCGTCACTCCCTTTTTTGTTTCTTGGAAAACGTTTTGTTTCTGTTTTGTTTGCATTTCAGCCCCACGCTCCTGATCTTCGGGCACCCAGTGTGGAGGGGGGGCCAGGAGGGAGGAGGACCTCCTCATGAACCTGCTCCTGGGCCTGGCCAAGTTGGCCATTCACAGGTCCAGGCAGCGGACGATCGAGGGAGCCATCCGACCTGACTGACTGACTGCCCCTCTTCCACAGCTATGTTCGCGGCCAGGTGACCCTGGAGAGGGAGCACGTGGTGTCCACCAGTACCGTCGAGGCCTTCAGTGCTTGGTGGGCACCGCAGGGACCGGGGTGTTTATCGAATCAATTTTGACTTAATGTTGGTAAGTTCCCTTTAAATTTTGTCTTTTGTTTTTGCAGTTTCCCTTTAAGGGACTGCCTATTAATTTGTCCCCTAATTTTTAGTTTATTTGGTTTGGTCCTGAGAGTTCCACCAATTTCAATGCCTGTCTCGGTCCCCTCAAGGCAGCTTTCCATATTAATTCCACCAACCACACACTCAAACACACACACACTACCATGTGGCAGTACAAAGTATTCTCACACCTTAAGAAAGCTTCATTAAATGCTGTTTTATTTTCTAATTTGCATACAGAATCTCAGAATTTTAATGGCACAGAAAGAGGCCATTGGGCTCATCTTGTCTGAACCAGCTGTCCAGTTGGGCATTATGACCAAGTGCCATTGCCCTGCCTTTTCCCCATACCCCTGCATATCATCTAACGCCCTCTTGAATGCCTTATTGAACCTGCCTCCACCATGTTTCCAGGCCCGAACCACCCATTGTGTTAAAAAGCTTTTCCTCACGCCTAATATATTTTACTACCACTTCCATCAAAAGATGAATATCCATTTCACGAAATATATCAAGCAAACTTGACATAATACACGAAACATTTTAGAACATGTAATTGTGAAGTAGCTGAAACTTTAGGGCAGAATTTTGCCCTCGCCGGGTGGGCTCGGTGGGGGTGAGCGGGAGCTGTCGGGAAGCCGCCTGCAATTGGGCCACCACCCCGATTTCACGCCGGCGGGCTAATTCAGGCCCATCCCACGTGAAACACGTGCCGCAGTGCTCAGCACTGTCTGTGGGGGAAGGGTGGGGGGTGGGGGGGTGGTGGTAGTGGTGGTGGTGGGGGAGGGGAAGGAGGACGAGCGCAGAGGTTCGCACTCAGCTCCCCGGGGCACAGAACTTATTTATTACTTTAATGGCCTTAATAGGCCTTTTAATTGTCGGCGGGTGCACTGCCGACTCCCGCGCGCACTCGCCGACCATAGTATCATGTGGGTGCGCAATGACGTTGGGACACTCGCCCAACATCGTCACCCGTCATTTTACGCTCGTTTGAGTCGGGCATGCGCCCGCCCGACGAGCAAAAAATTCTGGCCTTGGTAACAGTAGACAAGGCAAAAACATTGGCATAAATCCATGGAGTTTGATCAACACTGGTATTTTAGAGTTTTTGAAGGATCGATAACGTTTTAACATACAATATTGAACCACCTTAATCACAAGCCAACAACAGGGAGATTTGCAAATGTGTAAGTTTGGAGTCCATAACAGCTTAAAAATATTGTGTATGGAGTGATATGGTGCATTTTCCAAAGCCATCTGTAGATCAAACATGTATTCCTTAGGTATAAGAACCACAAAACAGGTAAGTCTGTTGTCCTGGTTTAGTAATATGGTGTTATTGTTACTCAGGCTGCTGTTTTGCTTTGTGATGTTATTAGTACCCACTTCTTCTGGTATTAGTTTGCAGGACAGATGTATTCATCTGACCAATCCATATGGTGCTGCACATCATCCCTGCACAGTTGTCTGGGAATGCAGTTACAGTATTGAGAGACAACAGACTCACAGCTCCAGGACTGTGGCCCACACGGAGGACAGTCAGACACTGAAAAAAATTATAAAGATCAAACAATAGTAAAGAGTGTTTGACACTAAATATTTAAATCAAAGAGCTGTTTGATAGTACGGAATTTGGGTATTGCTGAAAATAAAGAAATGCTGTCAAAGCTTTTTGTCTTGCATTTATCAGGATAGATTGTAGCAACAATTCATTCTTCTCATGCAGTGAGTACTGATTAGTTAGCAAGTGGACTCTGATTGGTAGAGGTGTTGCCATGGAAATGCACCAGGGGACAGTTACTGTCAAGCTTTTATTTAAATTCAAACCAGGCAGATCAACTCTGATTGGCCAAGACATTGCCCTGAGGAATGAACCAGGGAATGGCTGACCCTAAGCTTTTGTTTTGTTGAAGACGACAATGTGGCTCACTTGTGTGCTAGAAGCTACATATATTCACACACAGGGCAGAAGGAGCATGCCCATGCATTGAACCTTTTTGAACTAAACAATAGATGGGGACCGCCATTCCCTCATTCAATCAGATTCAACCTGCCTGGTTTGAATTTAAAGAAAAGCTTTGCAGTTAATTGTTCCCTGGTGCATCCTCAATGACAACACCTCTACCAGGGTCCATTTGCCAACCCATCAACACTTCTTCTCATGTAGTATAAACTGTTGTTCCCTTTGCAATTGGTATTCTTGCAAATCTGTCGTGATCAGTTCAAGATGAAAAGCTTTGACAGCCTCTTTTTTTCTGCAATACATATTAGGAACATAAAAATATCGAAAATTTAATACACAGCAGGAGGTAGGGGGATATTAGGGCTAGAAATAAAATACTTTGTATGGACGACTATTGTCAATATCAAATATTTCTGATCAGGTAACGCATAGTTAGACACACTGCAAAGCTCCTGCTCTATCCTAACACAGGAAGCAGTCACAACCTCTTAAAGGGTACCCACTGCACCAGTCTCCTATTTCTCAGTTTCCTACACCAGCTTCACATAGTCTGATTAATCTCTCTGGTGGGTGAGATTACCACTGCCTTTCTATTACATTCTCTCTCTCTCTCACTCTTCCCCACCCCCCGCCCCTCTTTCTGCAGCCAGTATTAGTGTGAGATAACAATGCTGCCTCTAGAGGCTTCAGATCCACAGAGGCAGTGACAGCTCCAGATGCTAAGGGCAACACAAATACGACCAGCAGAGGCAAATGTGTTTCCTGGCTGCTGGTGTGTTGACTAACCGAGACTATCCATTAGGCTCTTATTGTCACTGGCCCATGTGTACCTTCCCCAGTCAAGGTGCAACTAACCTGAAACAGTGGATTGCAATATAAACAATTGTAAATCCACAGATGTTCTCCCTTTCCAGCTACTGTAGAACTCACAATGTAAGGGACAGTTTCTAACCTGAAACAATTTGTATGACTGCTTTCTTCAAACAAATATACAACGTGGATACAATGCTAACAAACTCTAGGGTAGGGGAAAGCAATATAAAAGTCTAATGCTATTGATTTACTAGATCCTGGTATAGATTCATGTGTTGAAAGGCTGCCCCTGCCTTTTGGGTGTAGCCCCAGTAGCGGAAAAGAGGGTGAAAACGACAGGTGAAAAACATTTTAGCACACTAGAATAAAGCGAGAAGGTGGAAGTGATTAGAGAGATGTGAGACCAAGGGCTTGCGTCCTGTGATTGGGATGACCGTGTGCGTTCACAGGCACTGTACATGGAGTTTCCGCTAGGAGCACAATCAGCAAAACACTACACCAGATTTGCGAAGTGAAGTTACACTCAGGTTTCCACACAAGTTAGCGTAGCCTGAAAGTAAAATCTCTCATGAATCAGTGCAATCAAGCAGTGTAATCAATTGTTGTCAATTTGTGACTGGAACACGGCATTCTCTAACATCGTAAGGAGGAGAGGGATTGTCAGGTAATGAGTCATTCTTCAACTGACTAATTTAAAACTCCTGACCTTCGTTTTCAATTGGCTTTGATTAACTGCTTTGATCAGCACTTGCTGCACAATTCCTGTGACCAGCAGTCAATTGAAGTCAAAAAAGTGTGCGCTACTCTGCTGTAATTTATTCAGATCAATCTAATTTAAAGTGACAACAGCAGCAGTAACAGGAGAAACACAACAGGGTCAGGATTCAACTATTTATTGGAGAGACCAAACACAGACTGGGTGACCGCTTTGCGGAACACCTTCGGTCTGTCTGCAAGCATTACCCAGACCTCCCTGTCACTTGCCATTTCAACACACCACCCTGCTCTCATGCCCACATGTCCATCTTCGGCCTGCTGCATTGTTCCAGTGAAGCTCAACGCAAACTGGAGAAACAGCACCTCATCTTCCACACTTTACAGTCTTCCGGACTTAATATTGAGTTCAACAATTTCAGATCATGAACTCTCTCCTCCATCCCCACCCCCTTTCCGATCCCCATCTTTCCAATAATTTATTTTTTTACAACTATATTTTTTTCTTTTCCCTCCTATTTTTAAATTTATTTCAATCTATCGTTTCATCTCCACCTTTTAGCCCATTTCGATCCCTTCCCCCCACCCCACCCACACTAGGGCCATCTGCCACTAGTTTGTCCTGCTTGCTACCCTTAATGTCCCCATTAACAAATTCTTTAGATAATATCAACATCCCTTTGTCCTTTTGTCTATGACATCTTTAGCAATCTCTTCTTAGCCTCCACCTATCACTGGCCCCCTATCGAGCTCTCCTGTCCCACCCCCTTCTACCAGCTTATATTTCATCTCATTTCTATATGTCTTAGTTCTGATGAAGGGTCACACGGACTCGAAACGTCAACTGTATCCCTCTCCACAGATGCTGTCAGACCTGCTGAGATTTTCCAGGTATTTTTGTTTTTGTTCAACTATTTACTAGTCATTACGGATACAGATGATTAATGTTCATGAGATGGACACAATGTGAATGCCAGGGTGCAATCACCGGAAACTTGCCACGCCAAAGTAGGGACGTGGCCAGAATGTGAGAAGGGACTAATTTGGGTGAACCAGGGTAAAAGATGACATGGGTACTCAGGCTTAACGTGGTTATGGACATAACTCACTTAAATTAAAAATTTCCACCATCCTTAATGCTACTTAATTCCCAGATCCCACTGATATCTGGGCACAAATCAGAAAGCCCTGGCCAGTGTATCTAACTTGGAGTATTTTTCCGGGTGCCAAAGACCACAGCACATGCCAAGGCAGCAACAGTAACTCCCAGTATCAGCATCACAATGATAGAGATCCAGCAACACTACCTGGAACTGCAGCTACAATCTGAACAAACACATATCAATTCACATTCTCCTACAAAATCCACCCTTCGATGAAATGCATGGTGCATTTGAATCAAAAGCAGCCCGAATTTCCCACTGTCCACGTTTACCTCTCTTGATATTGTTGGATGCCATGGATATTGTCGAACCAAAAGATCTGACATCAAAACTTCGCTTTTTGTTGAAAGAATGGAAAACATAAGTAGGAAATGTTAGCAAAATATGTACAATGCTGCATTGAACACTGTAATACTAATACTGTAGGGTATCGGTTCTTTTTGGTACCGTGCTGTTATTTTCTGGGTAAGTCTTATTAAATTTATTTGTCTTCGGTTCCTGCCACACGACTAGAGTATTGCTGGGGAGGCTGTGGTTCGCAACAGCAATCCAGCGATTTCAGTTCTTTCAATGCTTGTCTGTCACTTAGTAACTAAATGAAACACAGATAAAGAAAATAGATGGATTTAATTTGAGACAGGACTTTATCAAAGTAAATATTGTCCAGTACAGCAGCACACAGATCATGGGCCTCCAGCAACTGCTAAAAACACCCTACAGTATTATAAAAATGGAACCACCCAGTTGAACTATGGTAGGAGAGGAACTGAAAGAGTCTGAATACAAAGGGGTTACAGGGCAAATGTAGAACTTTTAAAGCTAATTTTCCTATACCTCATTTCTGTCTACTTGCTGTTGGAGATTTAAATTTGCGTTTCGGATTTCCTGCGCTAGAGCATCAAGAACTTTGGCTGCAATTTTCCATTGGTTTCAGCAAGTGTGAAAGTTTCCTTGAATCTATCATGAAATTGAACACATTTCTTGAAAGGATCGTGAGCAGAAGTTTGCAGTTTGAATGATCTTATCTAAAGTTTTGGATTGATTTCGTGGCATCTTATTCTATGTCAACACAACAACCAAACTAAACCTGCAATCAATTAATACATAGGCATTTACTGTTGAAAATCACCAGTTTGCCCTATGCCTTGGGAAAGAATCTGTCATTTATACAGTGCCTCTTGTGGGGGTTTCTAAATGAAGGGGGCATTTCATGAATTATTACTAAATTGTACCCAGGGTTTTATTTTACTATGGCAATAAATGACTTGCAGTGCTAAAATTCTCTCTTCCACCCCATCCCACATTGCTGTCCTTCCAAAATTAGTTTGTGTCGTTGGTTAGAGTCATAGAGGCCTACAGCACAGAAAAAGGCCATGGCATCACAAGTGCACATCCAAATACTTCTTAAATGTTATGAGGGCTTCTTTCAGCCAGTGAGTTCCAGATTCCCACCACCCTCTGGGTGAAAAAGTTCTTCCTCACATTCCCTCTAAACTTCCTGCCCCTTACCTTAAATCTATTTCCCCTAGTTATTGATCCCTCCACCAAGGGGAAAAGTTCCTTCCTGCTTACCCTATCTATGCCCCTCATAATTTTACATACCTCAATCATGTCTTCCCTCAATCTCCTCTGCTCCAGGGAAAATAACTCCAGTCTATCCAATCTCTCCTCATAACTAAAATTCTCCAGCCCAGGCAACATCCTGGTAAATCTCCTCTGCACTCTCTCTAGTGCAATCACATCCTTCCTATAATGCGGATTCCAGAACTGCACACAATACTCAAGTGTGGCCTAACTAGCGTTATATACAATTCCAGCATAACCTCCCTGCTCTTATATTCTATGTCCCAGCTAATAAAGTCAAGTATTCCATATGCCTTCTTAGTGACTTAGTTGGTAACACATTTGCCTATTGAATCAGATGGCAGTTGTTTCAACCCTGTTCCAGAGCCTTGAATCTACTGTTATGACACAGCAGTTGGTAAAAGCTGAGTTGTTTAAATCCCAGAAAAAAAACTTGAAACAATTGTCATAACCTATATTTCCATTGGTATATTTGAGATGCAGCTCTGAATTCAGAACAAAGACCACCGAGCCTTAAGAGGTTTATTTTTATATAAAACTATGTTAAACATTTATTAATTTACAACAAATTAAACACATACATATGTCTACAAATTGCTACCATAATAACTTTTAAAGAAATCCTCAAATTAATCACTTCCAGGTAAATCTTCACCAAGGCAACAATAATCCATAGACATAAACAGACACCAGGCAAAGCACATTCGACCGTACAAATTCAAAATGAGGTTCCTAGCAATTTGGTTCCTTTTCAGACACAGAGGCTTACAGGCTGGTTAGATCTTAAATGCCTCTACTTCACACACCATCTCCTTTTCCTCTTTATACCTAGCTTCCCCTTTGAATGTAAACTTTCCATGGTATCACAAGGCTTTTAACTTCACATCTTCTAACAATAACATTTTCATCTCACTAATTTTATTAGTAACATAAACTCATTGCTTGGCTTCTCCCAGCTAGGTGCAAGATTTTACTCCCGCTCTTGAATGCTTTATTCAACAAATGCAAATATACACTTTACCTTTTAACTTCCTTACTGTTTACCCAATTAACATCTCAAACTACTATTCATCAAAGCACCCAGACTAGCTGGCTTTAATCCAATTAAGACGCACACTCAAACACATAGACACAGATTAAAAATAAATTCCAATAACATTTTTGACATTAATATCTCTTCATGAAACTACCCAAGAATTCAGTGCAGTACTAAGATTGTCCTCTTCGAGGTATGCAATGAGATGTTAAACCAATGTTACTTTTTATTGCCCATTAGCTTGTCTGGCCTCTTAGGTGGACAAAAAAAATCTCATTACACTATTTTGAAGAGGAGCAGGGACATTCTCCCCAATGTCTTGGGCAATATTTGTTCTTCAACCAATATCACCAAAACAAATATCTGGTCATTATCACATTGCTGTTTATCAGACTTTGCTGTCTGCAAATTGGTTGTTGTGTCGACATTTTAACAGTGACTACACTTCAAAAATACTTAATTGGCTGTAAAGCCCTTTGGGACGTCCAGAGATTGTGAAAGGAGCTCCATTAGTGCACAGATTTCATTCCTCTTCTTTCAACTCTTATAGCAAGTGAGGTTACACCCGAATGTACCAGAGGATAGTCAACCAGCAATGAGTTCCATCATGTATTCCATGCACAATAGTTATCCTGAGCTATTTAAATCTGCCTTCAACTTCAAGGACATCTGTAAATAAAACTGAAACACTCCTATCTCTGCAGATAAGCAAAGTTATGCAGTAAATTTAGCTAAGTGCCTCTCCACCCTAACACCTACCCCCACTCCCTCCACACCACCAACCACCTCCCCCCCCCCACCCCCCCCAATCCCCCAATAAGGAGCATGCAGGTTCCATTTAGAAGTTCACTTACCCAACCAGGTGAGGTAAAAGTTGGAAAGCACAAGTATGACTGGCTGGAATAGGACTGTCACATTAAAGGGTTTTTTACCCTTTAACCAGAATGGATTTGGAAAAGTTATATGCAAAATGCTGGGAGTCAAAGCAGTGTATTCACACAAGCTTCAAAAGGGCATTGAGACAGAAGGCAAAAATGCTGATCTGTTATGCATTGAAAACAAAAATACCTGGAAAAACTCAGCAGGTCTGACAGCATCTGCGGAGAGGAATGCAGGTAACGTTTCGAGTCCGTATGACACTTCAACAGAACTAAGTAAAAATAGAAAAGAGGTGAAATATAAGCTGGTTTAAGGGGTGGGTGGGACAGGTAGAGCTGGATAGAGGGCCAGTGATAGGTGGAGATAACCAAAAGATGTCATAGACAAAAGGACAAAGAAGTGTTGAAGGTGGTGATATTGTCTAAGGAATGTGCTAATAGGTGACATTAAGGGTAGAAAGCAGGACGAGCAAGGTACAGATAGCCTTAGTGGGGGTGGGGTGGGGGGAAGGGATCTAAATAGGCTAAAAGGTAGAGGTAAAACAATGGATGGAAATACATTTAAAAATAATCGAAATAGGTGGGAAAAGAAAAATCTATATAGATTATTGGAAAAAAGGGGGATTGGAAAGGGGGTGGGGATAGAGGAGAGAGTTCATGATCTAAAATTGTTGAACTCAATATTCATGCCAGAATGCTATAAAGTACCGAGTCGGAAGATGAGGTGCTGTTCCTCCAGTTTGCATTGAGCTTCACTGGAACAATGCAACAGGCCAAGGACGGACATGTGGGCATGAGAGCAGAGTGGAGTGTTGAAATGGCAAGCGACAGGGAGGTCTGGATCATGCTTGCGGACAGACTGAAGGTTTCCGCAAAGCGGTCACTCAGTCTGCATTTGGTCTCTCCAACGTAGAGGAGACCGCATTGAATGTTATGCATTGAAATGGTTTCCTCAAAGACTGTAGACAATAAGCAATTAGATAACCTGTCCCAGTAATTGGTAAACATTTCAAATGCATTGTGTCCAGAAGTCACGGGTGCCCCACAGAAATTTCCTGGCATAGATCCTTGTCTAGTTATGAAGTGTACATAAAAGAGGCAGAAAACATTTAGTTACTTTTGTTACTTAAAAAACAATGCTGAGAATAAGGTTAGAATGTGAGAGGGGAGATAAAATAACTTCAAGTAAAATAAGATCTCTCAGTAAGGGAGTATAGCATGTTCATTGTGCAGCATGCAAAAGTTATATTGATTAGACAAAGTAATTCCAGTAATAGCTATGTTCACATACTGTGAAATGAAGCAGCTTACCAATTCAGAACGTACCTCATTTTACCAAGTGTTTTGTCAGGCTACCTTCAGTGATTAGAGTTTTATGCATAAAAGACAGAATATCCAGTTCATATCACAAAAGTGTACTCTTGTTATAGCTTTGGGAAATCCATCAGTTTAGGCAGCGGAAAGTTATAGGACACACTGAACTGAAATCACTTGAATGATGTAGCTAACACAGCTGTAACCAAGAGATATGTTTGTAACAAAGGCATTTAGGAACTGGTGAAGTAATTGAAGGGTGTCAAGGTCAAACTTACTGACCATCACAAACATGGAGCCAGGGAGGAGAGAAATTGTTTTCAATACTTTTCCATTCAGAGAAATTAAAGGCTGAAAATAGTCAGCAAATTATAATTCGGAATGAAGATTAATAGATGTTGTGGCTTAAATTTATCACAGAATCTCAAAAGGGTTAATGAGTTTGTTTCCGAATATTATCTTCGTATTTAGAATGCATTTCAACTATTTTCTGGACACCAAGAATGTACTTGCCACTGAAGATCTTATTTTATCAGTCTGATCATTTCAAATGCCACCTCAAAATTCAGTGAGGCAGCATATCAGCTCTTTGTTCATTTGAGAAAGTGGATCAGGCAACAGGGTCTATTCAATCTTTTCTGCCAATTAGGAGCTAAATGATCTATTTCAGCCATATCTATTCAATTATCAATCTACCTTGTTTGCTTAGAGAGTTATCTCCATTAGCCCGGGCTCAGAGGCCCCAAGATTAAATTGCGTACAGTACAGATGTTGGTGAGTTATATTAGAGAGAAAATCTGACCCAGTTTCAATACTTTTTCACTTTAAAAGTCACAGAAACTATTTTTAATTCTCAAGTTATTGAAACTTTTGGTCCAGTGCAAGATGTAAACAATATTTTGAGGTTTTCATTGGTCATCTTGCCAATGTTAAATTTGGAACTATGGTCTTCAATGCTGGCAATCTGACATTGATTTTTACATCTAAGCCTTCAACATGGTCTGGCATTGTACATGACAAAGCAAGTTGCCATATGGTCACCTATCAATACAATACACACCAAAACAAATTTCTATCCATACAAACTGGGAGCAGAAGGCTGCTCAGCCCTTCGAGCCTGCTCCGCCATTCAATAATATCACGGCTGATCTGACTGTAGCCTCCCACCTACCCCTGGTAACCCTTCACCCCATTATTTATCAAGAATCTACCTTTGCCTTGAAAACAAAGACTCTGCTTCCACTGGCTTTTGAGGAAGGTGGCTCCGAAGACACGTTACCCTAAAAAAAATCTCATCTTTGTCTTAAATGGGCGACCCCTTATTTTTAAACAGTGACCCCTGGTGCTAGATTCTCCCACATGAGGACACATTCTCCAAATCCGCTCTATCAAGACCCCTCAGGATCATGCATGTTTCAATCAAGTCATCTCTTACTCTTCTAAACTCCAGCAGATACAAGCCTAGCCTGTCCAACCACTTCTCAAAGGACCACCTGTTCATTCCTGGTATTAGTTTAGTAAACCTTCTCTGAACTGCTTCCAATGCATTTACATCCTTCCCAAAAGGAGACGACAATACTGTAGATGGTATTCCAGATGTGGTCTCACCAGTGTCTTGTACAACTGAAGCATAATCTCTCTACTTTTGTATTCTATTCCTCTTGCAATAAACATTCTAATAGTTTCCCTAATTACTTGTTGTACCTGCATATTAGCCTTTTGCGATTCACGCACTAGGACACCCAGATCCCTCTGAACCTCAGAGCTCTGCAATTTTTCACCAGTTAGATATGCTTTATATTCTTCCTACCAAAATGGACAATTTCACATTTTCCCACTTTACATTCTATTTGCCAGATCTTTGCCCACTCACTTAACCTTTGGAGCCTCCTTATATCCTCTTCACAACTTACTTTAGTACCTTTGTATTAAATTTAGCAACAAACATATATGATCCCTTCATCCAAGTCATTTATATAAATTGTAAAAAGTTGAGGGCCCAGCATTGATCCCTGTGGCACACCTCTAGTTACATCCCGCCAACCAGAAAAAGACCCATTTATGGCTACCCTCTGTTTCCTGTTCGCTAGCCAATCTTCTATCCCTGCCAATATGTTACCATGAGCTTTTATATTCCGCAATAATCTTTGATGTGGCACCTTATCAAATGCCTTCGGGAAATCCAGGTACAGTACATCTACCAGTTCCACTTTATCCACAGCACGTGACTCCAATAAATTAGTCAAACATGATTTTCCTTTCACAAAGTCGTGCGATTCTGCCTGATTGTCTTGAATTTTTCTAAGTGCCCTGCCATAACATCTTTAATAATAACTTCCAATATCTTCCCTATGACTGATGTTAAGCTTATAGTTTCCTACTTTGTCTCCCTCCCTTTTTGAATAAGGGAGTTACATTTGCTATTGTCCAATCTACTGGCACCTTCCAAATCTAGGGAATTTTGGAAAATTAAACCAAAGCATTAACTGTCTCGTTAGCCACTTCTTTTAAGACCCTAGGATGAAGTCCATTAGGATTTGTCAGCCTACAGCTCAGTTTGCTAAGTACCACTTCTCTGGTGATTGTAATTTTCCTGAGTTCCTCCCTGCCTTCCAGTTCTTGAGTTACAGCTATTTCTGGGATGTTACTTGTATCCCCTGCAGTGAAGACCAGTGCAAAATATCTGTTCAATTCATCTGCCATCTCCTTATTTTCTATTATTAATTCCCCAGACTCACTTTCTATAAGACCAGCGCTCACGTTATTAACTGTAAGTATTAAATATCTGTTACTGCTTTGCTGATGATACCAGCCTCCAACAACCCGCCAATCATTCCATCTTAGCACAGACAATCCAGAGATCAGCAAACTCAGCGAATTCTGTTTGTTATTGGGGAATAAATCCAAACCTTATAAATATACTTTAAAAAAAAACAGTAGAATAAACAGAGTGCTGCAACAATTGATGAGAGGTGATCAAACCAATATTTATTTTATATGATTCCTTGAACAAAAAAAATCTTGCCCACAAAACCCATTGAGGAAATATATTTGGATCAAAGGCTACAAACACAAAAGCTGGAGTTTGATTATAAGTAAAAAATTTTACAGCAAAATCAAAGCAAAATATTTGAACTTGGAGGAAAAATGGAAATGCATAAAAAGAAAAACTCAGCTGAAATGTAAATAAAAGCCACAAGAGGTTTATCATCAATTAATTACTGACAAATGAAAAATTTAAATTGTGTTCTCAGAGGTTTCTGTGGCTCAATATTTACATAATGTGCGTGCAACTGTTTATGTATCCAAGAGCATATGTCATGTCATGATGCAGGTACAGAAAAAGGAAATACATCAGGCCATAAATTGATTAAAACTTCAGGTAAACGTCCATTCTGATAGTAGAAATAACACATCATAAGAAAAGTTACAGGCAATGACATTTAATATGTACAAAGGAACAATGCGATCAGTGCGATCAAAAAGAGTCCGCTACTAACAAGTTTTCAAACATGCAGACAAGTGTGTTGTGCAACATAAAGCTATCTGAGCTATAAACAGCTCTAATAAAACAGCTTATATCTATAGGTCAGCTTTAAAAAAGTTCCAATTATGTTTGTATCCAGGAATGTAACAAAAACAATATTTATCTTAATTTCAAAATTTCACCTCAATCAGACATTTGGCAAAACTACCACTTCAAATTTCAGAACACAAGTCCAAATTTAATCCCAATTGTCTAAACTGTCGAGTAGTCCAGGTTCACTTTAGTAGGTAAGGGTCCTGCCATGTCCTTTTCATCCTTGGATTTGATGATAATCAGAGAAGATGCTGGATACGGAGTTAGCTTCAATTCATTCATAAACTCCATGTCTCCGTATATGCTCAGTTTCTGTAACAACAAATCACACCTAATCACTGAAAGTTTCCGATTTTCTTTTTTGTTAATTCCCCATGGGGATTTATTTTTGGTAAGGCAGCATTTAATTTCTTTCTGGGTCTCATTAATGGGAGGAGATTTGTGCAGCTGATATGTCTCAGTCACCACCCACACGTGCAGGTTCTGGCAGTTGCTGGCTAACAGTCAATGATGGGGATACGTGTCAGTACCCAAATCACCCCTTCCTCAACACTCTGCAACCCAGGGGCACTGAGTCAAATGCATCAATAGCTGGAAATAGACCACTGATCGAACATTCAATCTCTGATTCGTTCAGCAAGTTTATCCAATAAGTTGCTGAACTATATCAATCTGGGGAACCACCCTTTTGCAGTTCTTATGGTCTAAAAGACAAAATCTGAAGATCTAACAAATATCTGTAAACCTGTGTTTCATGGGGGCAGCAGAACACAAGCATGCACTACAGTAGTCAAATAAAGACAGTACAATTTGGAGCATTAAAAACCCTAGTATCTAATGCCCCTGATGGTTCAGGCATTATGTCAATAAGCAATACAAAGCAGGTGGTTTCAGATTTGACCAATTCATGCCAAAGTTCCAGAACTCATCTGATATGGCAGCATTGGTACAACTGATCTCAGTTTGCCACACGCTCTGAAATCCCACTTCTAACTGCCATCCACTGGAAAGTGGGTGCAAGCTTGCCAGATAAGGATAGTATCAATATCGGGTATGATAACCAGCCTTCACTGTTGAGGCTTAGATGAAGAATGACTGCTTAAGCAAGGTCCCAGAGCCTGCAAGCACTGAGACCCCAACATGAGTCTTCATCTTCAAGACAGGAGGGGAGAAAATAAGGGAGGAAGATGATAAAAATGTATGCAACTATCATAAAAATTTTATCTGAATGGCAGAAATAACCAAGTACTGATTCCTTAGTAATAAAAATAGAAAATGTTGGGGAACTCATCAGGTCTGACAGCATCTATGGAGAGAGAAACAGAGTTAACATCTCAAGTCCGTATGATTCTTCTTCAGAGCGAAAGAGAAGTAGAAATATGGTGGATTTTATACTGCATAAGAGGGGGTGCAGCATGTGGAACAAAATAGGTCAGGGATAGGTGGAAGCTAAGGAGAAATTTGACAAAGATGTCACGGACACAGGACAAAAGTAGCGTTAATGGCAGTTAATGATAATGATTTATTAGTCTTGGTGCGAGAGCTGCTAAGCAGGCAAAGTGCTTTAGTCTTTAATAGGATACAGAATTTGGATTTTTAAATCAGATGTTATCAATGAGATTTTAAATCTATGCTGATGATTCGAATCAGTTCCTTAAATTTTCATAGCTACACTGCTCATTCAAAGAAGAGTGAAGAATCAAATATCAAGAATAAAAATCGAGAGCAGGTTACTGGCAGGCACGGTGAAAACTGGGCTCAGAAGTGCAACCAGTATGATGGGGGGGGTTGGGTGGAAGAGAGAAGTGCACCTTGAATAAGCAAGGAAACTTTAAAATATACCCACCAATCCAAATATGGTGGAAAAGCTTTTCTTTCCCTCAGTCTTAATCTCATTAAATGATAGAACAGGCTTGAGTTAAATGGCCTACTCCTGTTCCTACATTTCTTCAGCACACTGTTATTCCATTCGTCACATTTCTCATTTTCATTTCTCCACCTGCACCCCCCACCCCACCCATTTCCTGTCACAAGATGACATAAAAAGAGGACAATATAGGGATTTAATTACAGTTTTAAAATGCATGGATCATAAATTGAGGCTCTTTCTCTATATTTTCTAGTAACAGGCTTGGAAGTAGATTATCTGTCTTCAGCATCAGGGAATGTTACAATGCATAGAGAATATAACGACGTTGAAAATGGAGAGAATTAGTACTTAATTAGAATTAAGCATTCACAGTTTCTCTAGCTGGCACTGTTGTGCAGCCAAGGACATTAAATTCTCAAAAGCAATTCTTCAATAGGAAGTACTCACTCAATAGGAAGTACTCTTAAAACAAGGATTAAATTAGATGTTTAATTTTTGTCTAAGGATTCTACTGTAATTCCCAATAGCAGAAGATAAATCAAAATACCCAACGACATTACTTGCCACTTATCAGCCCAAGCCTGAATGTTATCCAGGTCTTGTTGCAGGCGGGCACGGTCTGCTTCAGTATCTGAGGAGTTGCAAATGGGTGTGAAAAAAATCATCAGCAAACATTCCCACTTCTTGAAGGGAAGGCCATTGATTAAACAGCTGAAGATAGTTGTGCCTAAAACACTAATTACCCTGAGGAGCTCTTGCAGCAATGTTCTGGAGCTGAGACAATTGGCCTACAATGAGAACCATCTTTCTTTGTGCTAGTATGACCAACCGCTGGAGAGTTTTCAGCCACCACCACCCCCCCTCCGATTCCCACCATCGTCAATATTGCTAGGACTCTGATGCTACATTTGGTCAAATGCTGCTTAATGTCAAGGGCAGTAATTCCCAACTCAAAGTCATCACTTTGGTCCATGGTTGGATCAGGGCTGTAATGAGGTCTGGAGCCAATTGGCCCAGAGTGGCAGAACCCAATTTGAGCATTGGGGAGCTGGGTCTTGCTGAATAAGTGCCACCTGATAACAGCATCAACACCTTCCACCGCTTTGCTAATGATTGAGTGTAGACTGATGGGGTGGCAATTGGATTTATCCTTTTTGTGAACAGGACATACCTGAGCAATTTTCCACATTTTGGGGTACTTGCCAGAGCTGTAACTCTAGTAGAACTGCTTGGCTAGGGGTGCAGCTATTTCTGGAGCACAAATCTTGAGCACAATAGCCAGGATGTTGACAGGGTTCATAGGCTTTGCTGGATTTTTTTTATTCATTCATGGGATGTGGGCATCACTGGCTCGGCCAGATTTATTGCCTGTCCCCAGTTGCCCTTGAGGTGGTGGTGGTGGTGAGCGGCCTTGAACCGCTGCAGTTCACGTGGTGACAGAGTGCCTTCAGCCTTTTCTTCATATCAAGTGGAATATAGGAACAGGAGTAGACCAACAGCCCATTGAGTCTGCTCTGCCATTTAATTAGATCATGGCTGGTCATCTACCTCAACAGCATTTTCTTGCACTATCTCCATATCCGTTGATGTCATTAGTATCCAGAAATCTATCGATTTTTTTTTGAACACACTCAATGGTTGAGCTTCCAAAGCCCTCTGGGGTAGAAAATTCCAAAGGTTCACCACCAACTGAGTGAAGAAATTCCTCCTCATGAGTCTTAAATGGCCTACCCCTTATTCTGAGACTATGTCTCCTGGTTCCAGACACACCAGCCAGGGGAAACATCCTATCTGCATCCGCCTGTCACATCTGTCCAAGTCCACTTGAAGACTCCTTTCGTCCTTCTCACAATTTACATTCCCACCCAGTTTTGTCTCAACAGCAAGTTTGGAAATATTACAATTGGTTCCCACATACAAATAATTTATATAGATCGTGAACAACTGTCGCCCTAGTACTGATCCTTGCAAAACCCCACTAGTAACAGCCTGCCATCCTAAGAATGACCTGTTTATTCCTACTCTGTTTTGTGTCTGTTAACCAACTCTCATCAATCCATATTAGTATATTGTCCCCAATCCCATGTGCTCTAATTTTGTTTACTAACCTGTGTGGAACTTTATCAAAAGCTTTCTGAAAATCCAAATACACCACATCCACTGCTTCCCCTTTATCTATGCCAGAAGTAATATTCTCAGAAAACTCCAACAGGTTTGTCAAACAGGATTTCCCTTTCACAACTCCGTGCTGACTCTGGAAGGAATCGAGTTGGCTGAAGTTGCCATCAGTTCTTCTTGGGGCCTCAGGCAGAGGCCAAGATGAATCATCTACACAGCACTTCTAGCTGAGGATAGCTGTAAATGCCTCAGACTTGTTTTTTCTGCACTGATGTAATGGCCTCCAGCATCATTGAGGATGATGATATTTGTGGATCCCCCTCCTTCTGGTAGTTGTTTAATTATCCAGTACCATTCACAACTGGATGCAGTAGGACTATAGAACATTGATCTGATCTGTTGGGTATGGGGTTGCTTAGAACTATCAAATGCTTCCATTCTTTAGCATGCATGCAGCCCTGTGTTGTAGCTTCACTAAGTTGACACCTCATTTTTAGTTATGCATGGAGCCGCTCCTGGCATGCTCTCCTGCACTCCTCATTGAAATAGGGTTGATTCTCTGGCTTAAAACACAAAGAATGGCAGGGTAGATGATATGTCAAGGCTGCAGTATATGGGAACTCCTGAACAACATTGTGGACCAGGGCAAACACGTCTGCAGTAAGTATTTGCGGCTTGAGGAACTTCGGCTCAGAATCATTGAGCTGGAGGCTGAGCTGCAGACTCTGACACATCAGGGAGGGGGAAAGTAACCTAGATGCTTTATACCAGGAGGCAGTACTTAGGATAAGGTCTTCCTGTTTGGCCAGTGGCCAGGGATAGGAGGGTGTGATAGCGAATGAGGCAGGTAAGCGGACCCAGAGAGCAGGAGTGCAGGAGCATGAGCCTCTGCAATTGTCCAACAGGTTTGAGGTTCTTTCAGCTTGTTTGGATGAGAGTGGGGGCTGTAGGATGGATGAGCAAACTGACCATGGCACAGGAAGCCATCCAAGTGGGGGGGAGCAAAAAAGGAATGTAGTGGTAATAGGGGACAGTATAGTAAGGAGGATTGACACTGTTCTCTGTAGCAAAGAGCAAGAGTCCAGGCAGCTTTGTTGCCTGCCCAGTACCAAAGTTCAGGACATCTGCTTAGGGCTGGAGAAGAACCTGTAGTGGGAAGGGAAGGATCCAGCAGTTGTGGTCCATGTAGGTACCAATGACATAGGATGAGAGAGGAGGCTCTGTGTAGTCAGTATGACGTGCCAGGCACCAGATTAAGAAGCAGAACCTGAAAGGTAATAATTTCTGGATTATTACCTAAACCACATGCAAATTTGCATAGGACAAATAAAATTAGAGAAATGAATGCTTGGCTTAAAGACTGGTGTGGGAGAAATGGGTTCCAGTTTGAGAGGCATTGGCACCAGTATTGGGGAAAGTGGGATCTGTACCATTGGGATAGTCTACATCTGAACCGTGCTCGGGCTGGTGTCCTTGCAAGCTGACTAACTAGGGAAGTAGAGAGGGTTTTAAACTGAATAGCAGGGGCAAAGGATCAAATTTGGGAAGATGTGGTAAACCAAAGAGTAAAGGCAAGGCAAGAGAGACAGGTATTAATATGGGAAATGATAAACAGAATGTGACAGAAAGGGACAGAGTACAATTCTAAGAGTAAATCAGCAGATAAGGCTGGACGCTACAAAAATAATAGAAGGACAAAATTAAAGGCTCCGTATCTAAACGCACGTAGCATTCAAAGCAGATGAACTGATAGCACAAATAGAAATAAATAAGTACGATTTGATAGCCATTACAGAGACATGGTTACAGGATGACTTAGATTGGGACCTGAATATTGAAGGGTATGAGACATTTTGGAAAGACAGGAAGTTATGAAAAGGTGGAGGGGTGGCTTTATTAATTAATAATGGTATTAGCACATTAGAGAAGGATGACCTAAGTTCAGGAAACCAGGATGTAGAAGCGGTTTGGTTTGAGGTGAGGAACGATAAAGGCAAGAAGTCACTTGTGGGAGTGGTGTACAGGGCTCCTAATTGCAACTACACAGTAGGACAGGGTATAAAAGAAAAGAAAATGGGAGCTCGCCAGAAAGGTACAGCAATAATCATGGGGGATTTTAATCTACACAGACTGGAAAAATCAGGTGGGCAAAGGCAGGATGAGTTCATAGAATGCTTTTGAGATAGCTTCTTAGAACAGCACATTCTGGAGCTAACCAGAGAGCAAGCTTTACTAGACCTGGTATTGAGCAACAAATTAGGATTAATTGATAACCTCTTGTGAAGGTACCCCTAGGTAGCAGTGATCATAATATAATTGAATTTTATATTCATTTTGAGGGGGAAACGAGTGCATCCAAGACTAGTATTTTAAACTTAACTAAGGGCAATTATGAGGGCATGAAAACAGAGCTAGCTAAAGTGAACTGGCAAATGAGGTTAAAGGATATGTCAATAGAAGTTCAGTGACAGACATTTAAAGGGATATTTCAGAATACACAATACGTATACATTCCAGTGAGAAAGAAAAATTCCAAGGGGAAGGCCCACCATCCGTGGTTAACTAAAAAAGACGGTATCAAACATGAAGAAAAAGCATATAATTATGCAAAGACAAGTGGCAGGTCAGAAGCTTGGAAAAAATATTAAGAACAGTAAAGAATGACAAAAAGATTAATAAGAAGGGAAAAATTAGAGTATGAGACACAGCTAGCTAGTAATATAAAGATGGGTAGTAAGAGTTTCTATAGATATTTAATTAAGAAAAAGTTAACAAAGTGAGCACTGTTCCTATAGAGAGTGCGTCTGCAGAATTGATAATGGAAAGTAGGGAGATGACGGATGAATTAAACAGGTATATTGCTTCAGTCTTCACTATAGGAGGACACAAGTAACATCCCAGAAATATGTAAATCAGGAAATGGAAGGGAGGGAGGGACTTGGGAAAATTACAAATCACCTGGGAAGTAGTAATGAGCAAACTGTTGGGGTTGTGGGCTGATAAATCCCCAGGTCCAGATGGACTTCACCCTAAGGTCTTGAAAGAAGTGGCTAGTGAGATCGTTCATGCATTGGTTTTAATTTTCCAAAATTCCCTAGATTCAGGGAAGGTTCCATTAGATTGAAAAATAGAAAATATAACTCCTTTATTCAAGAAGGGAGGAAGACAGAAAGCAGGAATCTATAGGCCAGTTAGCCTAACATCTGTCAGAAGGAAAATGTTAGAAGTTATTATTAAAGATATTATAGAAGGGCACTTAGAAAAATTCATGGCAATTAGGCAGAGTCAACATGGTTTTGCAAGTATGTAGTGTGTACTATCTACAAGAGATAGTAGAGATTCACCAAGGCTCCTTCAACAGCACCTTCCAAACCCATGACCACTACCACCTAGAAGGATAAGGGCAGCAGAAACATGGGAACACCACCTGGAAGTTCCCCTCCAAGTCACTCACCATCCTGACTTGGAAATATATCGCTGTTCCTTCACTGTTGCTGGGTCAAAATCCTAAACTCCCTTCCTAACAGTACTGTGGGTGTACTTATGCCACATGGACTGCAGTGGTTCAAGGCAGCAGCTCACCACATCCTTCTCAATGGCAACTAGAGATGGTCAATAAAAGCTGGCCCAGCCAGCGAAGCCCACATCCCATGAATGAATAAAAAAGGGAAATCATGTTTAATCAATTTACTGGAGTTCTTTGAAGGAGCCACATGTGCTCCGGGAACCAGTGGATGTTCTGTACTTAGATTTCCAGTGGGCATTTGATAAAGTGCCACATCAAAGGTTATTGCAGAAAATAAAAGCTCATGGTGTAGGAGACAACATATTGGCCTGGGTAGAAGGTTGGTTAGCTAACAGAAAGCAAAGAGTTGGCATAAATGGGTCTTTATCAGGTTGGCAAAATGTGACATGTGGTGTGCCACAGGGATCAGTGCTGGAGCCTCAACTTTTTACAATTTATATAAATGACTTGGATGAAGGGACTGAAGTGACCTAAGTAGGAAAGTAAATTGTGAGGAGGGTGTAAGGAGGCTACAAAGTGACAGAAAGGTTAAGTGAGTGGTAAAGTTCTGGCAAATGGAGTATAATGTGAGGGTACTAGTGAGACCACATCTGAAGTACTGTGTACAGTACTGGTGTCCTTATTTAAAGAAAGATGTAAATACATTAGCAGTTCAGAGAAGGTTTACTAGATTAATCCAAGGATGGGTGGGTTGTCTTATGAGGAAAGGCTGGACTGGTTAGGCTTGTATCCACTAGAATTTAGAAGAGTAAGAGGGGACTTAATTGAAACCTTTAAGATCCTGAGGGGTCTTGACAGGGTGGATGTGGAGAGGATGTTACCTCTTGTGGGAGAATCTAGAACTAGGGGTCACTGTTTAAAAATAAGGGGTCACTCATTTAAGACAGATGAGATGAATTTTTTTCCGAGGGCTGAGAGTCTGGAACTTTTCCTCAAAAGGTGCTGGAAGCGTATTCTTTGAATATTTTTAAGGCAGAGCTAGATAAATTCTTGATTAACAAAGGGGTGCAAAGTTCTCAGGGTAGGCAGAATTGTGGGGTGGAGTTTACATTCAGATCAGCCATGATCTTATTGAACAGTGAAGCTGACTCGAGGGGGCAAGTGGCCTACTCCTGCTCCTAATTCGTATGTTGATGGTAATGAGAGAGTGAGGGATATGCAGGGCCATGAGGTTATTGATTGTGTTTGAATACAATTCTGCAGCTGATGGCCCAGAACGCCTCATGGATACCCAGTTTTCAGCAGCTAGACCTATTATGAATCTATTCCATTTTGTACTGTGGAAGTGCCACACAACAGGACGGAGGGGATCCTCAATGATAAGATGGAACTTCATCCCCACAAAGACTGTCTCTCCAAAAGATTGTGTGGTGGTCAAAGGTACCTAAACTGTCATGGACCAATACACTTGTGACAGGTAGATTGAGGATAAGGTCAAGTAGATTTTTCTCTCTTTTTTGGTTCTCTCACCACCTGCTGCAGGCCCATTTGGCAGATATGTCCTTCAGGACTTGGCTAGCACAGTTAGTAATGGTGCTACAGAGCCATTTTTGATGATGGGCATTGAAGTCCTCCCACCTGAAGCATATTCTGTGCCCATGCTACACTCAGAACTTCTTCCATGGTGTGCAACATTGAGGAGTAATTGCTCATGGGAAGGAAACAACACCACCAGCTGGAAGGGAGGGCTGTAGGTGGTACTCAACAGGAGGTTTCCTTGTTCACCTGATACCATGAGACTACATGGGATATAATGTTAAGGAATCCTGAGGCTACTCCCTCCTGACTATATACTACTGTGCCACCACCTCTGCTAGGTCTATCCTGCTGGTGGGACAGGACCTATCAGGGATGATGATGAAGAAGTTTGGGACAAGGTATGACTATCTCAGGCTGTTGCTTGACTAGCCTGTGGGACAGCTCTCCCAATTTTGGCAGAAGTCCCCAAATTTAAGTAGGGAAGATATTGCAGGTTGGTGAACAAGGTCTGCCTAGGTCGATGCTGGATGGTCTGTCCAGTTTTTATTCTTATTTGACTTTCTTGTAGCAGTTTGACACAACTAAGTGGCTTGTTAGGGCATTTAAAAAGGGGCAGTTAAGAATCATTCACATTGTTGTGGTTCTGGCGTCACATGTAGGCCAGGCCAGGGAAGGACAGCAGATTTCCTTCTCCAAAAGGACATTAATGAACCAGCTGAATTTTTATGACAATCGAATAGTTTCATGTTCACCATCACTGGGTAGTTTTTAAATTTCAGATTTAATTAATTGAATTTAAATTCCACCCCAGCTGTCGTGGTGGGATCTGAGCTCCTGTCTCCAGAGCAATAGTTTACTGGTTCAGTAACATAGCCACTTAGTTCCCTTAGTAAAATTCCCTACAGTTTTTACTGTAATTTTGTCTTTGACAATTCAGAGTTGGCAACTTCTTACAGGAGATGCTACAAGTTGCCAAATATAAAAACACCTTGTGAAAAGAATGATCAAACATGGCCCACAGCAACAACCATTTCAGAGATAAAAACAATAAACTGGAATAAACAATATGCTGGAAATCCAAAACAAAAACAGAATTACCTGGAAAAACTCAGCAGGTCTGGCAGCATCGGCGGAGAAGAAAAGAGTTGACGTTTCGAATCCTCGTGACCCTTCAACAGAACTGATCTTTCTTTACAAGGAGGGGGAAATATAAGCTGGTTTAAGGTGGGGGGAGGGTGTTAGGATAGGAGCAGATAGTAGATCATCAAAAGATGTCACAGACAAAAGAACACAGAGGTGTTGAAGTTGGTGATATTATCTAAACGAATGTGCGAATTAAGAATGGATGGTAGGGCACTCAAGTTATAGCTCTAGTGGGGGTGGGGGGGCATAAAAGATTTAAAAACAATGGAAATAGGTGGGAAAAGAAAAATCTATATAAATTATTGGAAAAAAAAAACAAAAGGACGGGGGAAGAAACAGAAAGGGGGTGGGGATGGAGGAGGGAGGACAAGACCTAAAGTTGTTGAATTCAATATTCAGTCCGGAAGGCTGTAAAGTGCCTAGTCGGAAGATGAGGTGCTGTTCCTCCAGTTTGTGTTGAGCTTCACTGGAACAATGCAGCAGGCCAAGGACAGACATGTGGGCAAGAGAGCAGGGTGGAGTGTTAAAATGGCAAGCAACAGGGAGGTTTGGGTCATTCTTGCGGACAGACCGCAGGTGTTCTGCAAAGCGGTCGCCCAGTTTACGTTTGGTCTCTCCAATGTAGAGGAGACCGCATTGGGAGCAACGAATACAGTAGATTAAGTTGGGGGAAATGCAAGTGAAATGCTGCTTCACTTGAAAGGAGTGTTTGGGCCCTTGGACGGTGAGGAGAGAGGAAGTGAAGGGCAGGTGTTACATCTTTTGCGTGGGCATGGGAGGTGCCACAGGTGGGTGTTGAGGAGTAGGGGGTGATGGAGGAGTGGACCAGGGTGTCCGGAGGGAACGATCCCTACTGAATGCCGACTGGGGTGGTGAAGTGAAGATGTGTTTGGTGGTGGCATCATGCTGGAGTTGGCAGAAATGGCGGAGGATGATCCTTTGAATGCGGAAGCTGGTGGGGTGATAAGTGAGGACAAGGGGAACCCTATCATGTTTCTGAGAGGGAGAAGGCGTGAGGGCGGATGCGCGGGAGATGGGCCAGACACGGTTGAGGGCCCTGTCAACGACCGTGGGTGGAAAACCTCGGTTAAGGAAGAAGGAAGACATGTCAGAGGAACTGTTTTTGAAGGTAGCATCATCAGAACAGATGCGACGGAGGCGAAGGAACTGAGAGAATGGGATGGAGTCCTTACAGGAAGCGGGGTGTGAGGAGCTGTAGTCGAGGTAGCTGTGGGAGTCAGTAGGCTTGTAATGGATATTGGTGGACAGTCTATCACCAGAGATTGAGACAGAGAGGTCAAGGAAGGGAAGTGTCAGAGATGGACCACGTGAAAATGATGGAGGGGTGGAGATTGGACGCAAAATTAATAAATTTTTCCAAGTCCCGACGAGAGCATGAAGCAGCACTGAAGTAATCATCAATGTACCGGAGAAAGAGTTGTGGAAGGGGGCCGGAGTAGGACTGGAACAAGGAATGTTCCACATACCCCATAAAGAGACAGGCACAGCTGGGGCCCATGCGGGTACCATTTCAGAGTTCACTTAGCTGAAATTTAGCTGCCTGTTTTCATGCCCATACCCTTCACAAATACTTTCCTCATCCTGAGTAACTACATTCAATCTGCAGCTATTTTCTTCAAATTTGGTAGTATTAGGAAGATAACATCAGTCTTACCTCTGATGGAATGTGCTGTTCCACAGCTGTGGCAGCAGTAGCACAACAGATCCACAGCAGCACCAGCACCGAGAGCACCAGGGTGGTGGTTAATATCCAGCGAGGTATCCCTGCATTCCTGAAATAAGACAAACAGTTTGCATTTAGCAATCCTGTATTTCATAGCCCATTACGGCTGATGTAGATTACTGAAAAGAACTGGAACAAAAAAGCTTCGCAAATATATTTCTTTTGCTCTCCCTTCTTGTCATTCCTTGCCTAAGGCACACAGTTCCAGGCCTTTGCGCAAGGTTGTACCAAGAAGACTGCAAGAGTGACCACAGCAGGTCACCTGCCCTGCTTCCCTTCTTGTGAAGTATCACCCATTTTCTGACTCTGCTCAGTGGGACAGTGGGGCATTGGCATCAGCTATGTTACCAGCTTGGGGAGAGTCCTCAATGTCATGTGCCATACAGAAAGTAAGGTGAGAAAATTGTGGTGCCTTAGTGAGCCTATTGCTCATGGGAAGGAAACAACACCACCACCTGGAAGCTCCCCTCCAAGTCATTCACCATCCTGACTTCACTGTCACTGTGTCAAATCCCTTGAACTCCCTTCCTAACAGTGTACCTACACAACATGGACTGCAGCGGTTCAAGAAGGCAGCTCACCACTATTTCTCAAGGGCAACAAGGGATGGCCCAGCCAGCGAAGCCCCCATCCCGCAAATGAATAAAAGAACAAAAATAAAATGAAAGTTAAAAATTAAGTAAAATGAATTAAATGTGATATTTTACAATGTAGTCAAATAGATTTTAAAAAAAGCCTGGCTACAACAATTTTATAATTATTTCTATGCTAACAGTTCAAAGTGGTGACTTACCCTGGGACAATTTTCTAGTTATTGTTGATCATCTAGCTGCTGAAGTTCAAATCTAAGCTCCGAAGGTGGGTATTGGTAGTCTATTATCCAAGGAGAGCTCATATCTGTCTTTGAAAGAATTTCCACCAGTATTTTGAACCTATCACTTGACTTTACTCCCTTCTAGCAGCAATCGATGGACTGCAATCAAGATTCAATAGCATAGGAACTGAGTAGGCTATTCAGTCCCTATACCCTGTTTCATCATTCAATTAAAGAAGGAAGACTAGCATTTATATAGCCCCATTCACAACCAAAAGGATATCCCAAAGCACTTGGCAGACAATGAAATAACTTCTGAAGTGTAGTCACTGTTGTAGAAACCGCAGCAGTCAATTTGCACACAGCAAGCCCCCACATTAGATTATGACTGACATGTATCTTAACTCATCTATTCACCTTAGTTCGGTAACCCTTAGAACACAAATAATCCACTACAAGCAACAATTTTTAGACTGATACCACATCACATCAATCTTATATCTTGGTTTTTCTGAGTCACGATTCACCAAAATATCTACCTTGACAAACATTCCAAGACACTCTGGTACTCCTGCTCATGACCTTCTTTCAAATACAAGCCAGTTCCATGTTCCCTTCTGAAAGCTTTTCGAGTATCATCATAAATAGCTTTGGCTATATGATCTATTGATAAAGAACATTAGAGACATTTTCAGGCACAGTACTTAATTCCCCGCACTAGTACCATTTTTGCTAGCAACCTAGGTGCATGGTCAATACCCATAACTCAAGGTACCAACGCTGAAGACAGCTGGAAAGAAGATCAGGTTTTAAGTAAGTGTTAAAGGTTTGATGATGGTTAGAAATGGACAGAGGAAGGAAACCTAGTTTTGATCAGGGAAAGAATTAATTGAGCTCAAAATTTGGATGATGAGGTCCAATTTCAAAACAGCAATGATACAGAGAAGAAGGGTGTATAGAATGGTATATTAGGAGGAAGTCAGGGAAGCTCAGAGCAACAATGACCACAATAATGACTCAGTAGAGAGAAACAAGGCATTGTAGCAGCTACAGATGAAAAAAAAATCACTTATAAGAATTCAAGTAGTGCAGAAGTGCAAAAGAGGTACAGGGAAATCCTTTAAATGATATGGGGGAAGTATTCCAAGTCCAAGGCAGTTTGGTGCATCATAATTAAACATTTATACAGTAGCCTTAACAGAGAAAAAAAATTCTAAGATACTTTATAAGAACATAATAAATAGGAGCAGGAGTATCCCATTCGGCCCCTCAAACCTGCCCCACCATTCAATAAGATCAAGACTGATCTGCCCCAAGCCTCAACCCCTCTTTTGTGCCGATTCCTCATAGCCCTCAAGCCTGATATTTTAAAAATCTATCTACCTCCTCTTTAAATACTTTCAGCGATCTAACCTCCACAACTCTGGAGGTTGAGAATTCCAGGCATTCACTACCCTCAAAGAAATGCCTTCACATCTCAGTATTAAATGAATGACCCCTTATTCTGTAAATATGTCCCCTAGGTCGAGATTCCCCCACTAGTAGCAACATCTACCCTGTCAAGCCCCCTCACAATTTTGTATGTTTCAGTAAGATCGCCCCTCATTCTTCTAAACTCTAATGAATAAAGGCCTAACCCTGTTTAGCCATTCTTGATAAGTCAACCCCTTCATCCCAGGAATCAGCCTAGTGAATCTCTTTTGAACTGCCTCCAATGCCAGTATATCCTTTCTTACACATGGGGACCAAAACTGTACACTGTCCTCCAGGTGTGGCCTCACCAAAACGCTGTACAGTTGTAACAAGACTTCCCTACTTTCAAACTCTAACCCCCTAGCAATACAGGCTAAAATTCAATTTGCCTTCTTAATTACTAGCTGCACCTGCATGCTAACCTTTTGTGTTTCATGCACAAGAAAACCCAGATCCCTCTGTGCTGCACTTTTTAAGGAGTCTCTCTCCATTTAAATAATAGTCTGTCTTTTGATTTTTCCTACCATAGTGCATGACCTCACATTTTTCTACATTAAACTCCATCTGCCAGGTTTTTGCCCACTCACTTAAGCAGTCTATATCCCCTTGCAGATTCCTTATGTCCTCATCACAACATGCACTCCCACCTATTTCTGTATCAGCAGAAAATTTGGATACATTACACTCTGCCCCCTCCTTCAAGTCATTAATATAGACAGTAAATAATTGAGCCCCAGGATTAATCCTTGTGGCATTCCACTAGTTACATCTTTCCAACCTGAGCAGCACGATGGTACGTTTTTCTCCTTCTACATCACCCCATCCACTGCCTCAACCAAAGGTGCAACTTTTGCTGGGTTAAAGCTCTCTGGCTGTTAGTAGCCCTCTAACACTTGTCCAAGATCCTTCAGATGATCCTGGGTGGTACACCAGTACGCTATTCCACCATGAGCAGGGACAATGTGGGAGGACAGTCAAAACCTAAAAATCCCTGTACTCATTTTGTCTCACAGGTGCACATTTCAACAGGTATTTCTGCAGTGAGAACTGAAATGGTATACAATAGTATACTGGCAACAAAGTTTGGTTGAGCTGATGTCTATGGAGGCTGGAAATCTGGCTAAGAGAACACTGGAACAGTCTGAGGAGATTGAAGGAGCCTGTGCCACAGCTACAAGTTTATGATGGGGTCAAAAGATGATGGATTTATTTTTCCCCAGTGTGCAGGAGGAAATTGTGGCTCATGCAAAACTGAATGTCAAGGTCTTGGCAAGGATGCAGACGAGATTTACTAGAAAAGTACCATGTTGAGGGACTCCAGTTGTCTGGAGAGACTATAGAAGCTGGGAATATTCGCCTTAATAGTGGTGTCCAAATTATATGCCATTTTGATAAAATAGGTAGGGAGAAACTGTTTTCACTAGCAGGAGTGTCAGAATCAAGAGGACACAGGGAACCAGGGAAGCAGTGAAGAAAATGTGTTAATAGTAACTTTCAAAGGGGAATTGAATATACACTCAAAAAGGAAAAAAAAAATGAAGGCTATAGGGAAATAGCAGAAGAGTGTTGTCTGACAGCACAAAGAGGTATTGGAGAGATATGGCTAAGCTCATATGCAGACATGTGGGTCAAGAGGTCAACAGCAGATCTTTGATGAACTCTGGGGCTATGGTGAGCTGGCTGGAAAGAGAAGTCAGTAATCAAAGTGCTCTGATTATAAAATTGGATGAGTAGGAGCAAAACCAAGCACGGGAAATCCTAGCAAGCTAAGATTCAAGAAGACCAATTATAGGATGGCGTGTCCGATCATCCCAAAGATTGTCAGAAGGTCAAAGAGGATAACTAAGGTTGATCACAGTCAACAAGAATGTTATACATGACTTTTGATGGACCCAGTACTGTGGTATGGGAATGGCAGCGATCCATCTGGAGAGACTTAAGCAAAGAGGTGCGGGAAAGATGAGCACGGATCTGAGTGCTAAGGACATAGTAACAAGATTTGAAAGGGAAGAGGTGGTTGGTAAATGTGCTTTAGTTTGTAAAAGTTTTTTTGAGACCAGGATGATGACGAGTCTTGAAATGGAAGGGAACCATTAACAATTCTAGCTAAAATAAGTTAGATAGCACAAACCTGGATTCACACTCCAACATTCTGGTCTGTAAGTTTCAAGTCAATAGTGAATGTAGCCACAGAGTCACTTGTAATTAATCCCGTGCTTTTTTTAAAATCATAGGATGTGTTAAATTTGTGCTGTACTGTTGGACTGAATCCTACTCCACTTGATCAGTAGTGGCAGTATGTAGCAGTTCAGGTATTTAAACATCTGGAATGTTGCAATTCCATTTTTAATCCCAAGTAATTCAGCCTTACCATTTGGTTGATTAGCCCCAATTATCCTTTGCCAAGATAAAAAGCTGCTTTGCCACATACCTGAAAATTAACCCTTTTTAACTGAACAATGGGCATTTGACACAGATTGGGGAACAAAAAAAAAAAGGATTTACCTGACAATGCCTGAGAAGTTTCTTTTATATTTTCTGTTTGAAGTTCAAATTGTGGAACCATAAACTGTGCATCTGGTTCAGACTTGGAAAAAAAAAGGCAGAGAGAAAAAATTTACTATAGTTTCAACTTACAACATAAAGTCTTCTGTGAAAATCATCCACAAGCTCAAAGCCAGACCTGGACAGAGGAAATTCAAAGTATTTCGCTGCCAAAGTACAGATTTCAGTATAAGAACCTTTTAACCAAGATATCTGGCAGGTCCAGAAAGTGAGCATGTCATCCAGATTCTATACCTGTACTGTAATACTGATTCAAAAACTAATATGTGACAGTAATAAAACTAATCAAGCGTAAGTAGCTTTTCTACAATATTAACCCCAAGCTATAAATAATCTAAAGCAATTTTAATATATTTTGAAAACTATCTCTTGCTTTTCCCTAATTATGTTCCCCTTTGTTTTTCCTATTTTAATTCAGCCTTCCAGGTTTTTTAAATACTTTTTCGCTAGAAACAACTTTCAATTAGTTTATAATTACTTACCATCTATCCAGCACACGCACTTCATGAAAAGTTAAGTGATGGGATTGCTGTGCAGTTGACTGATTTGATTAAAAACATATACTTCAACATTCATTATTACTTGTACCTGATTCTTGGATCACAAACTTGAAACAATTATGTTGCAAAAGTTACAGCATAAGGAACGGTTTCAGAGTTTAAATTTATAGTCATACTAGCACTGGTAGGTTTATGCTGACAAAATGTGCATAAATTATCTTCCAAGGACATTCAAGTACGTGAGGATGATGCCTCATTGACAACTAATCAAAGAATTTTGAAGACAGTGCAGAATTTAAGGCTACAGCTGAAAACTCATTCAATGTCAGGATTCAATAGTGTGATTCCAAACCTTACAGATTAGAAGGTCCTGTTGTCAATCCCCAATCCAAACAGAATTAGCTAATTCTCAGCCAGGGGAGAAATGGGCAATGGAGGGATTTGACAGAAAAGAGTGGACAGGAATCTTATTTGATAGCTGCTGGAGGAATAAAAACTGTGTAGAAATCAAGTGAGGACACAATGAGGCTTAGCTGTGGTTTCCACTAAACTCACTCAATTAGTGCGCACAACTTGTCTTATATTAGCTACAGACAAGGTACTGGAGGGTTGCGAGCATCATATAATCAATCCACATAAAGACACTATGGGAGGAGGGGCAAAAACTGAGTGGCACATGCGATGGTAAAAAAATATAATCAAGTTCCTTATATACAATGCAAAAATTTTCAGATGCAAAGATTATAAACTAGCAAAGTTTTGACATTGAAGTACATTATGTTTACTGTAGCTTAAAATGGCAACTCATGGGTAAGGTTTGAGGTCATGAACATTTTAGTTATAGACCAAGCATGCTTCCTCCAAGTGACTACTTAAGTGTATTCTGAATGCACGGTGGTTAAGAACATTTCTGGAAACTCCTTCGTGAACTCCAGTGTGAAAGCAACATTTTTATACAAAAATCTGCTAAGACATCAGAACCTAGTGAACATTTAAGCTCTAGTGGTCAAAGTTCCAATTATTTCTGTTGACTTTCAATTCTGTACTGCCTGCATTCCACTTTTTTTCTTCTAATTGCTTGAATATTTTCCTTCTTTCCCTTCATTCTCATGCATTTCCTTGGTGAAAATGAATTATTTTCTCAAAGATGCAGTGTATATAATTCTCTTTTCAAACAAACCAATAATAGTATACATTAGAGAGAAAAACAAAATCTACAGAAAGGTACAAATACACTGCAGATTCATCAACATCTAGCAAGGAGTTAACATTTTTCACCTAGACCTTTTCTCCAGGCAGTTAAAGAATCAAATCCAAAGATTTTAGACCATCTTATATCAGATGCTGTACACTTGGTCAGCACCATTTCCTTTTATTTATGCACTTCATTTAATTCACCAGCTGAAAATGCAGTTCTGTTACCTGGAATACAACGACTTTGCCATCATCAGTTTGCAGGTAGAAGGTCCATGAGGTGAAGAAGCTCTGAGCCGAATTCATTAAGTCACTGTAGAAAGCAGACATTATGCTTACGGGGTAAACAAAGTGGATTTTTGGCACCATTGACATGAGCTGTGGGGGGAAAAAGGATAATTTGCCATTTAAAATATAACAGAACAATATATTCCATTCCAAGTTAAAACAGGAAAGGGAACAAAGTTTATATTTAATGGTGATCACTTGTTAACAATTCCTATGAAATTACATGACATAGCTGATGCAACATGCATTTTGGATTAGATCTGGAGTTCTTAAAACTTTTTCAGATTTTCATCCACCAAATTCTCTGTCTCCCACAGCTGACAAGCTACAGATACAATCTACAAAGTTTTCAATCTCTTCATTGCTGTTTTCCAATTTCATTTCTAATACTCCTCTCTGCACCTATAACTGACATCTTTTTTCTTTGTCACTCATTTTAGTGTTTTTAAAAGAGCTTAATTTAAAAAAATTAATTCTAACATTTTTCTCCTTTATTAACTGTAACTTTCACATGAGAAAACTAACTGGGAGTTAGTCAGGGGGCAGACTGGCTGTGACAATCCATAATCAAGCTGACAATCACTCTCCACAATCACAAATGAAGAATGGCCACTAAGTTATTGTAACCGAGGAAGGTCTGTACCTGTAGACCTGTGCCAAGCACTAAGACACTTTTTTCAGGGGCAAAAAAGGGAGGAAATAAAAAAACTTCACCACTAGTATAGGGTAATGAGGGAAGCCAACACCTGCACTCCTGCCCAAATGATCAAAAACAAGGTACCCATCTCGCTTGCATTCCAAAAAGCACTTTAAGCCTACAGGACTCCCTACTGACAAGGATGAAGGCTCAAAATGATATTATTTGACCAGTGCCATCTGAAAACGTCTGCTATTCAGCTGCTCGGCCTCAGTGCTTGCACAATCCATTTCCTGAATTCCAAAAGTACTTCTTTGTACTCCTGCCCGCAGATGCCAAAATTTATGCTGCACTTTCCAGTCAGTTAGGACAGGATGCCAAGCTGGTAGGTAGACCAAATGTTTTTTCAAAAACACATTTGTGAGCATTCACAATTCAAGGAATTGTGCTCCCTTCTGAACAGGCAATTGTTCATGGAGGATAAATGTTCAATTAGGCAGCCTTCCATCTCATAACAATGGTTGGCACCATGATGATCAACTCTGTTAAGCATCACCTGATGTGGCTCAAGTCCAAATCTGGCACAACATCTCTACCATATTTGCTGCAGAAGACGACAGTGAGCTGAGAAGGTCATTGATGAAGCAACTGAAAATGTTTGGGCCTAGG
Organism: Carcharodon carcharias; assembly: GCF_017639515.1. NCBI lineage: Eukaryota > Metazoa > Chordata > Chondrichthyes > Lamniformes > Lamnidae > Carcharodon > Carcharodon carcharias. Next base: position 10,791,964 of record NC_054482.1, on the reverse strand, counting down.
ACATTATCCTAAGGAATTCTTACAGTGATTCCTGGGGCTAAGATGATTCACCGCCGTAAACAGCAACCTCCTTCCTTTGTGCTAGATATGACTCCAAACAATGGAGAATCGTCCCAAATGAGTTCAGCTTTACTTGGGCTCTTTGAGGCCACACTTGGTGAAAGGATTTGCTTTGATTTCAAAGGCAGTCACTCTTACCCCACTTCTGGAATTCAGCTCTTCTGACCATGTTTTTTTTTAAGTTTCCTCTACTTCTCAAAAATAAAAGAATGGACATTTTCAAGAGCATGTCGGGGAACTTCACAAAATTTGCATTTTTTCCATATATTTAACTTTTGCAGAAGATAGATGTGGTAAAGTAGCACCAACAATGCCAGCCACAGGAAAAATTAGCTAGATAACTTTCTCAAAATCTAACATTTGGTATGGAAACAACCTAGCTGACTTACTGGACATACACTGCTCTGAATGAACATTTCACCATCTTGTTACCAGTTGGTTTTATTATTGATCGTGAGTTTTGTTAAAGTAGGAGAGCTTACATTTGAATTACCACCAATCCTATGCCAGAGATCAGAACCATTTATTTTTTCTTTCCAACATTTCTATAACTATTGATCATTTTTACTTCACTTTTTCCATATTTTTCTTTTAATAATTCTAAGGTTTTCCCTTTCTCGTCTCTGCACATTACACACAAGCACACACACTATTAAAGCTTAAATTATTGAAATCTTTTATTCAGAGGTTCCATTAGGACTTTGTTATTTTGGTATTCATTCTTTTCTAACTAATTTGCTTCCATGCCTTTCATATTTCTATTCCCTTCTATTAACTTTCATTCTTCCTAATTGTAACTGGTATCCATTCAATTTATATGTTCTCTCCTGTTTTCCTCTTACCTGTTTCTGTCTCTGTTCAGCAAATGGCAGCTGGTTTTCACATCCCAAGTTGCAAGCAAATTGCTCACCTTGCTGTTTATATGCTTCAGCACAAGCTAAAAAGGCACGTAAATTGTAAAAAGAAAGTATTTTAGCTTAGGACCAAAGTTACCAAGATGGTCTATGTAACAGTCTTGCATAAATATGTATACACTGTAGTTCACGGAGTTCTTGAAGCCCAGGGACCTCAATTCAATTTATGCTTAATGTTGTAATAAAGCTACTCTTCACATTTGATTAGCTTTATTATTAGTACATATTGGTTTTGTTTTACTATCACAATGCATGAGGAGTTTTAAGTGTGAGAAACTCCAAACCATGGTCCACGAACTGGGAAAAACACTCAGATTTTTTCCCTGCTGAACATGATTTGGGTAGGGTACAGGTCAGATGGAAGCAATTCCAGGTAAGGGATTAAACAGTATCACACAAGATACTTCACAGCATTGAAGAGTACCATCTTCAATACATTTTTCCTTTAGTGCATTTGTAGCAACATACTAAATAAACCTAACAACACCTTTGTAAACTATGATATTTCTGTCCAATTAAATCAGATCTCCAGTAGAGGAAGAGGTGCTGCATGAGTAGGGAATATGTTAAATCATGAATTCAAAGGGCAATTAAACACTAACAAAATGATACAATCTAGTCTCCTTTTGGCTTCCAGGAAGAAGGGTGTACATTTAAAATTAGCACATGCACAGCTGATGTATTTAAGGCTTAGGACCCCAAATCCACCCTGTCAAACAAACACCTTTACACTGGTGAAGTCACTCAAATGCCAGGAGTGGTCTTATTTAGGCAATATTACATTTTAATAAGCACTTAAAACAATAATTATGCTCAGTATGTTTTTCTACAGCATTCTCAATCTGTCCTTTTAAGCTCTATGTTTATTTCTTCTGATTTATCCTAATATTAAGAATCACAATTTTTTTCTTCATGCCTGCCTTCTTTCTCCTACACCCATCATTTTTTTTTGAAGTAGCACATATTGTTTTAATAAAAAGGTATTGACCAGGTTTTTTTCAGTAACCAAAAACAAAACCAGAATGTTAGTACAGCATGGCTTCAGCACAGATCTCAAAACACAACATGGCAAACAGTACACTAATCATCAGCCTCAGAGTCCAATAATATCTTGAATGAACTCATCCATGACATTGAAAAAAAGTCAACAACTGAGTCATACAGTATTTCTAATGGTTTGTGTATTTGAAGAGAACAATAATAAAGACTTACCTGTTTTCACAATCCCCTCTGCCATTCAACGACACTGCCAAATATCCAAAGCCAGCAACCAGAGCACTGTAACATGGGTTTGTTGTTATCTGTCATCACTAAGACTACCTATTTCCATCTCAATAACACAACCCAAACCCATCACTACCTCAGCTGTTGAAAACCTCATTGTTGTCTTTGGTACCTCTAGACTGGACTATTCCAATGCTCCACTGCAGGGCTCCCACATTCTACTCTCTGTAAACTGGAAGTCATTTAAAACTCTGCCCAAGACCTAACTCACACCAAGACCTAGATAAAAGCAAAAAACTGCGGATGCTGGAAATTCAAAACAAAAACAAAAATACCTGGAAAAACTCAGCAGGTCTGGCAGCATCTGCGGAGAGGAACACAGTTAACGTTTCGAGTCTGTATGACTCTTCAACAGAACTAAGTAAAAATAGAAAAGAGGTGAAATATAAGCTGGTTTGAGGGGGGCGTAGAGCTGGTCAGAGGGCCAGTGATAGTTGGAGACAACCAAAAGATGTCACAGACAAAAGGACAAAGAGGTGTTGAAGGTGGTGATATTATCTAAGGAATGTGCTAATTAAGGGTAGAAAGCAGGGCGAGCAAGGAATACAGATAGCCCTAGTGGGGGTGGGGGTGGGGTGGGGTGGGGTGGGGTGAAAGAATCAAAATAGGCTAAAAGGTAGAGATAAAACAATGGATGGAAATACATTTAAAAATAATGGAAATAGGTGGGAAAAGAAAATTCTATATAAATTATTGGAAAAAACAGGGGGTGGGAGATAGAGGAGAGAGTTCATGATCTAAAATTGTTGAACTCAATATTCAGTCCGTAAGACTGTAAAGTACCTAGTCTGAAGATGAGGTGCTGTTCCTTCAGCTCAATGCAAACGGAAATGTTAACTGTGTTCCTCTCCGCAGATGCTGCCAGACCTGCTGAGCTTTTCCAGGTATTTTTGTTTTTGTTTCACACCAAGACCTGTTCACCCATCACCCCTATCCTTGCTAATATACAATGGCACCTGTTTAAGAAGCTCATGCTTGTTTTCAAATCTCTCCATGACCTCGCACATCCCCATCTCTAATCTCCTTCAATCGCGCAACCCTCCAAAATATCTGCACTCCTCCAAATCCGGCCTTGCGCATTCTTGATTTTAAAATCAATCCACCATTGGTGGCTATCCCTTCAGATATCAAGGACCCAAACTCTGGAATTCCTTCTTTAAACCCCTCCATCTCTCTACTCCTATAAGAGGTACCTTAAAAGTCACCTCTTTGAACAAGCTTATCTGCCCCAACTGCTTTTTAAATAGCTGTGTCAAATTTTGTTTCACAACGTTCCTGTGAAGGGCTTGGGACATTTTATGTTAAGAGCACTATATAAATAAGTACAGCTGGTTCTTATCTTAACAGTAGTGTAGAGTAACTCAATGGATGCAAGTCTCAAACTGTTTTTTGCAGTATAAATCATTAAAGATGTGGGCTTGACTAGGTTAGATTTTAAAATCTAACAGGATCCACACATCATCAGGTTCTCGTTTAGCCAAAGGTTCTGTATATGACCACAGCACACCATGCCAATCCAGAATTAAAATCTTACCTGATTCGCATTCATTTTTGGTCCTGTTTAAGTCAGCACCATCATCAACAAACTGACAGATAGAGAAGAGTCTGCAGCCTCTCTGACAAGCATAGAGTTCCTCCTCCTGCCATTATGGGGAAAAATAAAACAAAAATGTAAACCGTCCTTTTAAATGATACATCCAAGCTCATAAGGTCTGTGCTATCATCAGCAGTTGCTGTTCATTTCTAAGATGCATTGTCCAAAGTTAAAATTGGAAAAAACCAAGATCCACATTTGTACAAATACCAAACCTCTGGTAAGACAATGGCGTAGTGGTATTGTCACTGGACTAGTAATCTAGAAACCCAGGGTAATGCTTTGGGGACCAGGTTCGAATCCCGCCACGGCAGATGGTGGAATTTGAATTCATTAAAAAACTGGAATTAAAAACCCATCTGGTTCACTAATGTCCTTTAGGGAAGGAAATCTGTCGTCCTTAACTGGCCTGGCCTACGTGTGACTCCAGGCCCACAGCAATGTGGTTGGCTCTTAAATGGCCAGCAAGCCACTCAGTTGTGTCAAACTGCAACAAAGTCACAAAAAAGGAAATGAAACCGGACGGACCACCCAGCATCAACCTAGGCACCGGACCCTGCAAAGTCCTCCTTCCTAACATCTGGCTAGTGGTCTCACAGGCCAGACAAGCAACAGCCTGACAGTCATGCTCACAGAATCATATCTTACATATAATGTCTCAGGCACCACCATCGCCAGAGATGGCAGCACAGTTGGGAGAGAGTTGTCCCCAACATGGGGTCCGGACCCCTTGAAGTTTGATGGCATCAGATCAAACATGGGCAAGGAATTCTCCTACTGGTTCGCTACATAGCGCCCTCCCTCAGCAGATGAATCAGTGCTCCTCCATGTTGAACCCCATTAGGGTGGCAATGGTGCAGAATGTACTGTGTGGGGGACTTCAATGTCCATCACCAAGAGTGGCTCAGTAGCACCACTACTGACCGAGCTAGTACAGTCTTAAAGGACGTATCTGCTAGACTAGGTCTGTGGCAAGTGGTGAGGGAACCAGCAAGAGGGATAAACATACCTGACCGCATCTTCACCAACCTGCCTGCCACAGATACATCTGTCCATGAGAGTATTGGTAGGAGGAGTGACCACTGCACAGTCCTTGTGGAGACAAAGTCCCGCCTCCACATAGAAGATACCCTCATTCATGCTGTGTGGCACCACCACGCTGCTAAATGGGATAGATTTCGAACAGATCTAGCAACTCAAGACTGGGCACTCATGAGGTAATGTGGGCCATCAGCAGCATGGAATTGTACTCGAACACAATCTGTAACCTCATTGCCTGGCTTATCCCTCACTCTACCATTACCACCAAGCCAGGGGCTCAACCCTGATTCAATAAGAGTGCATGCCAGGAGCAACGCCAGACATACATAAAAACGAGGTGTCAACCTGGTGAAGCTATAACACAGGACTACTTGCATGCCAAAACAGCATAAGCAGCAAGTGATAGACAGAGGTAAGCGATCCCACAACCAATGGATCAGATCTAAGCTCTGTAGTCCTGTCACATTCAGTCATAACTGGTGGTGGAGAATTAAACACACTGGAGTAGGAGGCTCCGCAAATATCCCCATCCTGGATGATGGAGGAGCCCAGCACAGCAGTGCAAAAGATAAGGCATTTGCTACAATCTTCAACGAGAAGTGCCGAGTGGATGATCCATCTCAGTTGCCAGTCTTCTGTCAGTTTGATTCACTCCATGTAATATCAAAAAATGGCTGGAGGCACTGGATACTGCAAAAGCTATGCACCCTGACAATATTCCAGCAACAGTACTGAAGACTTGAACTCCAGAACTTGCCATGCCCCTAGCCAAGCTGTTCCAGTACAGCTACAACACTGGCATCTACCCAGCTACGTGGAAAATTGCCCAGTTATGTCCTGTACACAAAAAGTGGGACAAATCCAACCCAGCCAATTACCGCCCTATCAGGTCTACTCTCGATCATCAGTAAAGTAATAGGAGGGTTCATCAACAGTGCTATCAAGCGGCACTTGCTTAGCAATAACCTGCTCACTGATGCCCAGTTTGGGTTCCACTAGGGCCACTCAGCTCAGACCTCATTACAGCTATGGTTCAAACATGGGCAAAGGAACTGAACTCCCGAGGTGAGGTGAGAGTCACTGCCCTTGACATCAAGGCTGCATTTGACCTAGTGAAACAGTAGTCAATGGGAATCAGGGGGGGAACTCTCCACTGGTTGGAGTCATACCTAGCACAAAGGATGATGGTTGTGGTGGTTGGAGGTCAGTCATCTCAGTTCCAGGAAATCACTGCAGGAGTTCCTCGCCCAACTGCTGCTTCAATGACCTTCCTTCCATCATAAGATCAGAAGTGGAGATGTCCGCTGATGATTGCACAATGTTCAGCACCATTCGCGACTCCTCAGATACTGATGCAGTCAGTGTCCAAATGCAGCAAGAGCTGGACAATATCCAGGCTTGAGTTGACAAGTGGCAAGCAACAGTCGCACCACACAAGTGTCAGACAATGACCAGCTCCAACAAGAGAATCCAGCCATCACCCCTTGATGTTCGATGGCATTACCATCACTGAATCCCCCACTATCAACATCCACTAACCAGAAACGGAACAGGACTTGCCATATAAAAACTGTGGCTACAAGAGGTCAGAGGCTAGGAGTTGTGCAACAAGTAACTCACCTCCTGACTCCCCAAAGCCTGTCCACCATCTACAAGGCACAAGTCAGCAGTGTGATACAATACTCTCCACTTGCCTGGGTGAGTGCAGCTCCAACAACACTCAAGAAACTTGACACTGTCCAGGACAAAGCAGCCCACTTGATTGGCACCACATCCACAAACGTATACTCCCTCCACCACCAACGCACAGTAGCAGCAGTGTGTACCATCTATAAGATGCACTGCAGGAATTTACCAAGGCTCCGTTGACAGCACCCTGCAAACTCATGACCACTGCCATCTCGAAGGACAAGGCAGTAGATTGATGGGAACACCACCACATGGAAGTTCCCCTTCAAGTCACTCACCATCCTGACTTGGAAATATAGCGCCATTCCTTCACTGTCGATGGGTCAAAATGCTGGAACTCCCTAACAGCACTGTGGGTGTACCTACACCACATGGACTGCAGCAGTTCAAGGAGGCAGCTCACCACCACCACCTCAAGAGCAACTAGGGATGGGCGATAAATGCTGGCCTAGCCAGCGAAGCCCACATCCTGTGAATGAAAAAAAAAGGGAAAAAATGACAAATACTGAAATTGCACAGGGCAGTCAGCATCTGAAAAGACTAATGTAAATATATGTTTCTGGTTACAATTATTTAACTCAATTGAACGTCTCTTGAAAAACAGCAGCGCAGAGCAGGGTTTGAACCTTGAACCCACAGCCTGCTGACCAGAAATGTGTAAATGACATTTGAATAGTGAAAACAAATAAAAATACAAATATTTTTAAAAATGCAAACTTTTATACATTTCTCATCTCAATCAGAGTGGAGTGTTCTTAATGGGAGCACCATCTCAAATGTGCTCTTTTAAAAATAAATTGCATGTATTTAACGCTTAAAATGAAGCAATGCTTGTTCTGTCCTTAGCACTGAACTTGGGACTTTCTTGGTCTATATATTTCAGCTGTTCACAGGTAAACTCACTGAATTATTAAAGCATTTTTATGGATTTGTTAACCAGAGTGGACAAAGATTAAGATTCCTGCTAACTGTATTAATTTCTCTGCATATACCTAATCAAAAGCATCAGATTACTATTGATAAAGTGTTACAGAAAAAAATTGTCATATACTCTAGATTTCCAAAAACATTAAGACTTTTATAAATGACTCCATGGGTAAAATAGGAACTTGAAAGAAAAGCGGTCAAAGAAATGCAGCCCTACTGACAGCTATCCCAATAGCTTTGTAGAAAAATGTACGGCCTGTCATATTATTGGAAAAAACAGATTAAACAACCCCAGGTTTAATCCCTAGTTTGTATGGAGTGAAAGTGTCGGACAGGTCAACAACAGCCTGCAGTTAGGAAAAGGAAATTATCCACTATCCATACTCAATTGGAATCCAGTGTCCTCTAAAAGTTTGTGGATGTCAGTTTAAAAAATGACTGGGTTTAGCCAATATCCTCCAGGGCTAAAAAACTTGACTGTTCGCAATTCAAGTTTATGCAAATGATGGATACTTGGAAGAAGAGTTGACTGTGCCTTGATTTATGGGTGACATCTACTCAGGGATTAGAGTTTCTGGCACGGGTCTTCATGTGACTGGATCTAAATCGACTTGTTCACATATCTTTGAGCACATGGCACAGGACGTCCCAGCAGTAGTAGTATCTGGAGTGCAGGGTTTGTTTCCTTTTCCTGTTGCCGCTCTGCCTCATCATGTAGACATTATGACTCAAAAGCATAATGCAGCCTGATGAACAAGTTGTTGCCATTTTGAATAATCTCCTCCCGGTCATTAATGTTAATACTGCCACACTTTAAGGAGAACTTGTGTCTTTGAAGCATTTTCTTTGCCCTCCCCTGGAATGTTAGCCATTGAGTTGAGGAAATGGGACCAGCTTGATGCTTTTTGGCCACCCAGACAGTGTGCAATCCAAAGTTGATTTTGTAGGAGTTTTGCCTTAAATGCTTGTGGAGCTGGCTTCAAAGGCACTAGTAATCATTCAATAGTCCTCCCATTATTAAAGAGGATGCAACGGAGAAAATACTGGTGAAATTTCTCTAGTGCTCAATGGTCCCTGATACACAATCCAGATCAGGTGTACACTAGGACTTTTGTTGACTAGGAGGTCTTTTGTTGTCAAACACTTGTTGCCATAGTTTGTAGAAGACAGAGTTGATACAAATGTTGGATCTCTTCGTCAACACTGGCCTTTTGAGAGAGGTGTCTGCGAAGGTGTGGGAATTGCTCAACACATTCCAGTGTTTCTCCCTCAACATATGGGAGGTGGAATACTTGACTGACCAGGTGTGGGTTGATATACGAGTTTTGTTTCAGCAACATTCAAGGCAGTCTCTTGTATGCTGAATTAAAGAGATTGAGGGTGGCTTGCAAATCTGCAGAGTACAGTGGGCAATGACACTGCAGTCATCCGCACACTGTAGATCATATACATCTGTAATGGTCAGTTTTGTTTTGGCAGAGGCATCTGTGGTTAAGAGTTTTCCATTTAGGTGGTATTTAACGCTGACACCAGAGACAGTTGATCTTTGGCAGTGACTTGCCACTTTCAGGTACATTGTAAATAGTATGGGGGCTATCAGACAGCCTCATTTGTCCAGATTTTGAAGGGGGCTGTTTCAGATCTATCACTCAAGGCAGTTGTAGTAATCATGAAGCAATTACAGGATTGTGATGAAGTTTTTTGGACATTCAAATCTTTGGAGCACAATCCATAGAGCCTCGCAAATTACTGAATCAAATGCTTTGGTCAGGTTGATAAAAACAATGAAGAATTCCTGTTGTTCTTGACATTTTTCTTGGATTTGTCTGGCAAAGAGCACATCGGAGGCTCCTCCAGAAGGTTTAAAACCACACTGTCTCTGGGAGGATTTCCTCAACCAGGGGAAGTATGCAATTCAGGAGAATGTGTCAGGATTTTCCCTGCAATGGGCAAGAGGGAATTGACTTGATAGTTTCTACAGCATGATTTAATCTTCATTCTTGTAGTTAAAATTGTCACATTCCTGAAGTTGTGGTGGAGGTGGAGGTGGTGGTGGTGGTGGTGGTGGTGGTGGTGGTGGAGGTGGTGGTGGTGGTGGTGGTGGTGGTGGTGGTGGTGGTGGTGGTGGTGGTGGTGGTGGTGGTGGGGGGGGGGGGGGGGGGGGTGTCTGCTTTTCCTCCCAAATGTGTAGGATGAGTGCATGGAGTCTTCATGTCAACAAAAGTTTAGTAACTTTGAAGACCTCAGTTGGAATACCATCAGGGCCACAGCTTTTATTGTTTTTCATCCGTTTGATTGCTTGCTGCAACTCTCCTGTCGATGGTGATTCTAACTCAGGATACTGGGGGATAGCCTGGAGATTATCAGCCACCACTCTGGATTCATGGTTGAGGGGTTGTTGTAAAAATGTTCTTCCCAGTGTTGACAGATGACAAGTGTCATCCTTAAGAGGAGAAACACAGCCCTGTGAGCAAAGGGTATTTTGCCCATATGACCTTGGTCTATAGATGGCCCTGGTGACTTGAAAAAAAAAGCTTTGTTCCACCAGGCAATGAAAGCTTCTCGTTTTGGAGTAAGGATTGGTTAACAGGCAGAAAACAGAAGGCATAAATGGGTCATTCGCATGTTGGCAGGCTATGACTAGTGAGATACCACACTGCGAATGCCTGTCAGCTGCCAGAAATCAGTGCCGTTCAGAGTTGAGTGATCTTTAAAACAAAATTCACACGCTTCCTCCCCTCCTTCCCTGAAGCCATTTATGCAAGTGTATGATTTCATGCACATCAGCATTATCCCTGTACCTCATCCAAGGTATATATCTTAATCCATAAGAAATAGAAGAGTATGCCATTTGGACCATCGAGCCTGTTGCACCATTCAAAACCATGGTTGATGTGATTATCACCCTAACTGAATTTTTCTGCCTGTCCCCCATAGTCCTTGACATGATCCTAGACAGCATGACCACACACACATCCCCACATTTGAATCACAAAATTTGAGATGGAACAGAAACTCTGACTAATTCAACCTCCAGCCTCTTTGCTTATAGGGCGGAGAACAATTGTAGCCTCTCCCCAATCATCACCCTGACTAAAATTAGCTAATTCAACACAAACCAGGATCAAACCAGAGAGACCGAACACTGAAGCCAGAGTTCTCCTGGTTTACATGGAGCTTCGAAAATCAAGAAATTGTGCTAAAAGTAGACAAAAACATTGTGCACTCCTATTGTACATTTTACAGCTCTGCATGTAATTGGTAGTAATTTCAAATTACTCAAGCTTATGGCCTCACAAAAGTTCAGTCAAGTTCATTGTGGATGCATAATTAGTTATAAGGGAGTATGAAGAAATCAAACTTCCTCTAGCAGTTCCCATTACAGATATAAAAGCAAAATACTGTGGATGCTGGAAATCTGAAACAAAAACAAAAATTGCTGGAAAAACTCAGCAGTTCTGACAGAATCTGTGGAGAGATAAAGTTAATGTTTCAAGTCCGTGTGACTCTTCTTCAGAACTAAAGAGAAACATTTTGAAAGGTAAACATTTCAATATTCCCACCTACTCCAAATGTGGAAGCAAGATTGTACGAAAACATTGTGGGAAGTCAGGGAGGTTGCCATCTCGCTGTATTAAAACTAATGGTTAATTATGCAATATGTCACTTACTTTAGAAGCTCTGCTTCCTCCATACTATGGGCATTGAAGCTTTTAAGACTGTCTCAATTGTTGTCTTTTATCTCAGTCCTGATTAAGGGTCTAAGACCAGAAACTTTAAATGACTTCTTCTAAGGTGCTGCCTGATCTGCTTATTGTTTTCAGCTTTTTCGGTTTATCTTCAGGCTTTCAGCAGCTGCAAAATTTCACTTTTGCCCCCTTTTATCATACTAGTGTGGAGAAATTAAAATAGGAGGGATTTTAAAATCCTATTTCCAGTCACCAAATACACTTCCTTCTAGTTGCAACTTACCATTTCAGTAAAAGGAACATTTTTGCTTCCTAGGACCTTGAAGCTTTCCATATTCCCTTACTCCCACTATTTACAAGGTTTGTAAACTCAAATTTGGCATTACCTAATAGTGTTTATCCATCTTCTGGCCTTACCCACCACCCCTACCAAATGTGTCAAATCATACTTCCAAGTTCTCTGATTTCAAGACTGCCACAAAAAAAATCTAAAATTGCTGTTAAATCTGAAAACTTCAACATTCAAGGTGTGCCACGTGAAACAAGCTTTTTGTTCAATGCAAGGACTTCACCTACTCACTGAATGATGTTCCAATCATTTGCTCAACTTTAAAAGTGAATCAGTCAGAATTGGACCAAACAGCCAGGGAAATGAATCATTTTATTTGTCGTTGAGAACCAAGTGGTGTACGGAATGATGCTCTACATTTGCCAAAAATATCTCATAATAAATAAATATCTCATAAAATAAGAGCTAGTGAAATATTCACCTTAAATGATACAGAACAAAAAATGTTATATTGGGGAAGGTAACACTGAATGCAACTAATGACGCACATCAACTTTTTATTATACTAAACAAAAAGCAAGCATTTAATCTTAATTTGGTCCTTACAAATATATCAGCCAAACTATTTTGAAGCTAGAAAATTTTGGATTTACAGTTTATTTTTGGTCCAGAATTTCATTGCAAATGAAGTGAATGACTTATTTTTGAGAAGGTTCAACTATGGGTCTTGGTCCTTCACCTAGATTTCTCAATAAAAATATTATGACATCACAATGATATCAATGTCACAACCTAGCATCAATTTTCTTAAACTACTACAAATTTCAACATTTACCTTTAAAATACACAATATAAATACAATACTTGACAACTTGTTTGGCTAGCTTTATACAAGGATATCAATATTTAATCATAGCCATGACACATGCCTTCTCCCTAAACTCAACTATGAGTTTAATACGCACTTAAACCCAACAATATATTTTTTAAAAAGTATCCAAATCAAGCTCGAGAAATGCTTACAAGCAAAGTTTCTCAAAGTATGGCATGTACTCACTCTGCAGGGTTATACCCCAATTTCTAAATCCAAATAATTTAAACACAAAGTGTAGTCTAGAACATAACCAACCAAACCACAAATCTATCACCGAGCACTAGAAAGTAATTACACTAATTGACTCAGAATTTCAATAAGTTGCTGAAAGTATTGAATTGTTATTTGCCCCTTTTATTAGTAGTTTGGCTGGCTCATAAAAATAACTTGCAGGACGATGTAATCCAGACATCGACCGATAGCTCATAATGCAAAAATTTTGACTCTTCCCAGAGATATTGCAAACTGTTCAATATCACACTGTTGACTGGACAAGGAGACAATTTTTTGCACTTATCTTTTGTTATTTTCATAACTTCAAAGGAAATAAAATTACTTTATTTCAGATTAAAATATAAAAATGACATACACTAAACATATATCAATGTCATGAGTGCATGGGATTCACACGTACACATCCACAAAGCTGCTAAAGATATGTACCACATAGGAAAACACTGGCTGTTACATATCAAAATTGTTCTATATATTATATCTATATATACAATAACCCACATCGAAAACATTTATTCCCGAATAAAACTGCCAACCATAAAGCAATTGTCAGCGTAGCAAAGCAGAAATAAAAACTATAACGAGAGCTTTTTGTATGTAAATGAGAGATTTTAATGTTCAGATTAGTTAAAAACTACTCCTGCCCCGCTTTCATGAGTTTCCCTGATCATACTTGGGTTAATTACTTCTCTGTGCACCCAACATCGTATTTTGAGCATTGAAAAAAAAATTCTATGGGGTCCGTCAAACTCTCTGCTTGGGCAAACTGTTTTAAACAGAATGTGGGTTTTAATTATTTGGATCACAGAAGCAGTCAGCATCGTTAAAATAAAACCCAAGCAGGCTAGTAATTAAAACAAGAAACACGATGACAGACTTCAAAAATAAACAGACAGGCTTCGGCTACTGCCTGCTACCGCCCAGCCTGCCCTACCTTGCCTAGCCGGCCGGCCAGCCAGTCAGTCAGCCCTACCTTCGGGTAAGTGTGCAGGCTGTAGGTCATCTCACAACTTCTTTGACACGATGCTGTGTCGCCCAGAACCGCCTCGAAGGCATCGGAAGCAAGTGATGGGGTGAAGGAGGAACATAAGGTGAATCCTAAGCATAGAGCAAGACTAACGACAGCAGTACCACCTCCAGCTGCCTCCGCCATCTTCCGTCTGTTTGTTATGATCCCACAGCTGCTTCCTCCCCTTACCTCACCGCGCATGCGCCCCTCTTCAGTGACCTCATTTTTTTATTGTCAGTCTTTTTTTTAAATCTAGTTCTCCTTTAGATAAGATCGCATGGAGTTAAAATCCCAAGGCTTGCCGTGAAACTTGTGTTGCTTATAGATTTCTTTTTAAAAAAAAATGAAAAAAAATCATCGGAAGCTGCTGACCGGTCTGGCGTAAGGAAGGCTGGGATATGTAGTTTGCTTTTATCTGGGATTTGTAGTTGTTGCGTGGCGGCAGGAACACATACGGCTCCCAGAATGCAGTGGGGAGGGAAAGGTGTGAGTCCCCGGATGTGAGGCGCCCGTGATTGGCCGATGGAGCGTTTCTTGGTAAAGGGCAACGCCGGGGCTTCAGCGGTACCGCGACCCAAGGTTTACCGCCAGGTCACTCTCGAGTCTTTAAAGGTACAGTCCCGGTTTCCAGAAGGCCGAGGTTTAACATCTGGCTAAAATAAAAGCAAAAAAAAACTGCGGATGCTGGAAATCCAAAACAAAAACAGCTGGAAAAACTCAGCAGGTCTGACAGCATCTGCGGAGAGGGACACAGTTAATGTTTCCAGTCCCTATGCCTCTTCAACAGAACTAAGTAAAAATAGAAGAGGTGAAATATAAGCTGGTTTAAGGGGGTGGGGTGTGGTGGTGGGACAGGTAGAGCTGTTTAGAGGGCCAGTGATAGGTGGAGATAACCAAAAGATGTCACACAAAAGGACAAAGAGGTGTTGAAGGTGGTGATATTATCTAAGGAATGTGCTAATTAAGGGTAGAAAGCAGGACAAGCAAGGTACAGATAGTGGGGCTTGGCCTAAATGGCCAAGTGGTTATGGTACTGGGCTTGTAACCCTAAGATCAAGAGTTCAAATTTCACAATGGCAAACTATGAAACAATATAACTTCATCTGAAAACAGATGGAAATGTGTTTGTACTCAAAAGAGGTACAGATAGTGGGGGTGGGGTGGGGGTGAAGGGATCGAAATAGGCTAAAAGGTAGAGATAAAACAATGGATGGAAATACATTTAAAAATAATGGAAATAGGTGGGATAGGAAAAATCTATATAAATTATTGGAAAATAAAGGGGGAGATCGGAAAGGGGGTGGGGATGGAGGTGAGAGTTCATGGTCTAAAATTGTTTAACATCTGGCTTTTTTTTTATAAAGAATTCAGAATTGTTTAGGCTGATCGCAGGTTGATCGCTCTATACTTTGTTTTCTTTGTGAGCCTGTTGGTGTGAAGGAGGAAGAGAATTAAACCATTGGTGGCCAGTCAAAAGATTCCGCTCTGAAGAAGGTTCATACGGACTCGGAAAGTTATCTCTGTCTCTCTCCACAGATGCTGTCAGACCTGCTGAGTTTTCCCAGCATTTTCTGTTTTTATAATATATTATTCTAAAAGATTCCTCTGTGTTGGTATGTTTTTGAGGATCAAAGAGAGACGTGTTATTCAAGAGTTAATTTCAGTTGCAGATCAATGTATTTTCTACAGCATGCAAAACATCCTTGCAGGCTACCGCCCCTGTCTCCAATAATAATAAATAAAAACAGAAAATGCTGGAAAAACTCAGCAGGTCTGACAGTGTCTGTGGAGAGAGAGAAACAGAGTAACATTTCAAGTCCATATGATTCTTCTTCAGAGCTAAAGAGTAGAAACGTGATGAAATTTATATTGAAGGAAATTGAAGAGAAGTTTAAAAAATTAAAAAAGAAATGAGAGAGCAGAGGTGCAGGGTAGTGAAGAGGTGAATGATAAAGTGTGACAGGAAGGGGCAGAAAATATAAGCAGAAGAGTACAGCAGAAATTAGAACCAGAATGAGTAATAAACGTAAAAAGTCAAAGCTTAAGGTTCTTTATCTGATTGCATGTAGCATTTGTAACAAGATAGATGAGTTGACAGCACAAATAGAAATAAATGAATATGGTTTGATAGCTAATACAGGTTGCATGGTTGCAGGGTTGCCAAGACTGGGAACTCAGTAATGATGTAGGTGTAGTAGATCATGATGTGGAATCAGTTTGGGTGGAAATAAGGAATAGCAAGGGGAAGAAGTCACGGATGGGAGTGGTCTATCGGCCCTGGAAAAGTTGCCTTATTAGGACAAAGTATAAATTGGAAATAATGGAGGCGTGTAAGAATAGTGTAACAATTGTCATGGATGATTTTAATCTGCATAGTGACTGGACAAATCAGATTGACAGGGTTAGCATAGAAGACAAATTTGTAGAGTTGATCAGGGAGTGTTTCTTAGAGCAATATGCTGCAGAACTTCTATGGGAACAGGCTATTTTAGATCTAGTAATGTTTAATGAGGTGGGATTAATAAGAGATATCATAGTTAAGGATCCTCTAGGTGGTAACGATCAAAACATGGTAGAATTCAGTTTGAGGGTGAGCAACTTGGGTCTCAAAGCAGTATCCTCAACTTTAAATAAGGGCAATTACAGAGGTATGAAGAAAGAGTTGTCTAAAGCGGGCTGGGAAAATAGACTAAGGGGAAAGTCAGTGGTTGAACAGTGACAGACAGTTAAGCAGATATTTCATAACGCTCAGCAAAAATTTATCCCAATCAAAAAGAAGGACTCTATGAGAAGGATGAACCACCCTTGGTTAACAAAGGTGGTCAGGGAGAGTATCCAATCAAAAACTAAGGCATACAAAGTGGCAAAAACTAGTGACAGGCCAGAGGACTGGGAATTTTTTAGGAGCCAGCAGCGGATGACTAAAAAGCTAATAAAGAAGGAGAAAATTGATTATGAAATTAAATTGGAAATAAATATAAAAACAAACAGCAAGAGCTTCTACGGGCATATAAAAAGAGAGAGTGGCTAAAGTGAGCGTGGGACCCTTGAAGGATGCGACTGAAGAAGTGATAACGAGTAACTGGGAAATGGCAGATAATTTAAACCAACACTTTGCATTGGTCCTCATAGTGGAAGACACTATAAAAGTCCCAAAGATATCAGATAAGCAAGGAGCTAATGGGAGGAAAGAGCTTGTAACAGATTCTATCACAAGGGACAAAGTACTTGTCAAAATAATGGGACTAAAGGCAGACAAGCCGCTAGGACCTGATGGCCTGCATCCAAGGGTTTTAAAGGAAGTGGCTACAGAGATAATGGAGGCATTGGTCAAAATATTTCAGAACTCACTGGATTCCGGAAGGGTGCCAGCGGATTGGAAAACCGCTAAAGTGATACCCCTGTTCAAGAAGAGAGGGAGACGAAAAGCAGGAATCTATAGGCCAGTCAGTCTAACATCTGTAGCTGGGAAAATGCTATAGTGCATTAATAAGGAAGAAATAGCAGGACATTTAGAAAAGCTTAACGCAATCAGAGTCAAAATGGTCTTGTGAAAGGGAAATCATATTTGACAAATTTCCTAGAGTTCTTTGAGGATATAACAAGCAGAGTTGATAAATGGGAACCGGTAGATGTAGTGTATTTGGATTTCCAAAAGGCATTCAATAGGGTGCCACATAAAAGGTTATTGCACAAGATAGGAGCTCACGGTATTGGGGGTAATGTATTTGCATGGATTGGTTAGCATACAGAAGATAGAGAGTCGGGATTAATGGGTCTTTTTCAGGTTGGAAAGAAATAACTAGTGGAGTGCCAGATCAGTCCTAGGGCCTTAATTATTTACTATCTATATATTAACGACTCGGAAGAGGGGACAGAGTGTTGATAATACAAAAATAGGTGGGAGGGCATGTTATGAAGAGGACATAAGGATTCTGCAAGCGAATATAGATAGGTTGAGTGAGTGGGCATAAACTTGGCAGATGGAGTTTAATGTAGGAAAGTAAGAGGTCATGCACTTTGATAGGAAAAATCAAAAGGCAAACTATTATTTAAATGGAGAGAGGCTCCTTAAAAAGTGCAGCACAGAGGGATCTGGGTTTTCTTGTGCATGAAACACAAAACGTTAGCACGCACGTAGAGCTAGTAATTAAGAAGGCAAATGGGATTTTGGCCTTCATTGCTAGGGGGTTGGAGTTTAAAAATAGGGAAGCCTTGTTACAACTGTATAGGGTGTTGGTGAGGCGGCACCTGGAGTACTGTGTACAGTTTTGGTCCCCATATTTAAGAAATGATATACTGGCATTGGAGGCAGTTCACAAGAGATTCACTAGGCTGATTCCTGGGATGAAGGGGTTGACTTAGCAAGAATGACTAAACAGGTTAGGCCTTTATTCATTAGAGTTTAGAAGAATGAGGGGTGGCCTTATTGAAACATACAAGATTGTGAGGGGATTTGACAGGGTAGCTGTTGAGAAGATGTTTCCACTTGTGGGGGAATCTCGAACCACGGGACGTATTTACAGAATAAGGGGACACTCATTTAAACCTGAGATGTGAAAGAATTTCTTTTCTCAGAGGGTAGTGAATGTCTGGCATTCTCTACCCCAGAGAGTTGTGGAGGCTAGATCACTGAAAGTATTTAAAGAGGAGATAGATAGATTTTTGAAATATTGGGAAGTAGAGGGCTATGAGGAGCTGACACGAAAGAGGAGTTGAGGCCTGGGGCAGATCAGTCATGATCTTATTGAATGGCGAGGCAGGCTCGAGGGGCTGAATGGCCTACTCCTATTTCTTATGTTCAAATGTATATTGTTTAAAGGGGGGTTGTGCAGATAGAGGTCAGCAATAGGTGGGGGCTAAGGAGAGATTAACAAATATGTCAGGGACAAAAAGACAAAGGGAATGTTGATGATAGTGGTAAGGGCTAAAGAAGGTGCTGATAGCAGCATGAAGGTAAGAAAGCAGAATCTGTTAATAGCAGAATAAGGGTAAGCACTCTGTGAAAGAACAACATGGAACTTGGCCCTTTAGGAAGTGGGTTGGGGAAAAAGGATAGAAAACAGGATAAAACAATGAATAAATTACTAAAAATAAAATTGCATTAATAAAAAATTTTTTTAAAAAGGGGTGAAGATAGAAGAGAGAGTTCGTGGTCTGAAGTTGTTGAACTCAATGTTAAGCCTGGAAGGCTGTAAAGTGCCTAATCGGCAGATGAGGTGCTGTTTCTCCAGCTTACCTTGGGCTTCACTGGAACATTGCAGCAGGCCAAGGACAGACATGTGGGCATGAGAGCAGGGTGGAGTGTTGAAATGGCAAGCGACAGGAAGGTCTGGGTCATTCTTGCAGACAGACCGAAGGTGTTCCGTAAAGCGGTCACCCAGCCTGTGTTTGGTCTCTCTAATGTAGAGGAGACTGCATTGGGAGCAGAGAATGCAATAGACTAAGTTGAAGGAGGTGCAAGTGAAGCACTGCTTCACCTGAAAGGAGTGTTTGGGCCCTTGGACGGTGAGGATGGAGGAGCTAAAGGAGCAGGAGTTTCTCCTTCTGCAATCGCATGGGAAAGAGATGAGGTGTTGGGGGTGATGGAGGAGCGGACCATGGTGTCCCAGAGGGAACGGTCCCTACACAATGCTGACGGGGTGGGGAGGGGGGAGAAGATGTGTTTGGTGGTGGCATCATGCTGGAGTTGGGGGAAATGACGGAGGATGATCCTTTGAATGTGGAGGCTGGTGGGGTGAAAAGTGAGGACAAGGGGACCCTATCATGGTTCTGGGAAGGAAGAGTAGGTGTGAGGGCAGAGGCGTGGGAGATGGGTCAGACATGGTTGAGGACCCTGTCTACCACAGCAGGTGGGAAATCTTGGTTAAGGAAGACATGTCAGAAGCACAGTTTTGGAACATGGGATCATCAGAACAGATGCAATGGAGGCAAAGGAACTGAGAGAATGGAATGGAGTCCTTACAGGGAGTGGAGTGTGAGGAGCTGTAGTCGAGGTAGCTGTGGGAGTCGGTAGGCTTGTAATGAATATTTGTGGACAGCCTATCACCAGGGATGGAGGCAGAGAGGTCAAGGAAGAGAAGGGAAGTGTTGGAGATGGACGATGCGAAGGTGATAGAGGGGTGGAAATTGGAAGCAAAATTAATACACTTTTCCAGGTCCAGACGAGAGCGTGAAGCGACACCGAAACAGTCATCGATGTACCGAACAAAGAGTTGTGGGAGGGGGCCCAAGTAGGACTGGAACAAGGAATGTTCCACGTACCCCATAACAAGACCGGCATAACCGGGGCCCTTGCGGGTACCCTTAGCCGCACCTTTTATTTGGAGGAAGTGAGACAAGTTTAAGGAGAAATTGTTCAGTGAGAGAACAAGTTCAGTCAGACGGAGGAGAGTGGTGGTGGATGGGGATTGTTCGGGCCTATGTTCAAGGAAGAAGCGGAGAGCCCCAAGACCATCCTGGTGGGGGATGAAGGTGTAGAGGGATTGGACGTCCATGATGAAGAGGAGGTGGTTAGGGCCATGGAATTGGAAATTGTTGATATGATGTAGGGCATCAGAGAAATCATAGATGTAGGTGGGAAGAAACTGGACAAGGGGAGAGAGATGAAGTCAAGATAGGAAGAAATGAGTTCCATGGGGCAGGAACAGGCTGGCATGATCAGTCTACCAGGACAGCTCTGTTTGTGGATTTTGGGAAGGAGTTAAAAGCCCGGGGTTGTGAGACTGAAGTTGGAAGCTGTGGAGGACGTGAGGTCAGTGCCAGTTCTGGAAACAATGGCTTGATGTTCAGTGGTGGGGTCATGGTCTAGAGGGAGGTAGGAAGAAGTGTCTGAGAGTTGGTGCTCTCTGCAGGGTAGAGGTCAGTACACCAGACAACAACAACATTAACCTGGTCGGCAGGTTTGATAACAAAGTCAGGATTGGACCGAAGAGAACGGAACGCAGCAAGTTCAGAAGGAGACTGGTTAGAGTGGGTGAGAGGAGCAGAGAAATTGAGATGGCTGATGTCACGCCGACAGTTCTCATTGAAAAGATCCAGGGCTGGTAAGGGGCCAGAGGGAGGGGTCCAGATGGAGGGAGAATACTGGAGGTGGGTGAAAGGCCTTACCACTCCCATTAACACTCCCTTTGTCTTGTATCCATGGCATCTTTGTCAATCTCTCCTTAGCCCCCACCTATCGCCGGCCTTCTATTCGGCTTCACCTTCATCCCCCTTAAACAGCATAAATTTAATCACGTTTGTACTTCTCTTTAGCTCTGAAGAAGAGTCATACGGGCTCGAAACGTAAACTCTGTTTCTCTCTCCACAGATGCTGTCAAACTTGCTGAGTTTTTCCAACATTTTCTGTTTTTATTTCAGATTTCCAGCATCCGCAGTATTTTGTTTTTATCTATGCCCCTATCTCCAACCTCCCTTTCCTCATTAGAGTCCTTAAACGTCTTGTCGCCTCCCAAATCTGTGCCCATCTTTCCTGGAATTCCATGTTTCAATTTGAATCAGATTTCTGCTCCTGTCACAGTACGAAAATGGCTCTTATCAAAGTCACATATTAAATTCCATGTGACTGTGACAAAGGTAAACTATCCCCATCCTTCTGGACCTGTCTGCAGCCTTTGGCACCACACCATCTTCCTCTAATGCCGCTCACTGTCATTCAGCTGGGTTGGACTGCTCTCACCTGATTACATTCTTAACTATCTAATCAGAGCCAGAGAAGGCGGCTCTGATTAGATAGTTAAGGATGTAATCAGGAGGAGGTGATGGCATAGTGGTATCGTTGCTGGATTAGTATTCCAGAGACCTAGGGTAATGCTCTGGCGACCTGGGTTTGAATCCCGCCACGGCAGATGGTGGAGTTTAAATTCAATAAAAAAAGTAAATTGAAATGTCTAATGATGACCATGAAACCATTGCTGTTTGTTGTAGAAACCCACCTGGTTCACTAATGTCCTTGAGGGAAGGAAATCTGCCACCCTTACCTGGTCTGGCCTACATGTGACTCCAGACCCACACCAATGTGGTTGACTTTTAAATGCCCTCTGAACAAGGGCAGTTAGAGATGGGCAATAAATGCTGGCCTCGCCAGCAACCCACACCCCATGAACAAATAAAAATATCCCTGCAATGCCTGATCTTCCTGCTTTGCTGTTCCCGAAAGGCCCCCATCCTTATTTCTCATTTACGTTCTGTCTCTCAGTGGCATCATCTCATAGAGTCATAGAGGTCTACAGCACAGAAAAAGGCCCTTTGGCCCATCAGTCTGCACCGTTCAAACAAGTACCTATCGATTCTAATCCCGTTTTCCAGCACTAGTTCCATAGCCTTGTATGCCATGGTATCGCAAGTGCACATCCAAATACTTCTTAAATGTTATGAGGGTTTCTGCCTCTACCACCCTTTCAGGCAGTGAGTTCCAGATTCCCACCCCCTTTGGGTGAAAAAATTCTTCTTCACATCCCCTCTAAACCTCCTGCCCCTTATCTTAAATCTATGCCCCCTGGTTATTGATCCCTCCACCAAGAGGAAAAGTTCCTTCCTGTCTACCCTATCTATGCCCCTCATAATTTTATACACCTCAATCATGTCCCCCCTCAATTTTCTCTGCTCCAGGGAAAATAACCCCAGTATATCCAATCCTCATAACTAAAACTCTCCAGCCCAGGCAACAGCCTGGTAAATCTCCTCTGCACTCTCTCTAGTGCAATCACATCCTTCCTATAATGTGGATTTCAGAACTGCACGCAATACTCTAGCTGTGGCCTAACCAGCGTTATATACAATTCCAGCATAACCTCCCTGCTCTTATATTCTATGCCTTGGCTAATAAAGGCAAGTATCCCATATGCCTTCTTAACCATCTTATCTACCTGTCCCGGTGCCTTAAGGGACCGGTGGACATGCACACCAAGGTCCCTCTGATCCTCGGTACTTTCCAGGGTCCTACCATTCATTGTGTATTCCCGTGCTTTGTTTGTCCTGCCCAAGTGCATCATCTCACACTTATCTGGATTAAATTCCATTTACCACTGATCAGCCCATCTGACCAACCCATCTATATCCTCCTGTCATCTAAAGCTATCTTCACTGTTTACCACCCCACCAATTTTCGTGTCATCCACGAACTTATTGATCAAGCCTCCTATATTCAAGTCTAAATCGTTTACGTATACCACAAACAGCAAGGGACCCAACACCGATCCCTGTGGAACCCCACAGGACACAGGCATCCAGTCATAAAACAGCTGCCACATGTCTGCAGACGATATGCAGCTATCCTCCCCATCACATCTCCTGACCCCTTCACTGTCTCTAAATTGTCGGACTGTTTGACGTCCAGAGACAAATGAACAACATTCTGGGGGTTACCATTGACCAGCAATTGAACTAGACCAGCCATATAAATACTATGGCTACAGGAGCAGGTCAGAGGCTCGAAATTCTGTGCGAGTAACTCGTCTCCTAACTCCCCAAAGCCCGTCCACCTTCTACAAGGCACAAGGCAGGAGTATGATGAAATACTCTCTGCTTGCCTAGATGAGTGAAGCTCCAACAACACTCAAGATGCTTGACACCATCAGGACAAAGCAGCCCGTTTAATCGGCACCCCCTTTCACAACATTTACTCCCTCCACCACTGATGAACAGTGGCAGCAGTGTGTACCATCTACAAGATGCACTGCAGGAACTCACCAAGGGTCCTTAGAAAGTACCTTCTAAATCTTTGACCTCTACCACCTCGAAGGACAAGAGCAGCAGATGCATGGGAACACCACCTCCTCCAATTTCCCCTCCAAGCCACACACCATCCTGGCTTGCGACTATGTTGCCATTCCTTCACCACCACTGGGTCAAAATCCTGAAACAGTCTTCCTAACAGTATTGTTGATGTACCTACGTCAAATGGCCTGCAGCGGTTCAAGAGGGTGGCTCCCCATCACCTTCTCAAGGGCAATTATGGATGGACAATAAATGCTGGCCTAGTGAGCAATGCCCACATCTCATCAGAGAATTAAAGAAACTAAACATTGGGAAAACTGAAGCTATTATCTTGGTCCCTGCTCCACATTCTGTTCCCTAGCTACTAGCTCCATCTCTCTCTCCCTGGCAACAGTCTGAGGCTGAACCTTGGTGTCATATTTGATCCCAAAATGAGCTTCTGACCGTATGTCTGGGCCATCACTAAGACAGCCAATTTCCACCTCCCTAACATTTCCTAATTCTCCTGCCTAAACTCCTCTGCTAACTGAAATCCTTGCCCATGCCTTTGTTACCTTCAGATGTAGCTATCCCAATGAACTCCTGGCTGGCCTCCCAAATTCTACCCTCCGTAAACTTAAGGTGCAGTGAAGGAGTAGTTGTGAGGAAGGGGCGGGGTGGGTGGAAGGTTGGTCAAGTGGTGGGGGTGTAGTCAGATGGTCAGGCTGCCGGTGGGAGCGGGGTAGTCAGAATGGTGGTTGGGAGGTAGTTGGGGGAATGGGGGGTTAGTCAGAGGAGTATAGTTGGTTGTCCTGTGGGGAGTCGGGGGGCCAAGTAGTAAAGTTACCCAGGAGTTAGACCTGGTTTCAATCCTTCTAACTTTTCCTGGGTAACTATTCTGCTAAGTGAGTCAGATCCATCCAAACCCTCTGACTTTAAATCGGAGCTTCAGAGGGTTCCGGGCACAGGGTAAATGTCCAATGGAAGTTGAAACTTCCACAGCAATTCCCACAGAGCCCTTACATGGGGACATCCAAGGAGTTCCCCAGCGCATCTTCCAGGGTACAACCCTCCGGAGAATGGAAGATCTGAGCCATGATACCTAACTCATTTCCTTGTTACTCTGTATAGCCAGATATATAACTTGTATACGTATGCCATAGTCCAGTAGTTTGAAAACATGGGGAATTATCATGAATGCCGAACTTTATAAAGATGATTGTGTTTTAAAACGTCCCTATATAATATTAACAAAGAGATATAAACAAAGTAAAACTCAGAGTAAGATTGTTCTGAAAGGGGTTCGGTGAATTCCTGACAGAAACCTCAGTTCGAATAAATGCCTATTTGACTTCAGATTGTCATGTTGCCATGGTGATGAGAGTTGAGAAGGGAGAGAAAGTCAAATAGAAACCCGCTGAGGTGTGGAGTGACAGTCTCTAGCACCTGTCACGGAAGCTCACAGAACAAGAACAGGCTGCTGCTGCAAAGCAGGCAGCAGAAAATTGGAACTCCCCCAGGAACAGGTCTTCTCTGTTCTGTAGGAAATGATGGGAAACTGAAGTAAAACTCTCTACGGGGGGAAAAACATTTACCTCAGCGATTTAAACCATTTAAAGGTTTTGGATGTAGGAATTATGGAATTCTGGATTGTCAGGACTGTTGTGATCTGAAGGAGAGGGGGATTCATTGAGGTGACCCTAGCTGGTGATGATCATATCTGGGAAAACTTAGTGGGGGTGAAGCAGTTGGCGACACTAGAAGATTCAACTTGGCATGGCAAGGAGTGATCAAACTTGAGGGAGAGTTGGGACAAGCTTTTGGACTACCCTTTCATCCAAACGTTTGGCTGAAGCACGGCGTAAAATTAAAGAAATCTACATTTTTTTTAAGCTGATGTGCCGTTTGGCTTTTAGTTGATGTTTGAATTATGTTGTTTTTAGTTTCTTACAGTAAAAACTTCTTAAAAGTTAAATCTTGTCTTTTGGTTATTTTCTGTTGGGTCATTTAAGAAATTCACCTATTTTTAAAAGTTTGCAGTCTTTGTGGGGGTCATAACAAATGTACATGTTATTCTGGTACTAGATAATTTATACAATTTTAGATGATCTGCATTTTTGTCAGTGCTCAAATTTCTGCAAGTTTAATCTTTAATGTCCTAGCCTTTATAATGTAAAATACTCCCTTTTTATTCCTCTCCGAAACCTTAAACACCACAGATTCATAGTATGGCTTTGACATTTACAAGTAGTGTTTGAGTCATAACTAATGTCTTTTATTCTCAAAACAGAGGGTTGTGGTGATTGAAGATATTAAGAGATATAAATCTATATTGGAGCTCCCTAATCAAACAAAGGAAAATTTAATAGAAGCATTACTTGAACTAAAGAAGAAAATACCATCACAAGAAGTATTGTGCTCAACTAAAATAGGTAAAGACTGTAATTAGACAATTCTTCCATTCAAGATTGAAACTTTGCTTCTGCTAAAATCTTTTAAAATCGTGACATTGGCTTAAATTCTGTTTTTATAGCTTTCTAATGACCTTACTAAAATTGCACTTCTGTTCCTCATGCCTTTTGAATCCAGTATTTTGAAGTGTGGATCGTCCCACTGAACCAGTAGAGAGATCAAAATTGGATGAGTGGATTTTTAAAAATTCGTTTACGGGATGTGGATGTCACTGGCTGGACCAGCATTTATTGCCCATCCCTAACTGTCCTCAAGGTGGTTGTGAGTGGCCATCTTGAACCGCTTCAGTCCATGTGGTGTAGGTACACCCACAGTGCTGTTAATTCCAGGATTTTTGACCCAGCGACAGTGAAGGAACAGTGATATATTTCCAAGTCAGGATGGTGAGTAGCTTGGAGGAGAACTTCCAGGTGGTGGTGTTCTGCATGTATCTGCTGCCCTTGTCTTTCTAGATGGTAGTGGTCATGGGTTTGGAAGATGCTGAATAAGGAGCCTTGGTGAGTTCCTGCAGTGCATCTTGTAGATGGTACACATGCTGCTACTGTGCGTTGGTGGTGGGGTGAGTGAATGTTTGTGGATAGGGTGCCAATCAAGCAAGCTGCTTTGTCCTGGATGGTTTTGAGTGTTGTTGGAGCTGCACTCATCCAGGCAAGTGAAGAGTATTCCATTACGCTCCTGACTTGTGGGATGTAGATTATGGATAGACTTCGGGGAGTCAGGAGGTGAGTTACTCACTGCAAGATTTCTAGCCTCTGACCTGCTCTTGTAGCCACAGTATTTATATAGCTAGACTGGTTCCATTTCTGGTCAGTGGTAACCCCCAGGATGTTAGTGTGGGATTCAACGATGGTAATGCCATTGAATGTCAAGGGGCGATGGTTAAATTCTCTCTTGTTGGAGATGGTCATTGCCCACCATTTATTTGGCGTGTATGTCACTTGCCGCTTGTCATCTCAAGCCTGGATGTTGTCCAGGTCTTACTGCATTTGAACAGGACTGCTTCAATGCCTGAGGAGTCGCGAATAGTGCTGAACGTTGCACAATCATCAGTGAACATCCCCACTTCTGACCTTATGATGGAGGGAAGGTCGTTGATAAAGCAGCTGAAGATGGTTGGGTTTAGGACGCTACCCTGAGGAACTCCTGCAGTGATGTTCTGGAGCTGAGATGACTGACCTCCAACAACCACAGCCATATTCCTTTGTGCTAGGTACAACCAGCACAGAGTTTCCCCCCGATTCCCATTGACTCCTGTTTTGCTCGGGCTCCTTGATGCCACATTTGGTCAAATGCAGCTTTGATGTTAAAGGCAGTCACTCTCGCCTCACCTCTTAAGCACATCTCTTTTGTCCATGTTTGAACCAAGGCTGTATTAAGGTCAGGAGCTCAGTGGCCCTGGTGGAATGCAAACTGAGTGCCAGTGAGCGGGTTTTTGCTAAGTAAGTGCCGCTTGGTAGCACTGTTGATGACTCCTTCTATCACTTTACTGATGATGGAGAGTATCCTGATGGGGCAGTAATTGGCGGAGTTGGATTTGTCCTTTTTGTGTGCAGGACATACCTGGGCATTTTTTCACATTGCTGGGTAGATGCCAGCATTGTAGCTGTACTGGAACAACTTAGCTAGGGGCGTGGCAAATTCTAGAGCACAAGTCTTCAGTACTATTGCCAGAATATTGTCAGAGCCCATTGCCTTTGCAGTATCCAGTGCCCTCAACCATTTTTGATATCACATGGAGGATATCAAATTGGCTGAAAACTGGCATCTGTGAGCTGGGGACCTCTGGAGGAGGCTGCGATAGATCAGCTACTTGGCATTTCTGGCTGAAGATTGTAGCAAGTGCTTCAGCCTTATCTTTTGCACTGCCAAGCTGGGCTTCCCCATCGTTGAGGATGGGGATATTTGTGGAGCCTCCTCTTCCAGTCTGTTGTTTAATTGTCCAACACCATTCACGGCTGGATGTGGCAGGATGTGGCAGCTTAGATCTTATCCATTGGTTGTGGAATCGCTTATCCCTCTATCACTTGCTGTTTATGCTATTTGGCACACAAGTAGTCTTGTGTTGTAGTTTCACTAAGTTGACACCTCATTTTTAGGTATGCCTGGTGGTGCTCCTGGCATGCCTTCCTGCACTTTTCATTGAACCAGGGTTGATCCCCTGGCTTGTTAGTAATGGTAGAGTGGGGGCTATGCTGAGCCATGAGGTTAAAGATTGTGTTGAGTACAATTCTGCTGCTGCTGATGACCCACACTGCCTCATGGTTGCCCAGTCTTTGAAATCTATCCCATTTAGCATAGTGGTATTGCCACACAACACGATGGAGGGTATCCTCATCGTGAAGACAGGACTTTATCTCCCCAAGGACTGTGAGGTGGTCACTCCTACTAATACTGTCATGGACAGATGCATCTGCAGCAGGCAGGTTGATGAGGATGAAGTCAAGTGTGTTTTTCCCTCTTATTGTTTCCATCACCGCCTGCTGCAGACCCAGTCTAGCAGCTATGTCCTTTAGGACTCGATCAGCTCAGTCAGTAGTGGTGCTCCTTAGCCACTCTTGGTGATGGACATTGAAGTCCCCCACACATTCTGCACCATTGCCACCCTCAATGCTTCCTCCAAGTGGTGTTCAACATGAAGGAGTACTGATTCATCAGCTGAGGGGGGCAGATTTTCTATCACTGCTGACAATGCCATAACTGAGGAAGAATTATAGTTTTGAATACCTCTAATTTTCACTCGCTGTTTTCCCTCACCCTAAGGGAGATATATCCAAGCATTCTGTCTTCAAAAACTACATGTACAAGAGCTCCAGATACAAATACAAACAGAAATTGATATTCTGGTTAGAAGTTATTGATCAGTGAGGCTAAAGACCTTTTAATACTTCAGTTAAAAATGGCACAAAGTAACAAATAAGAAATATCAGTACAAATAGGAATGAGTTGCAAAATTTTTGGATGCTGAAATATAAAAAAAATGCTGGACATACTGGGCAGGGCAGGTCAGGTAGTATCTGTGGAGAGAGAAGCAAAGGTGAAACCCTGCTGTGTGAAAATGTATAAGGTTCAGAGAGAAGCATAAGGGACCTGAGTGTCCAACTTAAGTCTTAAGAAGAACAGGCAAAAGGATGAAAAGTAACAGACAGATCAATGTACTGGTGTGTCCAAGTTTGATGCACAGAATAAGTTCTCAAAATCATTCAGCAATAACATGTGACATGACTGAAAAGGTAATAAATATGTTGTGACCAATGTAGAATAAGATTATTGTGGAGTTCGTTCATAGCTGAATGAAAGAGTAACTGTATTGCATGGTTGGTGGCTGAATTGTGCTCGTCAGCAAGATCCCAAATTTGATCTTTGGTTTTTTGATAAGTTTAATGAATTGAGCCAGGGCAGTATTTGGGTGCTGTATTTGGTGTTGGTGTCTCTTTGCTGGATAGAAGTCCCTGTAATGGAAATGAGTCCTGCTTCAGTTATGAAATTTCATGTTTTCTGCCCTTTCATTTTGTCATGAAAGTATAATGATTTTCATATTTTTCTGGTCTATTGTGAAATAGGTTTATGGGGGTAAGTATAGTTTGGTCTGTCTGTGTGTGCTTTCATTTCATTTGGAGTCAAGGAGACTGCAAGTTTAAATCAAAGGAAGCTAGATGCTTGACATGCTAATGAGTAAACATGGATACTGGCTTAGCATGTAAGGTGTGAAGGGATATTTGGATTTCAAAAGGATTTTAGTCTGTTTATAACTAGCCAGATAAGTAAGGTTTAGGAATGAGTTTATTTTCCCAAATGTTACTGACAATATATAGTGACAACTTTTATGTTATGAGGGAGATACAGTTTCAAAGATGTATGGTTCAATAGAATTTACATATTATAAAGGAGAATGAAAGACTATGTGTCAGGAGAAGGCCATGTAAGATCTAACCAGAGTGTGTGAAATAGCCTTAATGAAGTCTCCAGCATTTGTGCATAAGTCTGCTGTCAACTGAAACTGAAGCTGGAGAAAAGCCATTTGGAATTCCACTGTCCAGGGACTTGCTGGATCTATTTTTGAACTGTTGTCTTAAAGGAAGTGTAACTGGGAATCAGGTTAATTAGGAATTTTAGGAGTTATTGTAGTAGTAATGGTAGTCTTATGTATGTGCTTGACATCCTTTTATTTTGTTAATAAATATTTTAATTTTTTAAGTCCTTTAGAGATTTTATTACTTCTGAGTTGGGTGTACGTATCACATGATAAATACAAATTGCAAAACCATTGTGCTAGCGCAACCAAGTTTCCTTCATGGATTTGGTCCACCTAGCACACATCATCTGCCACATCATAACAATTTAGATTGTAGCAAAGTTAAAGGTCTGATAGTTAAAATTTGAAGCCATGGCTGCTGCTTCTCTAGTTTTCTTCTGTCCTGTAATTGGCAAAACAAAAATACGCTTCTGTCTCAAAGATTCCATATTAATAAAAGTTAAAATGTGATCCTAATGCTATGGAAGCCCCAATAGTTGAGATTGCCTGCAGTGAGCAATAGCTCATTTTTAATTAGAATCAGCCATCCTTCTTCGTAATAGCATCCTGCTTTAACTTGTGATGATTTGAATCTACTTTCATGCATTTCTTAGGGCACACGGTAAACAAGATGCGTAAAAATTCAGATCCCGAGGTGGCCGATCTTGCTCAAGTCATTTACACAACGTGGAAAACCTTCATAAAAGAAAATAGAAATAAACCATCCATTGAGGTGCGATGTGATTCTAAAACAGAGAGTCTTAGGAGTAATGCTCGCAGACTGTTAACTGAAGCCTTGGAACTGAAGGTAATTTTTAAAATCAAACTCTCCACATTAAAAGAGAGTAAAACAGGATTTCTAATAGTATATTGTAAATTGGGGACTTAAATTTTCTCTCTTTGTAAAAAAAAAAAAATCAATTTACTGGAAAAATGTTTTTGCTTATATAAAAGAAATTGCAATATAGAAACCGAATGGTAGGGTCCCACTCCATTCCAGCCCATTCATCAGTTGTGAGAAGTGGAATAGTTCAGTTGTGCAGTGGGGACATGGCCCTGCACCAGTCTGAAGGCTGCTTCACATTAGCCGAAGGGCTTCACAATAGCTTCCTCAATTTAGGGAACAGCAAGGTCCGAGCTTTTTGTTTTTGGGCTCTGGGCAGGCCAGTATTTATTCACCAACCCTAGCTGCCCTGAAGAGATTAAGAGTCAGTTGAGTAATATGGTATTGGTGTCGGCTGTGGCTCAATTGAGGAGAATGGTAGCATATTAGTAATGTTACCAGACTAGTAAGAAAGAAGCCCAGACTAATGCTTCAGAAACATGAGTTCAAATCCCACTACAACAGCTTTTAAATTGGGTTAATGAACTAGTCTGAATAAGTCTGCAATAAAGAAAAAGGCTCAGTAATGATGAAACTACTGGATTCTTTGTGAAAACCCATCTGCTTATCTAATGTTCTTCAGGAAAGGCAATTGGAGATAGACAACAAATGCTGGCCTTGCCCACAACACTTGTAGACCATAAAAGAATTTTTAAAAATCAACATCTCAAAAACAGATCAGGTGATTATCACATTACTGTTTCTGGGAATTTGCCGTGTTCAAATTGGATGCCGTATTTCCTACAACGATGACTACACTTAACGTAAAGCCCTTTGAGGCATCCGGTGGTCATATGTAAATTAAAGTCCTTCTTTTTGGAGTCACATACAGACCAGATTGGGTAAGGACAGCATGTTCCCTTCCCTGGAGAACATTTGTTGAACCAGTTTGGTTTTTACGATAAACCGGAAAATTCCACCATGGTCATTTCCCAGCTTGTAGCATGGGTTTTATGGGTTGGATGAACTGAGGGCAGTCCTTGGGCCAATCAAGTCATATCCTTGCTATTTGCAAAAGACATCCCGGGAGATTCCTTGTAATTGAGATCACTGAAGAAGCTAATAAGGGAGGGAGGAAAACCTTAATTAGAATGAACATGTCTTCCGCATCACTGCTTTTTTTTAAGGCAGGATCACTTTCTACAAGTATAGAATTGCTTTGTTGCATTACTTCTAGTCAGTACCGTGCTGTAGAACCTCATAATAAATTTCACAGCTAGTAATCACTATTTCAGGGTACTTTGTGTGGGTATGTGTAGCTTTAGCATTTAAAGGCATATTATTAGTTTGTCCAGATCTTGCTGTTTTTACCACTTACTGTAAATTTATAAATACATTGTTTAATATTTTTATAGCATGATGACCCTCTGACTGAAAACATAGAGCGAGAGATTTTTCATCACTGTTCTCGTCTGATCAACATCTCCTACCGCCGGACAGTACGAGCACTGGTCTTTACTTTAAAACATAAGCCTGAAGTCCGAGAGCAGGTTAAAAGCTACAGACTCCCAGTGAAACAGCTTATTGAAAACCACAAGAAGTGATTCATTGTGGGTTTTTAAAAGTTATTCATACACATATAAATCATGAACTTCTAGAACTGCTGTGGCCTTTTTTATTTAAACCATAAATTTTATTTTTGGAGGAATATCAGTGAGTCAAATGTGTAAACTCTATGAATAAATTCCTGGTGTTTGTACAGAGGTGCCGGAGAATTCTTTTGTTTTGGTTGTGATTCACTGTCCATAATTGCATGATGACATAAAGTTGACAACGAATTCTTCTGGAGTCTCCTGAGGGAATCGTTTTGGGTGAATGATAATTCGTTGGGCGGAAGAAACTGCTTCATTGTAACTTGAATGTATTTTTCAACAACTTGGTGCATTTGACAACTTGTTCTGTCACATCATTAAGAAGATAAGAATCAGGCTGCTCCTGATGCTGCAGACTTATAATCGTGGTTCCTTAGGCATGCAGATTAGTTAGGTTTAAGTTTTTGATTATTAGATTTGTTGACCTTAGCTGGGATCTCTGGTTAAAGTAGTACAATTGACTATGGAACCCTTGGGTTAAGGAAGGAAAACATTACCCATGATTTCACCCCCTTTTTCTGAACCCCTGGCTGGAAAGTGTATATATATCCAATGCTGAATAAAGACAGGATTGGTCTGAGCTGCAAGTCCCCGACAAATTGGTGTGCAGAAGGCTGACACATCCATTTATTTTTAGGGAAAGCGAGAAGAGGAAAAGGTCATTAGTTCCAAAAAGCTTATCATGTTATCACAGAATTATCCCAACTACCTAATTTACCCTTCAATCCATTTTCTCTGAAATGTAATTGCTTCGTGAACCAATTTATTTTCAGGCAATGCTAGCAGGCTACATTTGCTGTCCATTTCTAGTTGCTCTGAAAGAGTGGGGGTGGCCTTGCTGAACTGCTGGTCCTTGTGATGGTGCTCCCTCAATGGCACTGGGTAGGGAATTCCAGGGTTTTAATCCAGTGCCAAGAGCAATGGTGATTTACATATCCAAATCAGGCTGGTGGGGAACTTGAAGGCAACAGTTATCCAACCTTGCTAGTAAGTATTATATCTTTTGGATGCTAAAGATGCAATAAGACTCACTTTTTGACTTTGTTTAAACTCATTAAAATTTTGATTTTTTTTTATTACAAGTTAACTAGTGATATTTTACAGTGGCTTTATTATTAACTAGGAGACTGCTTGAGACAAATTCTGTTCCAGGATAAACTGGATCAGAAAAGATGAGGAAAGAGGAAACATTAAAGCTCACTGGTTTACCAGAAAATGGTAATCTGATGAAGGATTTGATCTGGGTTTTTTTTGCTCTCTCCTGCTTTGCCACATGTTGAGCACAAGGACACAATTGCTTTTCTCCAGCTTCATTTTGGGAACATTAGCAAGAGGACTACAGTACTGTGGAAATTCAGTTTGGAGGCGGGCTGGATACTGCGTTTGTTTTAGAGCGATGTTGTTCCATCAACATTGGTGGAGCAGATCACCCATCTGTTATAGAACCCACTCTCTCTTCATCAGCTGGATTTTACAATATGTGGGTGAAATGCCACAACAAGTTAATGGCCAGATGCTAAAATATCAAATTATATGAAAGACCTTAAATTCTACCATGCTTACTATTGCAACAGAGAGTTTAATCCTGCAACAGTAATTTCCACATGGCTCTGGTTCGAGTAGTTTCAAACAATAAGCTTTAATATATATTAACATAACAGTATTATCATAATACAGCTATTCTACAGTATTCTATTAAATGACAGCCTAATGACCTGCTCCTTGGGCTCAAAGTGATCAGTTCCAGCTCTTGTGGCTGTGAACTTCTGACTGTCCTGAGAATTCTAACTTTCAAAAGGGGAAAACTCTACATTTATACCATTCAGCTGCTTTAGGCTGGGATGTGCATGCATCTCATCATAAATTCTCCCACCATTCTGGCTCTGTTCTGGCTGACTGCTGATGTGTCTCCAATTCTTGGCTTGAGACACAGTATATACTACTCAGGAATGCATATAAGACTTATCAAAACACTAGTTATTTTATGATCGTCAGGTCCTATAAGCAAGAACAGTTTCCTATCTTGGGTATGTAGGTTTCCTAGCAACCAGCTTTCTTATTTAAGTAAGGGTCATCTATTGACTTCGACAACTAAGAGAACTGTAGCATTCTCTGCCTTTAAACTGCCATTGTTCACAAACACCAAGATTCAATCCACATCACTTTTCATATTGCTCTCTGCCTAAAATGTTAATTCAAAGCTTGCTGTAATATTTGACTATTTAAACCACTAAAATATTCTAACAATATGTCAATTATGATTCTGTATTATTTTGTTGATGCTGATGTGGTTCTGTAATGAAACATGGTTTTCTCCCCCTGACCACTTCCGAACATTTACTATTACTAATTTTCTTTCCACTTTAGTTTGCTCCTCTTCCCTGAATACGTTAACTCATGCTGATATGCTGTTACTTACCCTTATGGATTCTCATTCAAGTGGCAATTCTTTATGCATGAGACAGGTAAGCTATTGACCACTGGTGGCATCATCAGTTGGTGCCTGTCTCAGCCCTAGCTGAGATCAACTAATTTATTTCAGACTTGGGTCCTTGGTTTTGTACCAAACAGCAGATGATGCGTGTACCTACAAATCTGTCACAGAAGCTCATTTCACTTCTAGCATTTAGAAAACAACAACAACATCACATGATGCTGTTTGGTTGTTGTGGTGAAAGAAGTATACAGAGAATGGGAGTAGATAAATGTCATGTTTGTTTTAATTGTTGGTAGGTAGTAAAGATTTTAACAAAGGAGTATTTTTGTAAGAACCTATATATAAAAAAAATTGCCAATTTAAAAACCTAGTTTTCTGGGAATGTTCTGTTTCTATTTTTACTATCAAAAAAACAGTATTTGGAGAAAAATGCAAAGAAAACTTAAAGGGGGGTATAAAAGGATATGTGAGCTCCAATGTAATATCCATTTTCATTATCACACACTTCAGTTATTTTAGCAGTTAAATACATATACAGTACTTGCGATTAGACTGTGCTCAAAGCTTACTGCATAAGTGTATGTTTAAAGTAACTCATCACAAATCATCGTGGAGCACAAATACTTTCAGTCTGACTAATATAAAATAGTTGATGCTAAAATTTAATTTTGAAGTATGTACTAAGGCAAATTGTAATCATTGAATGTAATCATTTAAATTATGTTCCATGAATGCTAAATTGCAAACATTTTGTAAGTGACATAGTATTTGGTTTTATCAACACTATTCACATAGACTTCATTTTGTAAATTCTGCTTCATCATTTCACAGTATAATAGCTCTTAATAATCATACATGTTGATACCAATTTCTGTTTATTTCTTCCTCCTCCATGTTATATACCATAAATACTCTTACTTTGCTTAATTCAGTCTTGCGCTGTTCTGTGCGGTACATGGCGCTGATGCATGGGTGGCCAATTATCAGATTGCTACCCATAAAATGTGCAAATCTTATTACATTTTGTCATAATATCTGTGTAAAATACTTCTTAATTAATACTAACTGAGTTTCAGGCATTGGTAGGACACAATGGTAGCAAAGAATGCAATGTCTGATAGAACAATTGATGCTGGTGTAGAGTGCACTAGCTCTCCAATAAGTTGTGCGACTGAGTGGTGCAACATTGGTTCAACACTGCATTGCACAAATAATTAATTTCAAAAGTAACTTGCAAAGTAGATCCTTTCAGTATAATACACCTCTCTCGACCAAGATCTCAATTTGAAGTATTCCCTTCAGTGCAGGGAGCTGTTTCATTAACAGCTTCTAATTTCAACTAGGGTAGTGGCAGTTAGGAGTGCTACAACTGGGTCCTTGTGCATTAGCTACAGAGTGGGAAAATCAAGTTGCCCACAGAGATCTCTACTAAAAAATCCTGTTTTCCCCTTCCTCACCCCATCCCAACATAACCCCTCCGCCAAGTCAAATGAAGTGTCTACACTCACTGTCAAGGCTTATGGAGGAAGATTGGTTTTTGGTCACCAGAGAGATTTTTTAAAAATAATGACCAGGGTCATTTTGGGCAAACAACTCAGTTTTGGTTAATCTGAATGGGCCAATAACACTTGTTATATTAAAAAAATAGGTTTATCTGACTTCCTTTCTGACTTGTAACTTCCCAATATTTAACTACAAAAAAAAACTGCAGATATTGGAAAACTGAAATAAAATACAGAATGCTTTAAACATTTGTGGAGAGAGAAACAAAGATTTAACATGTACCTTGGTATTTAGATTTCTTTTTCCTCAAAGTGAATGATTTGCCTTTGTCACATACATGAAAAATTCAATTCCATTGGCTCAAAACAAACCCAACATCCTCAATCTTTCCTTATAACTTGGATTTCTGATACTAGCAATATCTTAGTGGCTTACTCATTTAGTTCAAGTCTAATGATACCCTGACTACAGTTAGATAAACTGAACCATAGAACAGCATAGCTTATTGTGTAAATTTTGCAGGAGAGAAAAGTAATTAAATTATGCTGTTTTATAATGGCTGGAGTATACTACTAGAGATCTCACAGCCGTAGAACACTGGAAAATAACTATAAGGATCACCAGTTTTCAGAAAAGGTGGTTACCCAGAGAAGTCCATTGAATACAGAGTTGATAATTTAAAACATCTCTCCACTTTCTTCGTCAATGGGTACACGGTCTGCTTTATATGAAACCGTGTTACATAGACCAAGTAGTTTCCTGGTTCATGCTGAATTGGTCAGCATCCATGGACTTTGTAAGCCAAAACTGGCCAGGACTCTTGTTCTTGATCACTACCTAGTGACTTCTGCCGGAAAGTACGTGTGACCGTCAGGTCAAATAACTTGTTAATACTTTGATTTAGATGTGAAGAATGGCCACTTGGACAAAGTACTGAGAGCTGCTGGTGCTGAAAATAAAAGTACAAAGGAATATTAATAGACTAGGTGAATGGGAAAAACCACGGCAAATGGATATCAATATGAGCAAGTGTGAGGTCATCCAGTTTGGATCTAAAAAGGGATATATCAGAGTACTTTCTAAATGATGAAAAGCTAGAGGCAGTGGGAGGTCCAAAGAGACTTTGGGGTCTGTGTGTGTAAATCATTAAAATGTCACAGGCAGGTACAAAAAATAATCAAAAGAAGAAATGGAATATATCTAGAGGACTAGAATATAAGGAGGTAGAAGTCACACTGCAGCTATACAAAGAACTGGTTACACACCCGGAGTACTGTGTTCAGTGTTGGGCACCACGCCTTAGGAAGGATATATTAGTCTTGGGGGGAATACAGGTAGATTTACTGGAATGATATCTGGACACCAAAGAGTTAAATTATGAGGATAGATTAACCAAACTAGGGTTGTATTCCATGGAATCTAGTAGGTTAGGATTGATCAAATTTTTCAAAATATAAAGGGGAACCAATAGGGTAGATAGGGAAAAAACTATTGCTGCTGGTTGAGGAGTCTAGTACTGGGATATAGCCTAAAATTAGAGCTGGGCTTTTCAAGAGTGAAATTAGGAAACATTTCTACATACAAAGGGTGGTAGAAGTTTGGAACTTTCCTCTGCAAATGGCATTGATGCTGGGTTAGTTATTCATTTTAAATCTGGGATTAATGATTTTATTGATCAAAAGTATTAAGGGATATGGGACAAAG
Organism: Carcharodon carcharias; assembly: GCF_017639515.1. Lineage (NCBI taxonomy): Eukaryota > Metazoa > Chordata > Chondrichthyes > Lamniformes > Lamnidae > Carcharodon > Carcharodon carcharias. The sequence goes on along the minus strand of NC_054482.1, from coordinate 10,754,058 downwards.
AGGAATACAGGTATGTGCAGTCAGGCTGCAGATCAGCTGCACTCTCATTGAATGGCAGAACAGACTTGAGGGGCCAAATGGCCTGGTTATTGCTATGACTATGAACTGTATCTAAATACCAGGCATGCTGTTTTTTTTTTTTTTGGGGGGGGGGGGGGGGGGGAAGAGGCTAGCGGGGAAGGGAGTCCTCTTTATGTTTCCTTAGAAATTGGTTATGTTGCTATACTACTTACACTCACATTCTCCAGCAGGGGTCACTGGATAACAATTTCAGTCAGACCTGCTGAGTTTTTCCAGGTATTTTTTGTTTCAGTCTAGGATGGTACATGCAGGAAGAATACCAGAAGGCTGCCTGTATAAGTGTACCCCAGCATAAGTTTGAGGCTTATGAAAGAAAATAAATAAATAGAGTCAAATTAAAATGTTTCATTATGGAGAGAATTTAAGCTCCTTCACATTGTTTTATATGTCCTACAGCATCGGTTCTGGTAAGTTGAAGGATATGCTGATATATAATGACTGGAGTATAATTTCTACAGACGATAGACAAGGTTAAAAGGCAGTTAATGGAGTTAAAGTTTATCAAACAGTGTTAGCCTTGTTTTGATGTGTCAGGAGGTGTAATGATAATGCCAAAATAAATATCCTGAATTCAATTAAAGCACTGAGGCATTTTGTTGCCAATGATGTTATTCATGCCCCTATTATTAAACACATCTTTCTCTATAACCAGGACCTGGTCTCTGTACTAGACATTATCACCATCTTCTGACTGCATCACCCTTCCCAAGATTAGACAGCTCAGCAGGGTCAAGCCCAATCTATATTGCTCAGTAACACATAGGGTAGAACACCAACCAAGTTACTGGGCGAACCTGTAAATCTTATGTATAATGTCTGTGTGAAATTCAATGAAATATTGGGCAAAATAGTTTCACATAAAAGCCATGAAACAAATGTTGCTGATTGCGGGCCCCTTCACTCCACTCTGTTATTGCTTTGCTGCAGCGCACATCAACTTTGCACAGTTGCAGTAACAGTAACACTGTTACCTGGCACCTCACTGAAGCTGCACACTGAAGAGAAATGTAAACATACAAACATATAACATCGACAGGATGGAAAAGACCAGCTAGTCCATTGAGCGAACCCCACCTGATGCCTAGAGCATCATGATTAGGCACCCATACCCACCAGCACACAAACCCATCTGCTCATCATCAGTCATGTAATCTTCTGGGAGAGGCAAAAAAAGGGATTAAAAACTCAAAGTCAATCAGAAAATAATAAAATTTAGGAAATTTCTCTCAACTCTTAGGTGATCAAACAAGTTCAGGAGACCAGATAGTCATGGAGTCACAGCCATTACAGAACAGGAGGAGGTCCTGTTTGGTCCATAGGTGCTTGATATTTTACCTACCCTTTATGATGTAATCTGCCTCTGAACTGGGAATTGGATAAATGGTTTCTTAAAGGCACGCAGATAATGTGTGCTCATCATCAGGTGAGCTTATAACTTGTTTCATATGTCTACGATTCTCTGGGAGATGAAGCACCATCTAATATTTACTCTAGCCCTTCCCTTACATAACTTATATGCATGACCTCTGGTTTTCTCCAACTTATTTAGTTGAAATAGTGGCTCAAAAGGAACACAATCAAGCCATTTAATAATTTTGTATACCTCTTTCAAATCATCCCAAAAAAACTACACATTTCTAAAGAGATTATACATAACTTTTTAAATCTTTCTGAATATCTATGATTGTTAACACGGGATAATTCTAATAACCTTCTTTGGACTTTTCCAAAGCTTCCATATAGCAATATTGTAAAAAATGCAGTCTAGCCAAGGAAAAGAAAGTTTGTTATATATTAAATAGTTCTATTTAGACAACCAAATATCTTATTTGCTTTGGTTACAGCTTCTCAGTATTGGCCATTGCCAACTAATTATAATTAGGTATCACATATTGTGTAATCACACTTCATATTTACCCTGCTCATATGCATTATTTTCTTTTATTCGTTCATGGGATGCAGGCGTCACTGGCTTAGCCAGCATTTATTGCCCATCCTCAATTGTCTTTGTTCAGAGGGCATTTACGAGTCAACCACATTGCTCGTGGGTCTGGAGTCACACACAGGTAAGGACGGACAGCAGATTTCCTTCCCTAAAGGGGATTAGTGAACCAGATGGGTTTTCCTGACAATCAACAATGGTTTCACAGTCATCATTAGATTTTTAATTCCAGATATTTATTAGATTTGAATTCGACCATCTGCCCTGGTGGGATTCAAACCTGGGTCCCCAGGGTATTACCCCTGGGTTTCCAGATTACCAGTCTTATGGCAATACCATTACACCACCACCTGCTTATCTAAATTAAAGGACATTTGCCAGAGTTTGGTCTAATCAACTAGCATTTAAATTTGTTCTACCGTACAGTCCTGACATTCACATAAATTGTAGTGTCATCTGCAAGCTTGTGGACCGTATTCATAAAAATGGAGGGTATTCATAAAAATAATAAAAAGCAATGGCCTCAAGACTGATTCCTGTGGGACACCACTAATAACCAATCTCCAAGTAGAACCATAGCCATTAACCACAATGTTCTGCCTATGGGAATGCAATAGAACTCCTAATCCATGTCAGGTTCATGAGCCTGGAGTTCCTTTATCTGACTTGTCATCCTTGATGAAAATCGGCACTACATGAGCATCTTTTCAATATAAGGGCACGATCCCAGGCTCCAACAAGCTGTTAAAGGTAAGGACAAGGGGCTTGCAAATCTGTGCTGTTTAATATACTTTATTTTGTTTAAGCCATCTTCCTCTTGTAATATTCCCAATTTTCCAGTTTATAGTGCAAACCACATCTAGTACTGTGGTTGGACAATGTGCAGTATAGACTGCTGCAAAGTAATCGTTGAACATCTCTGTCAAGCCTGAGATTCTACTTCAATCTGTCCTGAAGAATTTCTCAGTGATCCTAAGAAGTCCTTAATGGTCTGCCGACTGTAAATTCACTAAAAAAAGCCTTTGCCATTATTCCTGCAATTATCAATGATTTTCTTTCCCATTAATCCCTTATCTATTCTAATAGTTACTTTTATTACCTTTAATTATGCTGTGATACTTATCTCTATTTTCTTGTCAGTTGTTTTTGTCCATCAATGTTCAGACACATTTCTGAAATATCTGATGTTTAAATTCTCTAATGATGCGTAGAACTGTAATTCCAAGAAAATATATTTCTAATATTCCTTATATTTGCATAAAAGCATTTTAAGGGTCATTTTGTTAGCTGAATTGAGGTTACGTTCCCATTTTATTCTTGTCCCTTGGCTATAGGATGGCTGGGTGTTTCATTGAGAATACCTATCCTAGAGGAGCCAGACAGTGTTGGCGTTTTTGCACTGAATACTTCCACAAATTTTAGCTAATGTTTATCCAGAGAATCTTATCCAAGCAAGTAAAGACACATTTGTAAATAATCGAACTATTGCAGAGAAGAGTCACCAGTAAGAAATTATAAATTTCATTCCTTTATAATATAACACATGCGGAGTTAAACTGAGAAGCTAAGACTGTATGGCATAAAAACAAGAACATATCTAACATTGTGAAGGCCTGAAAGAGAGTTTGTGGCCCCTGTATCAGAAACAATATTTCCATCTGTGCACCATAGCTGTGATTATAACTCTGCAACAAGATGCTTTCAAGCTAGTGAATGCAAATAACAAGATTTAATACAAAAGGTTCTTGGTCAACTTTCCCTCAGTATAACAGACGTACAAGGTGAAGGGTATTAGCATAATGAATTGGCTGCAGTCTACTAAGATTTATATATGATTTAGAGAGGGTATATTTTCTAGCCAGTATTATCCACGTACAAATAATTCTTGCACCTGCACTAAATCTTTCTTGGTGTGTTTGCAATGCAGATATTAAGTTAATCCTATTAACCAATTTAATATCTGAAATAAAAAAGAACAACTTTTTATGACCATGTTAAAAGATTAATTCTGTGCTTCTATGCTCCTGATGTTATACTTCTAACTTTGGCTCATGGTCTCATTGATTGTGTTGGTCTCACGGGGAACAAGAGATTGTAAAAGTTGTGCCTGAAATATTTGAATGAAGACAGTGCTGTTCAAGAAAAAAAAGACTTCACTGCAATCTTTTTTATGGTATATGTATGCCACTGGTAAGTTTAAGAGAGGCTGCATCCAGCGTTTCTTCCTTTCACTCTTCCACTGCAGTGACCTGTGTTGAAATATGATTCTAGAAGAGCTTGCAGCCCCCTCATAGCTCATTTGAATGGCCATTCTTCATTTAAACTTTGACTGTGATTGCCAACAATCAATGCAACCACGTTGAGCATCACCATCAAGCCAGGTTCCGCCCTCAACTGATACCCACACACATGCAGGGGTGGCTCACTCACTAGTGACAAGAAGTAGAAAACACCAAATGAATTTTCCACTTCTGTTATGATGGACTAAGGCCAATTGTAACATCTTATTTGCTGTCCTGGCAGGGATTAGTTAGGCCAGAGATGAATCTCAAGACATTCTTACTCTCTCTGGTCCGCTATCAGACTAGTACAGAGCATATACCTAAAACAAAAACAGAATTACCTGGAAAAACTCAGCAGGTCTGGCAGCATCGGCGGAGAAGAAAAGAGTTGACGTTTCGAGTCCTCATGACCCTTCGACAGAACTCCAAGTTCTGTCGAAGGGTCATGAGGACTCGAAACGTCAACTCTTTTCTTCTCCGCCGATGCTGCCAGACCTGCTGAGTTTTTCCAGGTAATTCTGTTTTTGTTTTGGATTTCCAGCATCCGCAGTTTTTTTGTTTTTATCAGAGCATATACCTACTCAGCCATCAGGCAAGCAAATCTTTAAGCAGTAAGATCTCACATGTACCGTTTGTAGATGAAAGGCACTCAATTCAATAAGAAATAATCTGGGATTGTTGAATTGTTCTCCTTAGAGCAGAGCAGGCTAATTTGATTTGATAAAGGTGTTTAAAATCATAAAGTGTTTAAGTAGACCAAATAAGGAGAAACTGTTTCCAATGACAGAAGGGTCAATAAGGGTACAGATTTAAGGTGATTGGCGAAAGAATCAGGGGCAACATGAGGTAAAATTTTTTTTGAACAAAATGAGTCATTAAGCTTTGGAATTGCACAGCTTGGTAGGGTGGTGGAACAGAGTAGCTTTCAAAAGCAAATTTGCCAAATACTTGAACAAAACAAATTGCAGGCCGATGGGGAAAGAACCAGGGAGTGGGACTAACTGGATTGTGCTTTGAAAGCTGAAGCAGACTTAATGGGCAGAATGGCCTCCAATTGTGTGCTGTACAATACTATAAGACCATATGACGTAGAAGCAGAAGTAGGCCATTCGGCCCATCGAGTCTGCTCTGCCAATCAATGAGATCATGGCTGATCTGATAATCCTCAACTCCACTTACCTGCCTTTTCCCCATAACCCTTGATTCCCTGACTGATTAAAAATCTGTCTATCTCAGCCTTGAATATACCTAACGACCCAGCCTCTATAATCCTCTGTGGTAAAGAATTCCACAGATTGACTACCCTCTGAGAGAAAAAATTCCTTCTCATCTCTGTTTTAAATGGGCATCCCCTTACTCTGAGATTATGCTCTCTGGTCCTAGACTCTCCCACAAGGGGAAACAGCCTCTCAGCATCTATCCTGTCAAGCCCCCTAAGAATCTTATATGTTCCAATAAGGTTGCCTCTCATTCTTCTAAATTCCAATGAGTACAGGCCCAATCTACTCAACCTCTCCTCATAAGAAAATCTCTCCATGCCCAGAATCAACCTAATGAACCTTCTCTGGACTGCCTCCAATGCCAGTATATCTTAGATTAGGGGACCAAAATTATTCACAGTATTCTAGGTGTGGTCTAACCAGAGCCTTGTATAGTTTTAGCAAGACATCCCTATTTTTATAAAAACAAAATACTGCAGATGCTGGAAAACTGAAGCAAAAACAGAAAATGCTGGAAAAACTCATCAGGTTTGACAGCATCTGTGGAGAGAGAAACACGGTTGTCAGTTCAAGTCCATATGACTCTTCTTCAGAGCTACACAGTATTCTCTGTTTCCCCATTTTCATACTCCATTCCCTCTGAAATAAAGGTCAACATTCCAGTTGCCTCCCCAATGACCTGTTGAACTTGTATGTTAGCTTTTTGGGATTCATGCACAAGGACTCCCAAATCAGTCTGTGCTGCAGCCTTCTGCAGTCTTTCTCCATTTAAGTAATATTCAGCTCTTCTATTCTTCCTGCCAAAGTGCATAACTTCACATTTTCCCACATTATATTCCATCTGCCAAGTTTTTGCCCACTCACTTAACCTGTCTATATCCCTCTATAGACTCCCTGTGTCATCCTCACCACTTGCCTTCCTATCTTTTTTTGCCATCTGCAAACTTGGCAATAGTACATTCACTTTCCTAGTCTAAGTCATTAATATATATTGCAAATAATTGAGGCCCCAGCACTGGTCCCTGTGGCACTCCACTGGTTACAGGTTGCCATCCTGGAAAATACCCTCTTTATCCCAACTCTGTCTTCTATTAGTTAGCCAATCCTCTATGCATGCTAATATACTATCCCCAACACTGTGTTCTTGTCTTATTAAGTAGCCTTATGTGCAGTACCTTATCGAACGCCTTTTGGAAATCCAAATATATTACATCTACTGGTTCCCCTTTATCTCTCCTGCTTGTTACCTCCTCAAAGAATTCTAATAAATTTGCTAGGCATGATTTCCCCTTCATGAAGCCATGCTGACTCTGCTTGATTAGATTATGTATTTCTAAATGCTCTGCTATTTCATCCTTTATAATAGACTCCAACATTTTCCCAATGATATATGTTAAGCTAAGTGGCCTACAGTTACCTGTTTTTTGCTCCCCTCCCTTTTTGAATAAGAGTGTTACATTAGCCGTTCTCCAATCCTCTGGGACTTTTCCAGAATCTAAGGATTCTTGGACGATTACTACCAGTGCATCCACTATCTCTGTAGCTACTTCCTTTATTATCCTAGGATGAAACCTATCAGCTCCAGAGGTCTTATTGGCCTTTAGCCCCATTAGTTTCCCTAGTACTTTTTCTCTAATGATAGTTATTGTATTTATTTCCTCCCCCCTTTTGCCCCTTGATTATTTAGTATGGTTTTATGAATTGTAAAAAAAAATGAACAAAACAGAAGAATTTCACAGAAATTGGGATCTATGACTGCTCTGAGAGTTTCCTGTTGAAAAGGGATTAAAAATTGCTTTTCAAAATGGTTGCCCTTAAAGACATTCTACCAAATTGATTAACACACCATTACAAGTACAAACATGTAATCACCTCATGCTTTTACAACATGACTAGTCCTATGATAGCAATCAACATGAGAATTCCTGCCAAAACACAAATGCCAATGAAGACAATGTCACTGGTATCTTGCATTTTGGAAACCTCTGATCCATCCACCACCTTCGACTCCTCAGAGTTTGAATCCACCAGACTCTCAGCCTGCTGCTGGAGCTGGTATAGTTCTGTATCTGTAATGATGTTGTACGAAGCTGCTTTTGTCTTGAGATCACACTGCACCTCATATTCCTGGGTGTCTTCCCGTGTTCCATCAGAAAAGTGTATGTACAAAATATTCACAAAGATGGTGATGTTCCTTCTTCTCTGCAAAGCCAAAAACAAAACAGTCACCATATAGTTTCCATATGCTTGTTGCATGTGCATTGACTCCAAAAGACAGAGTCCAAAAAGGGGCAGTGACCCTTTTGCCTCCATAAGAATGTAAGAATAGAAAGGATATTCAGCCTTTGAAGCTTTTCACTGCACACACAACATACTCTACATTAAACAAATTTGCAATTTGCCTTACTTAAAAAAAGATCAATTTGCAATGACGCTTTCAATTCATCACTGATATTGGTTGACGACAGACATACATAGCAGGTGGAATGATCTCTGAATAAGAGTTCCTCACAAATTCAGTCTGTTCCCAGCTAAGATCGGGCATTTTCCAAATATGGTGCACAATCAAACAAATAACTGACAAACCTCATTTGGGCCAATCAAGGTTAGGATACGAACAGTTGCAAGGCTAGGTTTGGCCTACTGGGTAGGGGTATCAGACTCTAGTTTTGGCCAAATGGGCAAGAAGGAGACAAAGCTGGGAACTGTAGAATGCCAAAAAACCTATCCGAAGGCTAAATCAGGAACTGTACAAACATTCAGGTCAAATCTGGAGGCTAAAGATGGGTAATGGATGTTCATGGGAACAAAATGGAAGTGATTCTCAAAAGCCACTCTGGCTGACCTCAAAACGATTGGGGGAATCATGAACCTGGGATTGGTTGATATTGACTTAGGGTGCCTTAAATGGGAACATGTTCCATTTTTTGGGATATCATTCACCTCGAACAACACAAAAATGTGTCAGATTAAAGTTACAAAAAAGCACTTGTTCACACCAAAAAATGGGATGATGGGGTGTTAGTTCATGATTCCCCCAATTATTTTGAGGTCAGCCAAAGTGGTTTTGGAGGACCACTTCCATTTTGTTCCCATGAACATCCATCAACCGTCTTTAGCCTCCAGATCCAGCCTAAATGTCTGTACAGTTCCTGACTTGGCTTTTGGATAGGTACGTGGGCATTCTGCAGTTCCCAGTCTAGATCCACAGTAAATTTCTATTCTGGTTCAGCATTGTCCCTTAATCTAAACCTGAGAAGAGCTCCTCCTATCACACCAGTGTGATATTTACAATTTCATTTTCCACATCAACCACCCTTACAACCTTTGAAGAAGATTACCAAATTTGTGCCTAATTCTGGGCTGTTTGAAGAGTGAACCAATGCTCAACTTTTAACTGGGCTGGAAATTCCTTGAATTCATTTTATGAAAGACTAACCCAACCAGCAGAGAAGACTTCCAACCTGTCAGTATGAGCTTCAGACTTGAAATGACTGCATGCTAACTCAGCTCATCATCTTCTTACCTTCTGATATTTTCAAATTCCACCTCCCTCCCTCTCACCTCCTTTCCTCTCTCTCAATTACTTTCCGGTTCTAGCCCATGGCCAACATGTAGATCTCTGAAAGAAAACATACTTTATTTGATAGTATGGAGAAAGATGAATGTTGCAGTCATACTGCAGGCAGTACGACTGGCACTCATCCCCTAATCAATGTAATTGTTCATAGTACACGGACATTTTTTGTGGCCTTTTTAGTTCATTGTTCCATTTGCTTATTCTACAGAAAGGATACCTCTGACAGTCAATTACCTGGGTCTTAGTTCCACAAGCATCAAACCGTGAGATTATCTTGTATGTTGAGCCAAATACCTGGGCTGTACAGCCGTGTCTTCCTAGATAAATGTTGCTTTGACTGAGTGAAGGAACAGCCTGCACAGCAATCTGAATCTGGAAATCTGTTCTAGTGCAGCTAATGTTCATGGGAATGACTGAAACAAATCAAAGAAGAAAAACTCAGTCGCTCTGGCTGCATCATTTACACAGAACACTGGCTGTTACATGGCCTGGTGACTCAGTGGGTAAATACACTTCCCAGTGTGTGAAACCAGTGTGATACTAGGTTTGTGGTTCAATTGTTCAATGCCTTGTCTTGTATGTCACTGAGCCAGGTGACTCCATTGTTAAATAATGTGGTACTGAGCTACAAAGACCAGGAAGGTGTCTGGTTCAATCCCTGATCGTGTTTCCTTAGTTTATTTCAGCTGGGACAGCAGTAGGTAGCTACAATTGAACCAAGGCCCCACCCCACTATCCCCCATTCCACTCCCTCCTTGGCAAAGGAGGGGAATAATCATCCAGGGCTTCGTCTCCTTACTGTCACCAAGCTATCTGTGCTGGAAAGTGGAAACATGTGGGCATATCTGTAAATGAAAAAGTAGAATCAAGCTTGGCTACGATAGCCCCAGTTGTTGAACAGCTTGCCACCGCAACTCAATAGGTTCACACACAAAGAGCAGCCACTTATGTAAAGTAATGGAGGGTGGCCTGTGCTTGTGGAACTTTATCACAGCATCTGTAGGAAGAAAATTGGATGGAAAACAAAATACTGACTTTATAAAATACTTATTTAACATTGTAGCCTTAGAATATTGATCAATAGAATACTATGAAAAATAACTCTGGATTTTTAAAAAATTTGTTTGTGAGATGTGGGTGTCGCTGGCTAGGCCAGCATTTACTGCCCATCCCCAATTGCCCTTGAGAAGGTGGTGGTGAGCTGCCTTCTTGAACCGCTGCAGTCCATGTGGTGCAGGTACACCCACAGTGCTGTTAGGGAGGGAGTTCCAAGATTTTGACCCAGCGACAGTGTAGGAATGGTGATATATTTCCAAGTCAGGATAGTGAATGGCTTGGAGGGGAACTTCCAGGTGGTAGTGTTCCCAAGTATTTGCTGCCCTTGTCCTTCTAGATGGTAGCGATTGTGGGTTTGGAAGGTGCTGCCTAAGGAGCCTTGGTGAGTTCCTGCAGTGCATCTTGCAGATGGTACACACTGCTGTTGCTGAGCATCGGTGGTGGAGGGAGTGAATGTTTGTGGAAGGGGTGAAAACCAAGTGGGCTGCTTTGTCCTGGTGAAGCTCCTTGAGTGTTGTTGGAACTGCTTTCATCCAGGAGGTGAGTTACTTGCCACGGGATTCCTACCCTCTAACTTGCTCTTGTAGCCGCAGAATTTATATGGCTAGTCCACTTCAGTTTCTGGTTAATGGTAACCCCCAGGATGTTGATAGTGGGGTTTCAGTGATGATAATGCCATTGAATATCAAGGGGCGATGATTAGATTCTCTCTTGTTGGAGATGGTCATTGCCTGGCACTTGTATGACACGAATGTTACTTGCCACTTGTCAGCCCAAGCCTGGATATTGTCCAGCTCTTGCTGCATTTGGACATGGAAAGCTTCAATACCTGAGGAGTCGCGAATGGTGCTGAACATTGTGCAATCATCAGCGAACATCCCTACTTTTGATCTAATGATGGAAGGAAGGTCATTGATAAAGCAACTGAAGATGGTTGGGCCTAGGACACTACCCTGAGGAACTCCTGCAGTGATGGCCTGGAACTGAGGTGATTGACCTCTAACAACCACAACCATCTTTCTTTGTGCTAGGTATGACTCCTACCAGTGGAGAGTTTCCCCCGATTCTCATTGACTCCAGTTTTGCTAGGGCTCCTTGATGCCACACTTGGTCAAATGCTGCCTTGATGTCAAGGGCAGTCACTCTCACCTCAGCTCCGGAGTTCAGCTCTTTTGTCCATATTTGAACCAAGGCTGCAATGATGTCAGGAGCTTAGTGGTCCTAACAGAACCCAAACTGAGTGTCAGTGAGTAGATTATTGCTAAGTAAGTGCAGCTTGACAACACTGTTGATGACCCCTTCCATCACTTTACTGATGATCGAGAGTAGACTGATTGGACAGTAATTGGCTGGGTTGGATTTGTCCTGCTTATTGTGTACAAGACACACATGGGCAATTTTCCATAGATAGTGAGAAAGGAATATGAAAATTTGAAACCATCAGAATTTTGGATTGCTAATCTCTGTACATATTTTTCCATAGTTTTCACAAGGCCTTTTTGCTTCTGTCCATCTGCTATCGTTATTTTTCTACTGTTTGTAAGATTTGGGACATTCCAATGGGATTCTGGTGGAATTTTTAAGGTCAGGTTTAGGTTACAAAGGATTAGCTCCAAGTTATCAATGTTGATGATGACAATGGTTAGATTGAAGCACCAGACAATTGAGCCATTAAATTATGGGTTTTCACATGCTTCATTAGTGCTGCACAGCCTAGACTTTATACTAAAGTCTCTGGAGTGGGACTTGAACCCACAGCCTTCTAATTCTGAGGTGGGAGTGCTACCACTGATCTGTACCATCAGAAGAGTTATAGGTCCTTAACTGAAACTGTTATTCCCACCATGACTTGTCCATCAGATATATCATTAGATAAATTCCCACTGAGATTCCACACAGTTAATGATTCCTTGCCATGATGACCTCTCCACTTACCACCAGTGTATGATACATGGAAGCCACGAGAAGCTGTATTCCTGTCAGCAGACAGCACAAATAAAAGTCTGTTCCCGTTGGACAGGAGTGAAGGGGGTGGGTTCTGACCGCACCATTTCCCCAGCAATGTGTCAGTCTCACTACCTCCATCAAAGATCGCCAGAAAGTCGTAGTCACAGGCATCACTCAGGCTGTCCCTATCCTCCAACTCAAAATCAGTTAAGTGAACTATGACCCTGTAACCAAGAGGTTGCTGGACAGTCCAATGACAGTTTATATTATTTGGGTAAATGTTTGGGTATCGAGGGCTGGAGAAATTCCCTTTAATGGCTGTAAATACTTGTTGACATTCACCTGGAGAAAATGAGACACAAAATATAAATATTAACCCTTACAAATATAATTTACAAATAAATGATCAGTTATAAAGTTAGGCACTAAACAAAAGCTACAAAATAGTTTCTACCTCAAATTAACAGTGATTTGTTGTGGATTTGTGAATGTGAAAGAATTGTCTTTTGACAAGCTGGTTTTGTTAGTTGGTAAACTTTTGTACTCCTCAAGGCAAGGGAATATTGAAAGCAGGAAATGCAACACTTTCCCACTAGAGTTCCCAATTTCAACACATTGAGTAGTCCCACAGCTAACATACCTCAGTTAGGTGCAGAGTAGGTTATCTTCAATACTGTCCTAAAATGGTCCCAAAATTCTTCAAATTCCAGTGGTTTCACCAGGATTGCACCCCTCTCCCACGCACCTAATCCCCCCTCAGATCCCTGGGACTTCCCATGCTGATCCTGTTTGCAGGGTCAATGAGAGAAGGAAACCCAACGAGCATGGGGCAAGCAAGCACAAACAACTTGACTCTGGCACCCAATTCAGTCACGAGGCCAGAGATCTCATTTTTCACCCATGACCCACCACCCCCTCCCCCTACCAGCCCAACACTGGCCATGGTTCCGTCAGCCTCCTGAGCAAGAGAGCAATCCTGAATTTTTTGTTAAAACTTATGTGTAGGGATCTTTGGAGATTCAGACTGTTTGCCAGGTTGGCACCCCACTCATGGAGCCCATATCTGCTCTTGTGGAGGCTGGTGTGCCTCACCTTACTTGGTAAACTGACCACCATGATATGCTGGTTCCCAGATGGGCCTAGACTGCTGAACTTCCTGGAATAGGGATCCTGACCCTAGCTCCATCTTGTGCTATCATTTGACTTGTAAGGGACCAGGTACTAGTCAACTAGGAAACTTCTGGAAATGATGGTGGCCTGACACAACTGAGTTTCCAGCGTTTTTCCTTGGAGTTCCAGTGGGAGTTACAGTTCAGTTACAGTGGGAAACTAATATAACCCTGAGCATCTAATGGAATCTCAGAACACTTTCCCCCCACCCCAGAATCATATGACATTTACATTTCTTGCAGCAGTCATTCTTGTGGCCTTGCTGAATGTTGGAACAACCTTGGAGAAGCATGAGCATAGTGCAAAGCTAAGAAGCTTTCAGGGGAACAAAAAAGTTTAGCAAGAAAGGAAGAAGCATCCTTCTTGGCAAGCAATTTTATGAAAAGAAAACATTCGGGAGTTCCATTTGAGATGTCCAGCCCTGACCATGCCTCCCCCCCTGCACATTGGATTGGTTACCAAAGCCCTTGCCTGTGCTAACTTTATGCTGAGAATTGTTTCTTTGGGTCCCCAGTGTCCTAGGGCTCTCGATCCAATTCCTGCCCCTACCCGCCAGCCTTGACTTCAGTTCTGCTGGTTTCAGGAAGGAGGCAAACCTACAGTATTTAAATGAGGCCTGGGAGTTAAAATGACCCAGGCCCCATGCTGAAATCTTGTGGGGGTTTCCCTCTCTTGCCTGCACCCCCCACCTGTCCCAAACATGACCCCGAGTAAAAATTGAGGCTATATGGTGGAAAAAAATAGCATTTTTGGCTGCTCCAGTCAAATAAGTCTATTAGTGGCAAATGATAGGTAATATTTTACTGTACATCCACATCAAAGAGTAACTTAGTTGAAACACTCAAGCTCATTGCATGTATGACTATTACACCCAACGGAGAGGGAAAGGCCTTTCCTCTCATCAGGCTGAATTTTTTCACTTTCCACATCTTGCAAGGCAAACTATGGCCTAGGGATGAAGCAAGGGTGGGGCCTGGCTTCAGAAGAGAAAAAACAGCATGTATTCCACCAGTAAGCCCTCCTCCCGCCCTTAATTTGTTTGAAATTATTTTCCTGAAAATTGATACTTGAAGAGCTCTTTGCTGCAGGTCATGGGATACATCTATTTCACCTTGTTGTCAGCAAAGGGTTTTCATACTCAGTAGCAGCAAACTTAAAAGAAAGAATAGTGACAGCAGTGAAATGGATCAGTTCCACTCACCTCAATGATGAGTGTTTACTGTGGTATCCAAAGATTTGCAATCCTACCTATTCCCCAGAGTCCATTTTTATAACTTGCCTGTGTAAATGTACTGTATAGTGGGTTTTTCAACCATACCAGTTTCCGTCTTTCAGATAAGTCGAGGCCCCATCTGCCTGTTTAGGTGGATGTAAAAGATTCCATGGCACTATTTCGAAGAAAAGAAGGGGAGTTGTCCTCGGTGTCCTGGCCAATATTTATCCCGCAATCAACATCACAAAAACCAGGTTATCTGGTTATTATCACCTTGCCATATGTGGGAATTTGCTGAGTGCATATGGGTTGCCAAGTTTCCTACATTTCTACAGTGACCACACCTCAAAAAGTACCCCAGAAGGAAAAAACAGTAAAAACTGGAAAATAAGAATCCTGGTCCGAACTTGTCTGGTATACCTTAAATTGGAACACCAATAAAAACTGAGAAATAGGAGTACTGATCCAAACTGTTTTTCCTTCTTGGACTCAATTGGCTGTAAAGCGATTTAAGATATCCAGTGTTTGTTTTTTTTCTTTCTATTGAGTGTGAAGATTTCAATTGAGGTAACCAAAATTAGTCTGTGTCTTTATGCTAAGGTGGGGAAAAATATATTCCCATTCATGATCATAATTCAGTGATTCCTGATGGAAACAGCATGTAGGGGTGTCAGGTGAGGACAGAAACAAACATGGCTGCAAAGCTCCAGTGGTCAAATAGTGCGCCAGCGCTCACTGGCGGACATTTTACTATATTAAAGACATTCTGTTAATGCATATTTTGAGTGTTTTATCTAGACCACCCATTAAGTATGGCCACTTGGAATGAGGTACCAAAGGATGGTTAACATCTCCAGAATTGAACAGGAGAGAAGGGAAAGAAAGTTTGACAAAAAATAATAATAACCCTCAAAGCCAATGATGGGTTATGACATTTAATGGAGACTACTATCCAACCTAATCACGCTTATTAATTAAATTGGTGAACACAAGGAAAATATTAAAAGGCTATCAATATCAAAGTAGTTTCTTTCGAAACAATTTCAAAGCATATTATCTTTTATTGAAATCTGACTGCAAATCTTACCTGAAAAATAAAATGCTTTGAATCCCTTTGCACCAATGTTGAAGTCTGATTTAAAAACAATAAGGAGTTCACTGGTGCTGGAGATGATATCTGGAGGCTTTGTTCCACCACAATAGTGACCCCAGTGTCTGTCACTTATGCTGGATCCGTCAAACAAGGCCACGTAGTCAAAGCTACAATCCTCATTGTTTTCCAGGTGAAAGTCATAGAAAATCAGATTGACCACTGAGTGATTGGAGACCCGAATAAACCAGCGACATTCTGCATTATTAGGGTAATTATCTGGATACTTGGGGCTAGATACCACCCCAGACAGACCTGTCAGCACTCCCCCGCACACATCTGTAAAACAAATAGCACGATTTGAAACTTCAGTGTGACTTTGAAGGTTTGATAACCTTTTTAAAATTATTTAATGAATGTACTTTTCATCATGCAGTTCTTTCCCCAGGTACTTCTTCAATGTTCCAAATCTGTGCCAATGCCCCCATTTGGCCATTTGCTGAGAGGTGTAAGGCACCAAATGCTTGATTTTTACTGCTACTCTTTGCTAGGCACAGGCCATACTAGGAACAGGAGGAAGTATGTGTGAAGTTGTATCCTCCTGCTCTGTGTCACTCACTACACCCAGTTGGTGCACTGATTTTTTTCCAAGAATCCAATATTATAGATTCTAAAATATCAATCGCACTGGAGAGTTTGCAGTCTTTAATTGAAGAAAAGGTGTGTCTGTTTGTGGGGGGGGATGGATATCATGCAACAACAACTTGCATTTATGTATCATACTTAATGTAGTGAAATGCCCCAAGGCAAGCGATTACCAAACAAAATTTGACACTGAGCTACGTAAGGAGATATTAAGGCAGTTGACCAAAAGCTTGGTCGAGGACTTGGGTTTTGTCTTAAGAAAAAGAGTGAGATAGAGAGGCGGAGATGTTTAGAGTTGGAATTCTAGCCTGGGCAACTGAGGCGTGCCTTTAAATAGAGTAGTAATTAAAATTGGGGATGCTCAAGAAACCATCATTGGAGGAGTGCAGAAATCTTGGAGGATTGTAGGGCTGGAAGAAATTACAGAGATAGGGAGAGTTGGCACCATAGAGAGATTTGAAAACAGGAATAAGAATTTTAAAGTTGAGGCTTTTCTGAACTGGGACGCGATGTAGGTCAGTGATGGATGAGGGGAATTTGTTGTGAGTTACAATACAGCATTAAGAGTTTTGGATGAACTCAGGCTCACGGAGGGTGCAAGGTTGGAGACTGACTTTGAGAGCAGTGGACTAGCCTAGTCTAGAGGTATAAAAGCGCAGATGAGAGTTACAGCAACTAAAGCTGAGGCAGGATAGATAATATAATCTGAACTTACTGCACTCCATTCTCTCAGGTCCAACCCTGACATTGTCATCAAACCCGCTGACAAGGGTGGTGCTGTTGTTGTCTGGCGCACTGACCTCTACCTCGCGGAGGCTGAGCGTTAACTCGCAGACACTTCCTCCTACCTCTCCCTGGACCATGACCCCACCACTGAACATCAAGCCATTGTTTCCAGGACTGTCACTGACCTCATCTCCTCTGGGGATCTTCCTCCCACAGCTTCCAACCTGATAGTCGCCCAACCTCGGACGGCCCGCTTCTATCTCCTACCCAAAATCCACAAACAGAACTGCCCCGGTAGACCGATCGTCTCAGCTTGCTCCTGCCCCACAGAACTCATTTCTCGTTATCTTGACTCCCTTCTCTCTCCCCTTGTCCAGTCCCTTCCCACCTACATCCGTGATTCCTCTGACACCTTACGTCACATCAAGAATTTCCAGTTCCCTGGCCCCAACCGCTTCCTCTTCACCATGGACGTCCAATCCCTCTACACCTCCATCCCCCACCAGGATGGTCTGAGGGCCCTTAGCTTCTTCCTCGAACAGAGGCCCGAACAATCCCCATCCACCACTACTCTCTTCCGTCTGGCTGAACTTGTTCTCACGCTGAACAATTTCTCCTTCAACTCGTCTCACTTCCTCCAAATAAAAGGTGTGGCTATGGGTACCCATATGGGCCCCAGCTATGCCTGTCTCTTTATGGGGTATGTGGAACATTCCTTGTTCCAGTCCTACTCCGGCCCCCTTCCACAACTCTTTCTCCGGTACATCGATGATTACTTCGGTGCCGCTTCATGCTCTCGTCGGGACTTGGAAAAATTTATCAATTTTGCTTCTAATCTCCACCCCTCCATCATTTTCAGGTGGTCCATCTCTGACACTTCTCTTCCCTTCCTTGACCTCTCTGTCTCAATCTCTGGTGATAGACTGTCCACCAATATCCATTACAAACCCACCGACTCTCACAGCTATCTTGACTACAGCTCTTCACACCCTGCTTCCTGTAAGGACTCCATCCCATTCTCTCAGTTCCTTCGCCTCCGTCGCATCTGTTCCGATGATGCTACCTTCAAAAACAGTTCCTCTGACATGTCCTCCTTCTTCCTTAACCGAGGTTTTCCACCCACGGTCGTTGACAGGGCCCTCAACCGTGTCCGGCCCATCTCCCGCGCATCCGCCCTCACGCCTTCTCCTCCCTCCCAGAAACATGATAGGGTCCCCCTTGTCCTCACTTATCACCCCACCAGCCTCCGCATTCAAAGGATCATCCTCCGCCATTTCCGCCAACTCCAGCATGATGCCACCACCAAACACATCTTCCCTTCACCCCCCCTATCGGCATTCCGTAGGGATCGCTCCCTCCGGGACACCCTGGTCCACTCCTCCATCACCCCCTACTCCTCAACCCCCTCCTATGGCACCACCCCATGCCCACGCAAAAGATGCAACACCTGCCCCTTCACTTCCTCTCTCCTCACCGTCCAAGGACCCAAACACTCCTTTCAAGTGAAGCAGCATTTCACTTGCATTTCCCCCAACTTAGTCTACTGCATTCGTTGCTCCCAATATGGTCTCCTCTACGTTGGAGAGACCAAACGTAAACTGGGCGACCGCTTTGCAGAACATCTGCGGTCTGTCCGCAAGAATGACCCAAACCTCCCTGTCGCTTGCCATTTTAACACTCCACCCTGCTCTCTTGCCCACATGTCTGTCCTTGGCTTGCTGCATTGTTCCAGTGAAGCCCAACGCAAACTGGAGGAACAACACCTCATCTTCCGACTAGGCACTTTACAGCCATCCGGACTGAATATTGAATTCAACAACTTTAGGTCGTGAGCTCCCTCCCCCATCCCCACCCCCTTTCTGTTTCCCCCTTCCTTTTCTTTTTTTTTCCAATAAATTATATAGATTTTCCTTTTCCCACCTATTTCCATTATTAAAAAAAAGGAAAAAAAAATTTTTTTTTTTTTTACATCTTTTATGCTCTCCCCACCCCCTCTAGAGCTATACCTTGAGTGCCCTACCATCCATTCTTAATTAGCACATTCGTTTAGATAATATCACCAACTTTAACTTTAACACCTATGTGTTCTTTTGTACTACTGTTGTTGACATCTTTTGATGATCTGCTCCTATCACTGCTTGTTTGTCCCTACAACCACACCCCCACTCCACCTCTCTCTCTCTCTCTCTCTCTCTCTCTCCGCCCCCCACACACACACCTTAAACCAGCTTATATTTCAACTCTTTCTTGGACTCGAACTCAAGTTCTGTCGAAGGGTCATGAGGACTCGAAACGTCAACTCTTTTCTTCTCCACCAATGCTGCCAGACCTGCTGAGTTTTTCCAGGTAATTCTGTTTTTGTTTTTGTTTTAGATAATATAATAACCAACTATTGAAACAAAACTATTATTGTTCACAATGTATTATTATACTGTAGTCCATGTTCTAGCACTCTTTTCAGCTTTGGGATCCATTAGAACTCTATGACTACTGAAGTAGAATCCTCCATGTTTTGGTGAGAGCAACTAACCAAGTTACTCCATCATTTGAACAGTTCAGCCAAGTCTTAAATAGACCTCAAATGGTACCTCAAGTACTTGTTGGATATAAATAGCTTTAGCTCAATCTAAAAGTGTCTTCCAGTCATACATACAACTAAACAAATTATAAGTGTTTTTCTCCTAATTTGGTTTGGCCGTTCTCCTCTATAGCTTTGGAGATCCCTAAAATAAACTGTTGCAACATTTGTGCCAAGTTGGGAATCTGACCACAGTTAATTTTTAAACTCTATAGGCCATTTCACAGAGTTAATGGCCAGAATCTTCGGGTCGGCAAGCAGAGGCAGGGCCCGCTCACTGACACGTAAAATGAAGCGCGGTGACCTCAGGCGTGTGTCTGTCACCGTGTGACACTGTCAGATGTCTTAAATTTTTTTTATCTCTTTATTAAAATTTTCAAAATTCAAAATAGCCCCCCTGAGGCAGCTCTGTGACTCGGGGAGATGTCAGCGCTCTTTCACATGCAGGCGCGGGGAGTGCTCAGCACTTCCGGGTGCCTGTCACACTGGGCGGGACTTAATTGGCCCACCCATGTAAAATGGCCGTGTGCGGCCAATCGTGGGTGGCGATCAGCTACGCGCTCTCCCACGCCCGCTCCTGTCCAACCCCTCCAATGGGGAAAAAATTCCCTCCAAAGAGACAATTACCAAGCGAAGACTGGACAAGAATGTTTCTTTTTTTCTCATTCTGCTCTCCATTTAGTCTCCCCCAGCAC
Source organism: Carcharodon carcharias (assembly GCF_017639515.1). NCBI lineage: Eukaryota > Metazoa > Chordata > Chondrichthyes > Lamniformes > Lamnidae > Carcharodon > Carcharodon carcharias. Next base: position 10,733,833 of record NC_054482.1, on the reverse strand, counting down.
AGCTGCAACCAAGAAGTCAGTGGCAAGGCAATGGGTGGAACCTCGGTCCTTCCACTCCATTCCACCAAACATTGGCACAGAATTTGCTGGGAGTGGGACATCTCACAGTGTGTCCTATTAGTTAGATTTGATTCTGCATCCCGTTGTGGGGAGTGTGAGCTGATAATGGCATAGTGAAGGAAACAGGGCATCTCAGGCCTCGATGAATGACAGGACCAACAGCATCCAACATCTCATTAACCAAAGAGATTTAGGGATTAAGGAACAAACAGGGCAAGAACTGAGATGGAGGATGGATTAAAGGGGTTGAATTCAATATCAAGTTAGTTTCAGGAAGAGAAAAAAAGGGCAAGATTTGTCAGATTGAGAGGTTTCCTGTCCCACAACCCAAAGAGCAGCACCACAGCCATTTAACACTCCAAGGAGCATTAATCGGCCAGGGATGAGACTTCTGCCTCCCAATCAGACAGGAATCCAAATTGGCTGGCAGCTCTGTAGTCCCAGCAGTGCCAGGACTTGGGCAAATCCAGTCCCAAATTTTATGGGCGGAATTTTACAGCAGCAGGTCTTTTGAATGGCTCATTGCATTTTATGGACCCCGGCCCCCACCACAACAGGGCCGTAAAATTCCACCCTATGGTCCTGGAGTCCAGGACCAGGTAAGTACGACGGGACTCACGGCGGGGAGGGGATTTGAGGCCTCGGGAAGAGGGAGGTGAGGATCTTGATGGAGAGGCCAGGGGGGGAAGGAGCAACCACTAGGGGCAGACGTGGTTAGTTGGAAGGGATGGGGGTGGGGTTGGTGGCAAGCCTGATGTAGAAAAGAGGTCCTTGAGGGAGGCACCTTCCCTCTCACCTTATGAGGCCCGAACAGGGTGACCTGACAGGCGTCCCCCCTGTCGCTGAATGCCTCTTGCCAGCCTCAGAATTGAAACTGGGCGGGAAGCAGCCCTTACTTGGGCCTCCATTGGGATGAGAGCTGGCAAGCCACCTAGGCCTCATTCACCCCATGTGACATTGCAGATAGGTCAGGACCAGGTGGCTGGTCAGCAGGAAGGCTACCCAGGAAATTTTACAGGCAACCCCTGCTTGTAGACCCATTGGTAGAGGACTGTAAAATTCTGCCCAAAGAGGCGGAAAGAAAGATGTGGTTAAGGGAGAGACAAGAGATAGAAAGGAAAATTAAGACAAAAAAAAACCAGTAAAAAATTAATACTTTAAAAATTTCTTATAATAATTCACAAACTGAAGGAATGAGACTCCACACTTTTTAATTGTTCACTTTCTGGCAAGAGAGGTTGATTGTTAGTCATCAGCAACATTTATCATGTTCTTATATGAGTAGTTCCACTATTAATTACAAGTCTTAACTTTATATATCGAGTTTAATGGGTGATTAATGTGAAAATTCATCAAATTCATTGAACTCATGGAGAGTTAAGTGAGAGATGCCGTTTTCATGAAGCTAAGTGGCACAAGGGGCTGAGTGGCACAAATTGACCAGTAACTTGTAACAATTTGTAATTATGGGATAACTTTTTCTCACCATAAGTTGTTGATCAATTTACACATTAATAATGGTGTGCATCATTCAGACGCTGTTATTTTTTCAGTAAATTCTGAGCCATTATAGGTCCAAATGCTTTCAGTTAAAACACCGCCCAGCAGAATCAGAATTCAAACTGTCAAACTCAGTAATTGTTCACCAAATGAGTGTTTGATTAAATCTAAAAAATAAACTTCTTAAATGAGAACACAAATTGATCAAACCTTTGCTGTATGAAGCAGAGAATCCACGGCTGACTACGTGCTTATCTGAGCGGAAAATGATTGACATCACATGCCAGGACGAGGTGAAGCGAGGAGGAAAGACTTGGCCACAAAACTTGCCCAAGAGATTTCCCTCATCCTCAGAAACTCCATTATAGATTTTGATGTAATCATATTCACAGTAAGTGTGAAATTCAAGGTCAAAGTACTGGAAGGTGAGCAGAATGGAGGAGCCCTCTGTAACAACAATGAGCCATGTACATTCAGTGTCATATGGATAATATCCTGGGAAGTTAGGGCTGGTGAAATTCCCATTTGTCGCAGACAGGATGCCACCACATTTAACCCCTAATGAGGAAAAAAGCAAAAACCATAATTCTTCTGCATAACATTTACTTCAATACTTAAAGGATGTTAATAATCTTACATAGAAAATGGCCAGAAGTTCACAACAGTTCAGTGGACAGTGTAGCACCTGGTGTGATACTGAGCTATTTGGGAAGGATGCAGGTTCCATCCCTTGTCTGTGCTGAGCTAGTTGATCTCGATTAAGTGATTGTTACCTCTTTTACAAGGGAAGGAAGGAAAGAATTGCATTTATAAATCACCTTTCATGACCTCAGGATGTCTTCAATCACTTCACAGCCAATTGAGCACTTTTAAAATGAAGTCACAGTTTTAATTTTAGGGAACACAGCAGAATTCTGAGCGAGGTCCCACAAACAGCAATGGGATTAATGAGCAGATAATTTGCTTTCATGGACTCATAGAATGGCAGCAGCGCAGAGGAAGGCCATATGGTCCATCGTGTCCATGCTGACTCTCTGTAAGAACTACACCGCTGGCCCCACTCCCCTGCTTTTACCTGCTATCCTTGCAATTTGTTTCTTTTCAGATAATCCTGAAACCTGGCCACCATCTACAAGGCACAAGTCAGGAGTGTGATGGAATGCTCCCCACTTGCCTGGATGAGTGTAGCTCCAACAACGCTCAAGCTCAACACTATCCAGGCCAAAGCAACCTGCTTGATTGACAACCCATCCACAAACATTCACTCCCTCCACCACCGACACACAGTGGCAGATGTATGAACAATGGAACATTCCTTGTTACAGTCCTACTCAGACCCCGTCCCACAACTCTTTCTACGATACATCGATGACTGCTTCGGTGCCACTTCATGCTCTCGTCTGGACCTGGAAAAATTTTTAAATTTTTCTTCCAATTTACACCCCTCCATCATTTTCACATGGTCCATCACTGACACTAGCCTTCCCTTCCTTGACCTCTCTGTCTCAATTTCTGGTAATAGACTGTCCACCAATATTCATTACAAGCCTACTGACTCCTACAGCTACCTCGACTACAGCTCCTCACACCTTGCTTCCTGTAAGGACTCCATCCCATTCTCTCAGTTCCTTCGCCTCCGTCGCATCTGTTCTGATGATGCCACTTTCCAAAACAGTTCCTCTGACATGTCTCTTCTTCCTTAACCAAGGTTTTCCACCCAGGGTGGTTGACAGGGCCCTCAACCGTGTCCAACCCATCTCCTGCACATCTGCCCTCACACCTTCCTCTCCCTCCCAGAACCATGATAGGGTCCCCCTTGTCCTCACTTATCACTCTACCAGCCTCCGCATTCAAAGGATCATCCTCTGCCATTTCTGCCAACTCCAGCATGATGCCACCACCAAACACATCTTCCCTTCAACCCCCTGGCGGCATTCCGCAGGGATTGTTTCCCTCCTGGACACCCTGGACCACTCCTCCATCACCCCCTACACCTCAATCCCCTCCCACGGTACCTTCCCATGCAACCGCAGAAGGTGCAACACCTGCCCCTTTATTTCCCCCTTCCTCATCATCCAAAGGCCCAAGCACTCCTTTCAAGTGAAGCAGCATTTCACTTGCACTTCCCTCAATTTAGTCTACTGCATTCGCTGCTCCCAATGTGGTCTCCTCTACATTAAAGAGGCCAAACGCAGACTGGGTGACCGCTTTGTGGAACACCTTCGATCTGTCCACATGCATGATTCAGACCTCCCTGTCGCTTGCCATTTCAACACACCACCCTGCTCTCTTGCCCACATGTCTGTCCTTGGCCTGCTGCAATGTTCCAGTGAAGCTCAACGCAAACTGGAGGAACAGCACCTCATCTTCCAACTAGGCACTTTACAGCCTGCCAGACTTAATATTGAGTTCAACAACTTCAGATCATGAACTCTTTCCTCCATCCCCACCCCCTTTCCGATCCCCCTTTTTCTAATTATTTATATTTTTTAAATATATTTTTCTTTTCCCACCTATTTCCATTATTTTTAAATGTATTTCCAACCATTGTTTCATCTCTACCTTTTAGTCTATTTCAATCCCTTCCCCCCACTCCACCCCCACTAGGGCTTATCAGTCACTTGCTTGTCCTGCTTTCTACCCTTAATGTCACCATTAGCACATTTCTTAGCTAGTATCACCACCGTCAACACCCCTTTGTCCTTTTGTCTATGACATCTTTGGCAATATCTTCTTTGCCTCCACCTATCACTGGCCCTCTATCCAGCTCTACCTGTCCAACCCCCAGCTTATAGTTCACCTCATTTCTATTTTTCCTCAGTTCTGATGAAGAGTCATATGGACTCGAAACATTAACTCTATTCCTCTCCGCAGATGCTGTCAGAGCTGTTTTTCCAGCTATTTTTATTTTTGTACAATTTATAAGATGCACTGCAGGAGCTCACCAAGGTTCCTTGGTCAGCACCTTCCAAACCCAGCACCACAGTGTAGGTACAAGTGGTTCAAGAAGGCAGCTCCACCATCTTCTCAAGGGCAATTAGGGATGGGCAATAAATGCTGACATCGCCAGCGATGCCCACATCCCATGAATGAATAAAAAAAGATCCAATTCCTATTTGAAAGCCACAACTGAATCTGCCTCCACAACACTCCCAGGCTATACATTCCAGATCTTAATGACCTACTGCGTAAAAGAAAGTTTTTCCTCATGTTTTCTCTGCTTCTTTTGCTAATCACCTTAAATTGGTGTCCTTTGGTTTGTGACCCTTTGCCAATAGGAACAACATCTCTATCTACTCTGCCCAGACCCCTCATAATTTTGGAGACCTCTATCAAACCTCCTCTCAACCTTCTCTTCTCTAAAGAGAACAACCTAAGTTTTGTCAATCTATTCATGTCACTGAAGTCTCTCATCCCAAGAACCATTCCCATAAATCTTTTCTGCATCCTCTCCAATGTCCTCACATTCTTCCTAAAGTGTGGTTCCCAAAATTGGACACAATATTCCAACAGAGGATGAACCAGTGCTTTATGAAGGTTCAGTACAAGTTCCTTGCTTTTATATTCTATGCCTTCATTTATAAAGCCCAGGATCCCCAATGCCTTATTAACATCCTGCCCTGCCACCTTCAACGAATTGTGCACATATACCCTCAGGAGCTTCTGCTTCTGCACTCCCTTTAGCATTGTATCCTTTGTTTTATATTGCCTTTCCTCATTATTCCTTCCAAAATGAATCATTTCACACTTCTCTGCATTAAATTTTATCTGCTATGTGTCCATCCGTTCCACCGGCCTGTCTATCACTATCATTTTTAAGTTATGTTGATTGAAGGATAAATATTGATCAGGAAACCATGGCGAATTCTCTTTCTCTTCTTCAGGTAGTTCCACGAGATCTTTCATGTTCACCCGAGAGGGTAGACTGAGTGTTGATTTAATATCTCAACAGAAAGCCAATGAGGTATTTCCTCAGTACTGCACTGAAGTATCAGCCTAGATCAGCTGCTCAGTTGCATTAATGTCCCTGAGATGAGGCACATTAACCAGGATTTGCAGTCAGCACTATCCTGTAACCATCTATGGACGCAAGGTGCAAAAATGATTTGGCTAGGCTTGATGACCGTTATAATCAAATAACTCAACAATACGACTGTCTAGACTCATAGGTGAGGAATGTTGTACAGAATTCTGATGACATGCAGTCATTAAGGAGTACAGAAAACTAAGGATGGGGTGTGGGGTGCAGAGGGTGAGAAGAAAATTGAACAGACTGCAGAGGTGATCTTCAGCACAGGATTTTCATTTTCACTAAAATTACAGATTTTAAATCCTAACCACAATTTCACCCTGTGAACAAACACTACTTTGGCAAAGTGAGCTGACACCAAACCCTGCACCCTACATAGTCTGTGTTCTCTAAAATTCATACTTTTGTTTCTACTGGCCCTGAGTTCACTGGAAATCAGCATAATATTGTTCACATTTGTTCTTATCAAGATTGAAAGTAATTTCCTAAAAACAAAGGAAGGAACGAGAGTATATTATCCATTTAAACCCATGCAATATATATGTATCAATTAAAAACACACGATGGATGTATTACCTGGTCTGGCTGTGACTCTGCAGACAATCCACAATAGCAACACACCCACAGCAACCTGCAATACACTATTTTGCATTGCTGAACGTATAAAGAAAACTAAAAACTCAGATAGGAAAGGAAAAATTATATAATTCTTTACAGCAACATATGAAGTAATACACAATGGTTGTAGAATTAATAGTGGCATTAATAATTCAATGCTAGTCTGCATTAGTAACGTGATCCATCTCTGGTTCCTTTCAGTAAATATTAATGAGCTGGATCCAGTGTCCTCATCCTCCATCCTGCACTGTACAACTTGTACAATCTCTGGAACAATGATGTAAATATTTAATTTACTCAAGTCATAAATATTCTCCTGTAAATTTTGGAATGATCCCAGCTTCATTAATTACTTTATGGAAATCTTCACAATTTAACATTAAAAATTGATTCATTTAACAGATGTGGGACCAGTTAAAAACCTGGAAGTACAAAAGAACAGAAAAGTCCCAAAAGGAATTTTAAAAGCTCAGAAGTAGTTAGCTATAATGGCTGTAATTAGAAACCAATGGACAATCAGGTCCATGAGTCCCCCACCCTTCCTCCTGACCACTCTTGGTAGAATCCACCCTTTTAACTTGTGTTCTTTTCTTTATTTTCAATAGTGATTTTTGAAAATCTTTGCAAAATTCAATTCAATTTTCTCCTCTTAAGGCAATGGCCTAACCTTATCAGTCTAGGTAACCCTGGAAAGTATGCATGTGTAGGTATTGAGGAAAAAATATGATCAGGCACAGCAATGAGGATCTTCATGATTGAACAGCTTGCCGACACTCAATATCTAAGCTCATACATGAAGAATAGCTACTTAGGCACAGCACTAGTAGACAGCTGGTGCCCATGGAACATATCCTAGCAAGACTTGGCATGTTCTGGACAGCAGGGGAGAAAATGCACATGAGAAAAGAGTGCATTTTAGAGTCCATTATAAAAGATTTAATAGTTGAACATTTGGAAAACTGTGAAAAAAGGAATACAACAATTTAGGTAGACCATCTGATTAGAAACAAGAGCTCTTTTAATCACTTCATCATTTCAAAGGTCAAAGTCATTCTGAGTGTAAAGGAATGGGAGATTTTTATTCCCAGGATTGTAACTGAAAGGAAGTCTTCTGTCTCCCTCATCTTAGCAGGAGATACTTCACTGCAGTGAACAAGAATATGTTCATTTGCAGGATTTACCATGCTCCATTAAAATTTCAGCAGAATAGAGGAACGTAGTATCTTCAAACCAAGGTGAAAAACAATATAATGTCCACATGTTACTGTATATTTCTTTACTGATATAGCTTTGAACTCTGACTTATGTGCTTGCTCCATGTTTATTTAAAAAGGGAGGTAGAGAGAAAAAAGGGAATTATAGACCAGTCTGATATTGGTAGTGGGGAAAATTCTAGAGTCCATTATAAAAGATTTAATAGTTCAGCATTTGGAAAACAGTGGCAAAATCGGACAGAGTCAGCATGGATTTACAAACGGGAAATCATGCTTGACAAATCTACTGGAATTTTTCAAGGATGTAACTAGTAGAGTTGATGAGGGGGAGCCAGTGGATGTGGTTTATTTGGATTTTCAGAAGGCTTTTGACAAAGTCCCACATAAGAGATTAGCGTGTAAAATTAAAGTGCATGGGATTGGGAGTAATGTATTGAGATGGATAGAAAACTGGTTGGCAGACAGGAAACAAAGAGTAGAAATAAATGGGTCTTTTTCTGAATAGCAGGCAGTGGCTAGTGGAGTACAGCAGGGATCAGTTCTGGGACCCCAGCTACTCACAATCTATATTAATGATTTAGATGAGGGAACTAAATGTAATATCTCAAAATTTGCAGATGACACAAAGCTGGGGGTGGGAGAGTGAGCTGTGAGGAGGATGCAGAGATGCTTCAATGTGATTTGGACAAGCTGAATGAGTGGGCAAATGCATGGCAAATGCAGAATAATGTGCATAAATGTGAGGTTATCCACGTTGATAACAAAAACAGGAAGGCAGATTATTATCTGAATGGCTATAAATTGAGAGAAGGGAATGTGCAACAAGACCTGGGTGTCCTCATACACCAGTCGCTGAAGGTACACATGCAGGTGCAGCAGGCAGTAAAGAAGGCAAATGTTATGTTGGCCTTCATAGCGAGAGGATTCGAGTACAGGAGCAGGGATGTCTTGCTGCAATTATACAGGGCCTTGGTGAGACCACACCTGGAATATTATGTGCAGTTTTGGTCTCCTTATCTGAGGAAGGATGTTCTTGCTATAGCGGGAGTGCAGCAAAGGTTTACCAGACTGATTCCTGGGATGGCAGGACTGACATATGAGGAGAGATTGAGTTGGTTCGGATTATATTCGCTGGAGTTCAGAAGAATGAGGGGGCATCTCATAGAAACCTATAAAATTCTAACAGAACTAGACAGGGTAGATGCAGGAAGGATGTTCCCTATGGTGGGAGAGTCCAGAACCAGGGGTCACAGTCTGAGGATACGGGGTGGACCATTTAGGACTGAGATGAAGGGAAATTTCTTCACCCAGAGAGCGGTGAGGCAGTGGAAATCGCTACCACAGAAAATAGTTGAGGCCAAAACATTGTATGTTTTCAAGAAGGAGTTAGATATAGTTCTTGGGGCGAAAAGGATCAAAGGATATGGGGAGAAAGCAGGAGCAGAGTTGTTTGATCAGCCATGATCATGATGAATGGTGGAGCAGGCTCGAAGGGCCGAATGGTCTATTCCTGCTCCTATTTTTTGCGTTTCTATGTTGTTTATTGCAAGATCATTTGACAACGACTGAACCATGATGATTTAAGTCTTGTACTTTATAGTTCAACCATCTCAATCATGGTCTTTCACCTGGTCTTTCTCCAACCTGGGCTTTTTCCATCAATTTCTGAAGGGACCAATCTACAGCTATCAGAAAGTTCCCCTCAAGCCACTCACCATCCTGACTTGGAAATATATCGCTATTCCTTAACTGTTGCTGGGTCAAAATCCTGGAACTCCCTTCCTAATAGCACTGTGGGTGTACCTATACTATATGGATTGCAGCAGTTCAAGAAGACAGCTCACCACCATCTTCTCAACAGCAATTAGGGATGGGCAATAAATGCTGGCCTAGCCAGTGAAGCCCACATCCCTTGAATGAATTAAAAAAAAACTCTGTTCATTTCATTCTTCTTGGTCTAACAAACTCTGATAATGTACACAGGCTAATGGAGTATGGTAAATCCTGAAAATGAATATATTCTTCCTCACTGCGTTGAAATATCTCCTGCCAGGGTTATGGAGATACAGCAGACTGCAATGCTCCTTTCAGTTACAATTCTGGGGATAAATATCTCTCATTTCTTTACACTCAGAACAACTACACCTATTTAAATAATAAAGCTGCTTATTACCTTAGTTATAATCACTCTATATTCTCTATTCCTTACAAGTAGAATACAATGGTATATTGCACTTTCCTCTTCATAGTTAGAACATATTCATTGATAGCATTAATATGTATATTTTAAAATTTATTTTATTTTCATTAGGATTATTATGAGTATAAAAAGTGTCATGCAATTTGGCTCACATAATAACTGCTCAGCTTTTGATAGGACTATTACAGATGGTGGGACCTGGGAAGCAGAGTTGTTTTTCTGATCCTGAGATAAATGTCTCAATTATACCTTGTAGCATTAAATTATGAGAATGCGGTATAACTGGGCCGTGATATTGTCACTTTGATGGTGCACTAAGTTATGGAAAGTGGTGTGAGACACCTTAGACATCAAACAGCCGAACTCGCGCTCCATGTAAACACATATGCGCAGAGACCACGTGCCTACCAAAGCATGATATGGAGCAAGCAGTATAATTCTATGCTGCCAATATGACTGCTCAAAATAGGTACTGGTGTCAGTTTAATGTCACTATTAAACACGTATGCAAAAAGCCAATTGCTGCTGATGTTGGAAATCTATAATGAAAAACAGAAAAAAAATGGAAATACTCAGCAGCTCAAGCAGCATCTGTGGAGAAACAGAAATCAACCTTTTGATTCTGGCCTGAAATGTCAATTTCTATATCTCCACAGATGCTTCCTGAACTATCATTATACACCAAGTTGAGACAGAGACTGCCTCATTTGGCATCAGTGCAACCTTACTGTTGTCCCTATTTTGATGAGCCCAAAATGCACTAATATATAGAAGAAACATGTGTCCATATAAATGTGTACCAATGCAAATGATAATTATCAGGGATCTTTTCAGTTATCCCCAGAAAATTCATTGTGTCTTACTTTGCGCTGTTCCAAAGCAAGTCTCTCTAAGTGTGATGTAGATATGCAGTAAGGTCACTACTGTTCAGCTTCCATTTGTTATCAAAATCTGACAGCTAAGTGCAAAAAATAATCAGTGCTCTTTAATCAAGTTTATCACTTGCTGACATGGGTCTCAGCATCCAATTAAACCAAAGAAAACAACTTCCCAAATATCAAAGCAGTCTTTTTTTGACATATTGACTGTTGGCTCTCTCAACAGTCTGTTACAAATCTGAATGTAAATATTGTCTCATAGGTGCAGTATGGTATTTGTTTCTGTTGTTGTGGAGTGAAAAATCAACAGAGAAACTGCGATACATGTCAGCAACTGCAGGCAGAGAAGATGTGAAGTGCCAAGACACAGCCACATTCCAACTCCGTATAGTGACTGAAGCTAATTTTGGGTACCTGAGGCCTCTGAGTAGCTTTAAACATTTACAAATACTAAGGGCGGAATCATCCCAGATTTTCACTAAGTGAATAGTGGACGGGAAAATGGCGGCTTTTCACGGCATATCGTCCCCTTCCCGGTGCGTCAGGCCTCATTAATATGCATTCCTGGGAAACACACCGGGTCACTGATGGGGCATCATCTGCTTCGCCCGCCCCGCTGTCAATTCAGGCCTTCAGCAAACCCTGCGCCATATTTAAAGGCCCCCCCTGCACAGAGCTGGCATTCTTCAAGGGATAGGAAGCTGCTGGGAACTGATGGCTGCTAAAGGGAGGAAACATGCTGCCCCCATATTTAGCGACGCCACCCTTGAGCGCCTACAGGACGCAGTGGAGGCTCACTGCAAACCTCTACCCCCACTCTGGGAAAAGCAAGCAAGGTTATCAGTCCAGCATGGGAGGTGGTGGCAGCACCAATGCCCTGGAAAAGAGGGCAGCCACAAGTGCCAAAAGAGGATGAATGATATCCTCCATTCTGCCAGGGTAAGTCACTGTTCTCATCATTCTCAACGCACATACTCACAAACCCATCACACATCCACGGGGATCTCACTCCCTCCACTTCAAGGGATATCACCGTTCACTTAATCTGCCCTCCAGATCGTGTCCTCATCCCATCCATGGCTCCACTCATCACCCACACATGCCAGGCATCCATATTATCTGGCCTGGTAGGCATCCTGCTTCCACTCTCTCCATCTGTATTCATGTAGGACAAGCTGGCACACAACAAAAAGGAGAAGTCACAGACTGGTGGAGGAATGCCTAACATCAAGGTCCTAACAGACTTTGAAAATAGAGTCATCCGGCTGGCTGGTGACGTTCTGGACCATTCCTGTGGTGAGGTTGGCGGTGCTCAACCAAGTGAGGATCCAACATTCCACATCCATCAGACAACCATGCTGTCAGCGAGTTCCCCTGTTTCACAGTCCCCTGCCATGCAGACACATCTGGGAAGCAGCTGAGAGGTTCATGACCTAGGACCTCGACTCAAATCCCAAAGACACCTCGGAAGAAGGATCTGATGACAGCCTCATTGAAGACCCATCAAAGTGCTCGCCCATGCCCTCTGCCAGCTCAGAGACACACACCTTGTTGGGACCTAGTCCTAGAGTAACATCGGGATCACAATCTGGTGACCACATCGCACTGTCTGATCCACAGCAGGCAGCCACAGGGACTTCCCAGGTTTCCGGCACTCGGAGGACTGCTGGAGGCCAGAAATCTGCTGGAGTACTGTGTACAGTTTTGGTCCCCGTATTTAAGAAAGGGTATACTAGTATTGGAGGCGGTTCAAAAGAGATTTACTAGGCTGATTCCTGGGATGAAGGGGTTGACTTTTCAAGAATGGCTAAACAGGTTAGGCCTTTATTCATTAGAGTTTAGAAGAATGAGGGTTGATCTTATTGAAACGTACAAGATTGTGAGGGGGCTTGACAGGGTAGATGTTGAGAAGATGTTTCCACTAGTGAGGGAATCTTGAATTAGGGGTCATAGTTACAGAATAAGGGATACTCACTTAAAACTAAGTTGTGAAGGAATTTCTCTCTCAGAGGGTAGTGAATGTCTGGAATTCTCTACCCCAGAGAGTTGTGGAGGCTAGATCACTGAAAGTTTTTAAAGAGGTGGTAGATAGATTTTTGAAATATCGGGGAACTAAGGGCTATAGGGAACAGGCACGAAACAGAAGTTGAGGCAGATCAGCCATGATTTTATTGAATGGTGGGGCAGGTTTGAGGGGCCGAATGGCCTGATCCTGCTCCTATTTCTTGTGTTCTTATATTCTTATGCATCCAAGTCAGATGAGGAGCCTCTGGACTCAGTCATACTTCAGTTGCTGGAGCTGCAAAGGCAAACTTGGGCACATCAGGAAGGGATGTTCGCTGGACACCTCAGATTGCAAGGCATGATGGAGCAGTCCAACCACCTTCAGTCTGAGGTGATAGCGCTGGCATGCCAACACACCGAGGTCAACACTGGCAAGATGGTGACCGCCATGGAGACCTAGGTCCAGGAATTTGGTCCTGCGCTGCTGTGTGGGCTGAACTCCATCGCTGATGCTGATGCCAATGGTGTCAACGTGAGAGGGATGTGGGGCAGCTCAATCTCACTCCAGCTACCCCTTCTCCTCAAGGAGTCAGCCAGGGGCCCTTGGGCACCCATTCAGAGGAGGATCAACACATGCACACCCCGGGGCTATCCACCCAGGTGACTCCGGGAGTGCTTGACCCATCCAAATCCCCTCTTCCTGTGACCCCAGCAGCTCCAGCTCCACAGGCTAGCACACGGCGGGACCCCAAAAGCAGGCCAGGGACCTTCAAGTCTTGGCCCTCCAGAGGAAACCTGTCGAGGACATCCCAGACAGGGCGTAGCAGTTAGCAAACTTCCTCTAGCTCCGCTGTGGATGTCTGGGGAACACCAAGGTTAGGAATGTTAAGAAAATGTAGTTTCACTGCTTAGGCATGGGTGTTAATCATTTGTACATAATGTTCACTCTTGTAAATAAACTCCCAAGAATGTCTCCCTGTGTATGGCTCCTTGTTATGATGAGCAGTGTTTGTCACTCTGATGTGAAACCTTGGTCCCTGCACACAATAAAGATAGGTGTCCCAGTCCAGGGCCTCTTTCCTGTGCTTTGTGCAACTATCCCAGCACACTGATGGTGTGCATTCACTGTCACTATCAATCACATCAATCATGCCTGTAACTCAATTGGCTTTTCACTGCTGCCAGAATGTACTGGGGCTGCGGCAAATAGTTCTGTCATTCTCTCAGCACCTATGAGATGCGGCTGGGCCCCCATCTCATCAGCATCTGTGTCCGGTGACAGTGTGATCTTAAAGGATTCTGCTCACAAAGGATGCTATAGAACCAAGAGGAGTTAAAGTTTGCCCACTGCATCTCCATGATATGACCCTGTTCCCAGAGCACATGCGAGGTGCCATCAGACAGGCAGGAGTCAGACATTCACATAAGCTATGTAAGGATCTATGGAGTGTCCCCACTGCATGACATCATCATCCTCCTGGAATGTAGGGACTATGGGCTCTGCTGCATCTCCATGACAGGAGCCTTATCACAGGGGGTATGTGCACTGCCATCAGCCAGACAGGAGTCAAAAGTTCACAGATGCAAAGTGAGAATCTATGGAGTGTCCTCACTGCATGTTGTCATCATCCTCCATGAATCTAGCGGCTATGAGGGCCTCTCGAGTGCGCCTGCCTTGTCTAGACAATGCGATGGCCTCATCGGCGTCATCCTCGCCTTCAAGGACCTCATCACCCTCATCCTCGTTGACATCCTCCTCATCGGAGGAGATGTGCAGCTCCTCAATCCACTCCTCAGGTGGCAGCACCGGGTTGTGAAGGGCGCAGCAGGTGATGACAATGCATGACACCCTCTGTGGACTGTATTGCAGGGCTCCGCCAGACTGGTCCAGGCACTAGAACCTCATCTTCAATTTCCCAATGGTTTGCTCCACCAAAGTGTGAGTTGCAGCATGAGCCTTGCTGTACCTTCTCTCTTCTACACTCTGAGGCCATTACACAGGTGTCATCAGCCACATCCTCTGTGGGTAGACCTTGTCACCAAGGAGCTAACCTTGCAGCCTCTGTGGACCCTGGAAGATGTCAGGGATCTGAGACCTACTGAGAATGTAGGGGTCGTGGATACTCCCTGGGAACCATGCGCAGACCTGCAGGATGCGTCTGCTGCGGTTGTTGACCAGTTGAACATTCAGCAAGTGGAAGCCCTTGTGGTTGACGTAGTTGACTTGCTGCCTAAGCACCATGTTAGTGCAGTCAATGGCACCCTGCACCTGTGGAAAACCTGAGACCTGTGCAAATCCCAGTGCTCTTGCTTGCTGTCTTGCCTGATCCTGAACAAAATGCACAAAGTTGTGCTCCTTCGCAAATATGGCGTCTGTGAGCTCCTGGATGCACTTGTGTGGGGAGGCTTGCGAGATCCACAGGGATCATCTGTAGAGCCCTGGAAGGAGCCACTGGCATAAAAATTGAGCGCCGTGGTCATTTTTACTGCCACTGGCAGTGGGTGCTCTCCAAATCCCCATGGCACCAAATCCTGCAGCACATGGCATATGTGACCAATCAGTTCCCTGGACACAGTATTTGGTGACACTGGTTCTCAGTCATCTGCAGGAATGACAAGTGCCATCTATAGACCCTGGCTTTAGCTAGATGCCGACCAACGACGACTCGCTGTGGCTCTTCAGCGGCAGGTGCAGAAGCCCCAGCTGCCCCTTTTTCTTGAGGGTGCTGTTCTCCCTCTGCCCAGCCAGGCACCTCAGTCGCTCTCTTCTCCTTCATCTCTGCTCCCTGTAAGCCATAAGGCATACAGGTAGGTCACCAGGCTCCATGCTCCTGATGTACTCCTCCTGCAGGGTGAAAGAGAGAGACATGTGGGTTAGCATGGCTGTACTAAGAACCTTTCTTAGTTAAGACTGAAAGCCCCTTAACTCATGCCAGAGATTGCTGGCCACCTCTTGGATGGCCAGAGTTTAATGTGCTGCATGGCTTCCCAAAACCCCACCCACCTCCGCCCCACTCCACCTGACCCATTGGACTGCATGCTGTGCTCTCAGCTCTGTTGCAAGCATTCATCTAACCCGCACTGCAAGGCTGCGCTGTTAGCTTGAACAATAGGGGAGGCTGGTCCAAACTTCAATGGACATTAAGGGGCTGTGAGCACCTCCACCAGTGACTGCTCCATGGCCACCTTTCACAAGGAGATTGCACAGTTTCCACAGTCGTCCAATTGTTCTGAAGCCCCCTAAAACACTAATTAATTTGCAGCCTGTGTCTGAGGGATAAAAAGTTTAGGAGCATTTGGTGGCGCTTTCATGCCTCTGTGTTGCTCAAGTGGGCAAATAAGCTAAAGGCACAAGTCCAAGTATGTCAATGTAGCAGTGCCTGCACTGTCTCAGCTGTGGAGGAATGGTCACTTTTTACAAGGTTTCCCTGATGCGTGACTGCTTCCCTCCCACTCCCGTGTGTGCTTGTGCACTACAATCGGACCGTGCTCCCTTCCCCTCCCCCGCACCACTCGCCCCAACCACAGTGCAGCCCTTGCCCCAATACCGCAGTGTCAGCCAGCCGGGAGAAAGTGACTTGCCTGTGCTCTTGCCTGAATGCGCGGTGCCTCTTCCTTGAAGTTGAACGAGTGACCCTCGTGAACGTTGCACAACGTTAGTGTGCACTCACTTCCTCGTTCCCCTCAAAGTTCAGCTCACCAGATGCACGCCTTTTAAACGCCGTTGTGAATCATGCTGTTCTGAAGTCACGCCGACATGGGAGGTAAATTCGACATGGGGGGATGATTCTGGTGACGGCTTATAATTGGATGTAAATGCATTGAAATTATGTTCCCAACGTTGGACAGTGGGAAAGGCAGCCTGCCATTGACAGGCGGTGCAGACATTCGCAAACTGGTTTCATGACGGTGTAAAACGAATTTTTGGCCTTCTCACCATATTGTCCACTCACGCCCACCATGACGCCCAATGTCAATGGGGGCAGAAAATTCCGGCCTAAAAGTTTGTTCCAGATGCACCCAGAGATAAGATTTCATTGACCTGAACTGGCATTTGGCTTTTGTTTTTGAAAGTTTCTACCAAGTTTGTGAGATGTGAATATAGAACTATACAAAACGAGCATAGATTGTGAAATATTTGACATAGTTTAGAGATCTGCATGGATTTCACTACTGTGTTCTTAGAAATTACTTCTAAAATAAAAATTTAGTGACCTACTCTTAGTTTAATGTGTGATCAGCTTAATCTAATGTTCGTCTATGTAAGCAATTAATATTTATGCAAAATTATATTCGCACCGTTGTACTGACATTCATCTGAGAGCTCATTAGAAACTTTACTTACAATTTTTATAAGCTAGCTTCTTGTATATAGCAGTGATGAGGGAGGACTGTGGATTGGTTGTATTTTCACCAAGTGATTTTACCAAGATTAATGGGGTGGATAAGGAGCTAGGAATCCAGAAAAGTTATTAGTCCTGTCCAGCTCAGCCTCTTACAATCTTCAGTGACCACCTGATATCTTCTGACATTGTTTCTGATGATACAAATTCAACCCAAGCAGGAATCTATTTTTATTGACATACTGCATGCTCCTAAATATTCCCATCTCACAAGTCCTTCCAGGAGTTAGTCCCTCACAAATGCTCCCAATCCTAAAGCTCCCATTATTGTTCCCAACCCTCATGCATACCAATGACATACATTCGAACATACATATGAACATAGGAATTAGGAGCAGGAGTAGGCCACTTGGCCTGTTGAGCCTGCTCCGCCATTCAATAAGATCATGGCTGATCTGATTTTAATCTCATATTCCTGCCTAACCCCAATAACTTTCACCTCTTTGACATCCTATAAATACTCCAATAAAAACTTACCCAAAAGGAATACTTGCGAACAATACCATTCTTGATGCAGAATATATACAACCTAAACATGGGTATACTCTAGATGCAGACTACCTACGTGCAAGGCTACAGGATACTAGTCATCAGTAACCGAATGAAATGGTAGATTTAGTATGCATTTGTGTCCATCACACTTAGGCGTCACATATAAAAATTTCTGTGTCAAGCTTAAAAAATGTAAAAGAAAAGAAAGCCAATCACTTGGATCGTAATTTGATACAGAAATATGTAACCTATTAGCAACAATCCAATCACATTGCAAATAGAGAAAGAAAGACTGACATTTCATTCTGGGTTCTGACCAGCAACCTGAAAAGGAATTAAACTCTGATTGATCTTGCCCATTGTTTACTTAACAGTTATTAGAATTTGTGGCCTTAAAGAGATATTGTTTCACATTAGCAGCAGAACACATTGTGCATTTGGAGTATAACATTCCTGTGCTTATAAAACAGAATATCATCTGACTCACAACAATAATGTTTATTTAGATTGCATCTTTAATGTAGTAAAACATCCCAAGGTACTTCACAGGAATGTTATCAAACAAAATTTGGCACTGCAACACAGAAAGAGAACACAGAAGACTAAAAGGTCTGGTCAAAGAGGTAAGTTTTAAGGAGTATAAAGGTGAAGAGAGAGGAAGAGAGAGAAAATTCCAGAGCTTAGAATCTAGGCAACTGAAGGTACAGGCAGAGCAGGGGAGAGGGGGATGCACATGGAGGTAATCAATGGAGCCTGTGCCTTCAGGGGGACCCTGGTTCAGGCAGCACTGGCCCTCTCTCAAACCTTACGTCTCAATATGCTCGCAAACAAATGCACGGTGGGCACTCCGCTCCAGGACAAGCTCCAGCGCTCGTGATTTCCATCGTCCTGGAGCGAAAGCCGGAGTCCATATATGTTATAGAGTTGATTTTCCAGGCAACTTTTCTTGGTGGAAACTTTGAACTTTATTTACAAGACAGCAGCCGTGGCTACATATGTGCATGTAACTCTATAACTAAAGAAGAACTCCACCCTGGAGGTTCCCCGTACTGCTAACTCATTGGTTTACACAGATCATGTGATCTTACAATACAGGATTATTCTTAAATCTACAGTCCTACGTTTATCAAAACTATAATTATTATAGTGTGGTCATTTGTTTTAACAGCAAGGGTGCTTTCTGGATGATTTAGTCTGTGTCCACCTTTAGCCGCACTCTCAGCCCCTGATGCAGGTACCGGCCACTAAAGGATTCCATGTGCTAGTTTCAGAGCACACTGTCCCGCAATGGAAATTGAAATGTCTTCACCTGAGTTTGGCAGAGTGAAGATGCAGGTAAATCTTGTGAGTTTTTAAGTTTCTTATTTCTCTCCTGCAAAATTTCCTCTGATTTATTGCAATGGCTTTAGCATTGTTCTAGTTGTTTTATTGTACGTGACAGGTTACACATAACTAGTGGACCATTACCATTAGACCATTACTTTTTTTATTTCTCTCCTGCTCTTCCTTTATTTCTTTGATTAATTGCTCATTGACTAATATCTTAATTACTACCATAAGTCATGTTAATAATCTCTGTACTATGAATTTCTTCATTAGGTATTTAATTACTAGCTCTCTATATAATTCATAAAACCATTTTCTCTCTTTTGACTACTAAAGTCAAATACCATTGCTATATACATGTAATACACATGGAATGCTCTTAGCAAATATATTTCCAGTTCAATTATCTAAATCCTTTATAAGTTATTTTTTCATTTTAACTGGCCATTTACACAGTATTTTGAAACAAAATAAAATAAAATCAAAAATAAATTGCCTCTTGATGGTGTGCGGTCCTGGGCCAGGCCCTTCCTGTCTCTTGATTGTGTGACATGAGAGTGAGTGAGTGTGAGTATGAATATGAGTGAGCAATTGAGAGAGTGTGTGAACCCTGAGGGGGACTGAGCCATGCATGCACACGCACACACAATCCTCCTTGTACCTCCCCAAAAACCTATCCACGCACCAGCCTGGGAGAGGAAGAAAACCTAGGCTGAAAGGCAACCCACTTCCAACCCCCACTTTTGTATGAATTCCACTGAGGCCAGGTGGGGATGTGTGCCACCAGAGGTGAAAACACAAAGTTGGAGTTAATTAAACTCAACTCCTTAGCTGGTCCCTGGTCCATTTGCCTTTCCTGGTGACTAAAGGAAAATCCAAAGTTATTTTACAAGTACATTAAGAGGAAGAGGATAACTAGGGAAAGGATAGGGCCTATTAAGGACCATAGTGGTAATTTGTGTGTGGAGCCAGAAGACGTGGATAGTGTTCTAAATGAATACTTTGTGTTGGTGTTCACAAGTGAGAGGGACGACATGGGTATGGAAATCAGGCAGTAGGACTGTGATATAATAAAATAAATTAGCATAGAAAGGGAGGAGGTTCTAAGTGGATGGGCAGGCTTAAAAGTAGATAAATCTCCAGGCCCAGATGAAATGTATCCCAGGCTGTTGAGTGAGGCAAAGGAGGAGATAGCAGGGGCACTGGCAATAATTTTCAATACCTCTCTGACCACAGGAGAGGTGCCAGAGGGCAGGCAATGTGGTACTGTTATTCAAAGAAGGGAGGAAGGGATAAACCAGAGAACTATAGGCCAGTCAGTCTAACATCAGTGGTAGGGAAACTATTGGAAGCAATTCTGAGGGACAGAATTAATCTACACTTGGAGAGGCAAGGATTAATCAAGGACAGTCAGCATGGTTTTGTTAAGGGGAGGTCATGTCTGACCAATTTGATTAGATTTTTCTAACAGGTGACCAGGTGTGTAGATGAGGGCAATGCATTTGACGTGGTCAACTTGGACTTCAGCAAGTCTTCTGATAAGGTCCCGCATGGGAGACTGATAACGAAGGTAAGAACCCATGGGATCCAAGGCAATTTGGCAAATTGGATCCAGAATTGGCTGAGTGGCAAGAAGCAGAGGGTGATGGCTGGGGGTTATTTTTGTGACTGGATGCTTGTGTCCAGTGGGGTTCCACAGGGATTGGTGTTGGGTCCCTTGCTGCTTGTGGTATATATAAATGATTTAGACTTGAATGGAGGAGGGTTGATCAGTAAGTTCGCGGATGACACAAAAATGGGTGGGGTGGTAAATAGTGAGGATGAGAGCCTTAGATTACAGGAGGATATAGACGGGCTGGTCAGATGGGCTGATCAGTGGCAAATGGAATTTAATCCGGATAAGTGTGAGGTGATGCACTTGGGCAGGACAAACAAGGCACGGGAATACAAGGTGAATGGTAGGACCCTGGGAAGTACCGAGGATCAGAGGGACTTTGGTGTACATGTCCACCGGTCCCTTAAAGTAGCGGGACAGGTAGATAAGATGGCCAAGAAGGCATATGGGATGCTTGCCTTTATTAGCCGAGGCATAGAATATAAGAGCAGGGAGGTTATGCTGGAACTGTATAAAATGTTGGTTAGGCCACAGGTAGAATACTGCGTGCAGTTCTGGAATCCGCATTATAGGAAGGACGTGATTGCACTAGAGAGAGTGCAGAGATTTACCAAGATGTTGCCTGGGCTGGAGAATTTTAGTTATGAGGAGAGATTGGATAGACTGGGGTTATTTTCCCTGGAGCAGAGGAGATTGAGGGCGGACATGATTGAGGTGTATAAAATTATGAGGGGCATAGCTAGGGTAGACATAGAGGAACTTTTCCCCTTGGTGGAGGGATCATAACCACGGAGCATAGATTTAAGGTAAGGGGCAGGAGGGGATGTGAGGAAGAATTTTTTCACCCACAGCACAGTGGGAAGCTGGCTGAAAGGGTGGTAGAGGCAGAAACCCTCATAACATTTAAGTAGTATTTGGATGTGCACTTGCGATGCCATGGCATACAAGGCTATGGGCCTAGTGCTGAAAAGCAAGATTAGAATAGATAGGTACTTGTTTGACTGGTGCAGACTCGATGGGCCGAAGGGCCTTTTTCTGTGCTGTAGGCCTCTATGATTCTATGACATGGGGCATTGTCTGTGTCCCTCTAGCTCTGCTTCTGAAGCAAAAAGGCAATATAAAGATTTTATTAATTAGCTCTGCTGCTTAGCACTTTTTAATGGCCATTATTACTAATTATTCATTTTTTAAATTATCAATTTATTGCTTTGACATCAATTTTTCTTGTTGCTCATTAAATTGTTTATGTTTTCTTCATAGCTTAACTTTTTAAAAAATGTGTGTTTGATGTTGTGCCAAACCAGATCTGAGGCAGATGCTGCTGGGCTTCTTGCTGAAGGGTAATGAGAGGATCACAAAAAGTCTGACTGCTTTTTGGAGGGCTGGCAATAAGGGTTATTTTTGCTCCAATCGAAACAAGTAGTGTTGGAAATGCTCAACATGTCTGGTGTCATCTGTGCAGAGAGAAACAGAGCTCTTTGCTCCTTCATCAGAACAAGTGCAGATCATGGACCTGAAGCGTTGACTCAGTCTCTCTCTCCACAGATGCTGCCTGACCTGCTGAGCATTTCCAGCATTTTCTGTTTATACATCAGAATTCCAACATCTGCAGTATTTTGCTCTTCTATTATATACACCATGCTGGGCATTTGTAACTGTGGTTCGTTTCAATTTAACCTGAGAAAATGTTTATCACTCAATGCAAAATGGAATTTTTCTGCTCACAGATAGAAATAGCGCATTGTTGCAGGTGAATTGGTTGCTGCTAATTTACGTTTTGCCATTTTTAAACCGCAAGTGAAACCAGGGGCAGAATTTTACATCTCGCGGGCAGGCGCGCGTCTCACCCAATTGGGCGTAAAATAGCGCGAGAAGATGTCAGGCGAGTGTCCCGATGTCATCCTGTATGCACGCAATCTTCAGGTTGGTGGGTGCAGGTGTCGGAGCCATGCTCGCCATCAATTAAAAGGTCACTTAAGGCCATTAAAAACCCACTCAATCCAGATTATACATTGCTGTGTGATTTCACACTCATCACACAGGCAGAACGGGCAGGCAACATTTTGCAAAACCTCATCCAAGGGTGGGATTGAAGAGTGTCAGCAGCATTGCCAATGTGAATAGTGAGGAGTTTAGGAGATAGTTTGTTGCTGGTTGCTTATTTGAACTTGACAGCTTCATCTCTGTTCTGAGATTCATTCTTAGCCGTTCTAGGCTTCATTTCAGGACTCACCAAGGCCCCTGGAAGATTTTGACCGTGTGGACCCTTCCAGGTATCAGACAGCCTTGCGTTATCCTGATAATGGGGATTGTGGTCTCCACTGGTGGCACCTCCTCTGAGGAGGAAGAGAGGGGCAGAAGGGAGAGGAGGTCAGGTGTCCCAATGTAGCTTCCAGAGGTGTGACCTGTGGGAGGAGAGGCGCAGGCAGAAGGGGTGCAGGGCCAGCAGGTAGTCCAAGGCAGGCAACAGGACTCTGAAAGCAGGCTGGGACCCTCCAGGTCTTGCCCCTCCAGAAGATGCCCGCCAAGGTCATCACAGATAGGATGTAGTAGTCAGCAGGCTTCCTCCTGAATGTCAGGGGAGTACCAAAACGTAGCGGCAGGGTTTAGGGAGGTCAAGAGGATGTAGTTGCACCACCTGGGCATTACTTGTAATTAAGGTACACTATTGTCAATAAACTCCCAAGAATGTCTCCTTGCCTATGGCTCCTTGGTCTGACGAACAGTGTTTGTGTCACTTAGATGTGAAACCTTGATTCCTGGACAAGATAAAGGCAGGTGTCTCAGTGCAGGGCCTCTTCCCTGAGCAGTGTGTAACCTTCGGTCCAGCTTAACACTCACTGGACACATTAGTAAGCGATGGCGCTTGTCATTGGTGCCAGAAGCTTGTGGGCAGGAGCCACAGAGTTCTGTCATTCTTTCTATGTGCTCTTTGAGATGGGCTGGCACCCCATCTCTTTAGCATCTATGACTGGTGGCACTATGCTCCTGAAAGGGTCAGGTGCTGAAGGCTGACTAAGGATCAGGTTCGTTTAAAGTTTCACGGCTGGGTCTCCATGATATGACCCTGATCACAGAGCGTAAGCGAGCTGCCCTCAGCCAGACAGGAGTCTGACATTCACAGGGGCTATGTGAAGATCTATAGAGTATCCTCACTGCATGTCGTCATCATCCTCCTGGAATCTAGCAACTATTAAGGCCTCCGCTGTGTCTCCATGACATGAGCCTGAGCACTGAGAGTATGTGCGCTGCCATCAGCCACACAGGAGTTAAACATTCACAGGTGCAAGGTGAAGCTGTCAGAACTGTCCTCACTGCATCTCATCATCATCCTCCACGAATCTTGTGACTATGAGGGCCTCCTGAGCACATCTGCTTCATCGCCGGCATCCTTGCTTTCGAGGGCCTCACCATCCTCAACCCCTTCAATGTCCTCCTCATTGGAGGGTACATGCAGCTCCTTCATCTCCTCCTCAGCCCGGTCCTCCCCCTTTTGCAGTGCCAGGTTGTGGAGTGTGCAGCAAGCAACGATGATGCAAGACACCTTCTAGGAACTGTATTGCAGTGCTCCACTGGAGCTGTCGAGGCAGCGGCACCTCATGTTCAAAACGCCTAGAGGTTGCTCCACCGAAGTCTGGGTCACAGCATGAGCCTCATTGAACTGTCGCTCTGCTGCACCCTGAGGCCGCCACACGGGTATCATCAGCTACGTCCTCTGTGGGTGGCCCTTGTCTCTGAGGAGCCAACCCTGCAGCCTCTCTGGACTCTGGAAAATGTTCTAGGGTGTAGAAGTCCCTGGGAATCGTGCGCAGACCTGCAGGGTGTGTTTGTGGTGGTCACACACCAGCTGAACATTCAGCGAGTGGAAGCCCTTACGGTTGTCATAGTTGACTGCTTGTCGCCATGGAGATCTAAGCACCACGTGAGTGCAGTCGATGGCACACTTGTACCTATGGAAAATCTGAGATTTGCACAAATCCCAGCACTTTGCTTCCTGGCTTTCCTGATCCCAGACTAAATGCACAAAGTTCTCTGCCTTTGTGAAGATGGCACCCATGACCTCCTGGATACACTTGTGTGTAGAGGCTTGCGATATCCTGCACAGGTCACCTGTAGAGCCCTGGAAGTAGCCACTGGCATAAAAATTGAACCCCACAGTCACTTTCACAGTCACTGGTGGATGCCCTCCGTGTCCCCATAGCACCAAATCCTGCAGCAGGTGGCACATGTGACCAACCAGTTCCCTAGACATGCACAGTCTTCGACGACACTGGTTCTCAGTCATCTGCAGGAATGACAAGTGCTGTCTATAGACCCTGGGTCTAGAGAGGTGCCTATGAATCACAGCTTACTGTGGATCTTCAGCTGCATGCGCAGCAGGCCTTGCCACCCCTTCATGTTGAGGGAGGTGCTCTCCCATTTGCCAAGCCAGGCACTTCTGCTGCTCTCTTCTTCTCTGGTCTCTGTCAGCCATGAGACATATCGCTAAATCGCCAGGCTCCATGATCCTGATGTTCTCCTCCTGCAGGATCAAAGAGAGAGATGCATGGGTTAACTGAGAACCTCTCTTGGTTAAGTCTGAAGGCCCCTTCACGCATGCAGGAGAGTGCTGACTACCACTTGGATGGCTGGTGTGTAATGTGTTCATTGGCTATCTGAAAAACCAGCCACCTCCACCCCACTCCACTTGATCGATTGGCAGCAGCTTCAGCTGCTGGACTGCATGCTGTGCTCTCAGCTACGGCGCAGGCATTCTCCTAACCCGCAATGCAAGGCTGCGCTGTTAGCTTGAACCATAATGGATACTGCTCCACACCTTAATAAAGACAATGCAAGGGGCTGAGAGTGCCTCCACCACTCACTGCAGCATGGCCACCTTTCTCAAGAGAATTGTATTGCTTGCCCCGTCGGCCAATTGCTCTAATTCCCCCTTAAAACGCACATTAATCTGTAGTCTGCACCAGAGGGGTGAAAGGTTCTGGAGCAATTGTTGGCACTCTCATGCTTTTGCATTGCTTGAGGAGGCGGAAAAGCTTCAGAGGCCCGACTCCAAGCATGTCAATGGAGCTGCAGCTGAACGGTCTCAGCTGCAGAAGAATGCTCACTTTTGACAAACTTTTTCAGGTGTGTGCCCGCTTCCCTCACATCCACTTCCCGTCACCAACCGCACCCCCCCACCTCCGGCATGTGCTTGAGTATTTCCTTCAGTCTTTCTTTGTGCTGCTTTGCCCCCTACAACCACTCCCCCACCTCTGAGTCACACTGGAGCCCTCGCCCCAGCACCGCAGCAAAAGCCAACTGGGAAAAAGTGGCTTGCCTGTGCCCCCAGCGAATGCTCTTCCTTGATATCCTACAGGTGACGCTCGCGTGCCCTGCGCTATGTTGTGTACACTCACCTCCGAGTTCCCCTTGCAGTTCAGGTGCACCCCTTTTAAAGTCAGTTGTGAAGTACGCCGTTCTGAAGTCATGCCAATGTGGGTGGTAAATTTGACGCGGGGGGGATGAGTCTGGTGGGCAGGGCTTATAATTATATGCAAATATATCAGGATGTAATAAATACATTAAATAAGTGTGTTTATTTCCCGTTCCTGACGTGTGACAGTGGGAAATGTGGCCCGCCATTGATGATCACAATACGACATATTTGCAGGCTGTGGGGGAGGGCACATAAAATAAAATGGGTGGCTCGCCCATCGCCTTGCTGCTTACCTCTGAGCTGTCCCCATATTACGGTGGGCAGGTAAGGCCATCACCCAGCCTGCCTGGCCCTTAACTGGCCAATTAATGGAGAAGCCCTTTTAAAAGTCGGTGGGCTCAAGACCGACTTTTCTGTCTCTGATTTACATGGTAAATTTGGATTTTGCAATTATTACAGCTTGTACTTTGTAATTCATAAAATCCATTCTAGTTTGGAATTTATTCTTTTGCAGTGATGAAGCCATTTTAATTGTAATCTTTAACTGCTGTCATCTTCTGTATCTGGGTTGGATTTGAACTAACTGAACAATAGTTGTTCCACCTTACCAGATGTAGCACCTTCATTTGAAGAGAATACTTGGTAATTACCCTTTCTAAACTGAGTACAGTAGTCATAATCCATAACAGTTTAACTAAACTCAACATCATTTGTCTGTCTGTGTTGGTGCTTTGTTCTAAATTTACTTTCAGAAAAGGAAGGCAGTGAGTTGGACAAAAAGAGTTAAACCAACATAGTAAAAGAGAACATCTTGGAAGCTATTAGGGAGAAAGAAAGACTACAACATTCTGAAATATGCATTGTAGAAACTGGGCAGGGAAAACTATAAAACCAAACACAGGAATAATGTAAGATTTTGGACTTCGGGCCCACGGATACCTAAATAGGCAGTCAACTAGTCATAAGTAATTTTAAGATGGTTTATTAAGTTGATTAAGAAGCAACAATTTAGATATGTGCATTAATTAATTAAACAGATAAAGTGTACGACCCGATGATGGACAGATGGCTGCAGCTGATCTTTGCAGCCCCAAGTGGTAGGGTGGCAGTCTTCCTTTCTTTCCTTGTTTGCCTTTCCCTCAGTTCGGCTGAGACTTCAGGAGGCTCTTGGTCTTCTCTCAGGCAGTAGTTCATTTTCCCTTCCTCCTACGCAGCCATTGATATACTCTATCTCTGGGAGCTGGTAGCTTACCCAGTGTCAATCCCCTATCTCAACCCTTCAAACCAATGGATAGGGGGCAAGTACTCAGACCAATAGGTTGGTTGCCATCCTTCCCTGTTCGTCATCCTGCTCGTGGTCAGTTTTTAGTCTACATCGCGCTGAGGGTCATATCTTGGTCTTTTCTAAACACTTGGGAGATAAGGGGGTGCATAGGACACCACCTAACAACTTAGCAATGTCAGCATGCAGCCTGAGCTATGACTATTTAGAGGTCAAAATGTTTAGAAATCCTCTTTCCAGAAAGAAAATCAATGCTGCTTAGCTAATCCCATAAAATGCTGAAAATACCCGCTTATTAAAGACCCCAATTTCTTACAACAGGAGTTGGCTATTCAGCCACTTCAAGCCTGTTTCAAAAATCAGTTAGATCATAGCTGCATCTAAACTCTACCTACCTGCCTTGGCCCTGTAACACTTAGTACCCCGGACTATAACAAAAATCTAAAATTCAATCTCAGCAGTGGGAGGGAGGGGGAAAGTTGGAGACCTGGGAGGGAGATTTGAAGTCTCATTGGGGAGGTTTGGGAAGATTGAAAGGGTCAAGGGATGTCCGGTTGTGGTTGATTGGCAAAGCAGGTATGCTGGATACAGCAGATGTGGAAAGGCACTTTCTCCCTCACCATCTCATATTTGCCAGGTTTCCTGAGGCTTGGAAACCCAGCTGCCCAGAGTTAAATTGGAAATGTGGATAAATATGAGACATTCAGCCTCATTATAATATCTAAATTGCCTAGCTGCCACATGGGAGCAGGTTGGCTGCCTGCTATCCCCCATCAATTAAGTTGGAAGTGGGTGGGTTGGAGGCAGTTTGGAATCAGGATTCAGATTTTTAACAGTTTAACCTCCCAACTGACCCAAACATGTCTATTTGTTGGGCTTAAAACTCCCCCCAGTGTCTCAGAGGACAAGGAAAACTTACTAAACTGGCAAAGTTACTAAATTGTTACCTTGTGACTGCTTTTACATTTAGAAGTGGAGAGAGGTGACTGGGTTTGAGAGTAATAGGAGGGACTGAGCAGACTGAAAGACATTGTTGGAAATGTTGGGGAGCTGAAGGTTAACTAGGCTCCAGGCTTTGACAATTCCCATCGAAAGTACTAGTGGAATGGATGAGCAGATGGTAAACCCCTTCCCTAATATTTTTCAAAGCTCAATGGAATTGGGTAACATTGTAAAGAATGTCAAATGTGACCCTCAAATTTTAAAAAAAGAGACAAGGATGAATACTGAAATTATTGACATATGAATCTTGCTTCAGTTTTATGGAAAATGTTTAAGATTTAGATAGCATCTGAAAAAAACAGGTCTGATTAGACAGAGTCAACATGGCTTCAGAAGGAGCAGGCCATGTCAGATTAACTTACTTATTGACTTCTTTGAGAAGACTACAACTATGGTGGTTGAGTTATCTACATAGTTTTCATGTCAGATTAATTAACTTTTTCAGTTCTTTGAGAAGATTACAGGTATGGTGGATGAGTTATCTACATAGTTTTCATGTCAGATTAATTAACTTTTTCAGTTCTTTGAGAAGATTACAGGTATGGTGGATGAGTTATCCATGTGGTTTTCAGGGCAGCGGCTGACACTATCCCACATAAGTGGTTGATTCAAAAGGCAAGTGCATATGGGACAGATTAGTCTGTATGTTGTCAGAGTAGAAAACAAAAGTAACACTACAGGGACCACTGTAACTTAGAATTTTTCAGAATGGTTTGAAGAACAGATTATTGTCAAGGGTGTCTAAATTTGTGGGCGATGCTAATTTGGTGCATGGCCAATAATGCTGACCAAAGTGAGATAATCCAAAGACATCAGGACAGTCTAGACAATGGGCAGAGAGATGGCAGTCAGAATTCAACATCAATAAGTGCACGTTAATGAGATTGGGGGTGTCACATTTTAGGATTTCTGATTATTTGTCCATGAAAGGATTTTGATCTATTTTATATTAAACTGATGATATTAAATTAAATTCATCTCATGAGGATGAATCCATAATACAGTGTATGGGGATATAAATAATGGTTCAACTCATTAAGCCCAGCTAAAGCATTTCCTGGAATGGTATTTCTCACATTCCACATCAAGTTGAGACAATAAGATTCATTCCAGAAATGAGATTGGGTGATTACACTTCCCAGTTTGGGCCCAGGTTAAAATACAGTTGTGGTTCCACTGACATAATAGGAGCCTGATTTCAGTTAATTCACGAGGTTCTTGCTCTCCCCCAACAGGCACTCCAGCCACCTAACTATAGTGAGTAGTTAAAATGTTGGCCCGTGGGATTCCAGTGGGAAGGGGGCTGTAAGACACACGGTCCATTTTAAAGCTCCCCCATGCTGTCCCCATTGGCAGGATGAGTTAAAATTTTTAATGCAAAGATATGAACAAAATGTATTTCAAATAGCTCAAAATATTGATGTTGCTCATCAGCTAAAGAACAATTAATAACCATAATATGTGATACAATCAGCCACCAGCTTCTTTGATAAGTCTGCCAGCATACAGAGGCTCCT
The DNA here is from genome assembly GCF_017639515.1 of Carcharodon carcharias. Classification (NCBI taxonomy): domain Eukaryota; kingdom Metazoa; phylum Chordata; class Chondrichthyes; order Lamniformes; family Lamnidae; genus Carcharodon; species Carcharodon carcharias. The sequence goes on along the minus strand of NC_054482.1, from coordinate 10,704,276 downwards.
AATCTCCAGCCATAAGGAATGAAACTAAAGCAGTCTTCAGCTTCAGAGGATTGCTGGCTGTCCAAAAGATTACCAGAAATCTCAAGGTAACAGCCAAAATTTCTAACAATATTTTCAGACTCATTAATTAAACAACTGATTTCGTAGAATGGCTGACTGACTATTTAATTTTTGCTAACTGTGCTTGTGATGCAGCAAATAACTGTTAGGAGACTCCCTATCAGGAATTCAGAATCACAGGGAACCAAGCCTGCCACCATTATCAACCCTCTGGTATAGTCACGAGGGTATTTGTCCCTTCTGAATGTTACTGTAGAATCTGTTTCCACCTTGCTTACAGGCAGTGCATTCCAGATCACAGCAACTTGCTGCATAAAAAAATGGCTACTCATGTCACATGATTCAAAATGTTTACTCATGTCACTTGATTCTTTTGCCAATTACATTAAATCTGTGTCCTTTGGTTACTGACTCATCTGCCACTGGAAAGAGTTTCTCCTTATTTGTGCTATCAAAATAGTTCATTATTGTGAACACCTCTCAGATCCCCTCTTAGCCTTCTCCCCTCTGAGATATAAACATTTATGTTTGTGCACAACCACCTATCTAATAGAGAAACTATACAAATAATGGCTTTAAACATATATTTCCTTCAAGGCATCTGGTTACATACCACATCTATATTTTAGAGGCAGTGGTATGACTGAAGTGGGATGCTTGTCCATGCTTCCATAGATAGAGAACACTACCTTGAAAGGTGAATTTGTTCCCAGGGAGCAAGTGCAGATGGTGACAATTGTAAATGGTAACCAAGGTTGCCATTTAATTTTGGTTGCAGCCCTCTGGCGTTCATGTTGCTTGTCAGTACAAATTCTCTGCTGATCTTGGTGAAGTTTTATGGCCATAATAGTAATGTTTATGAGCTTTGAACAATTAGGGATGTGCAGTTCCAGTCTATATACTGAATCCACCTCATGTTATAAATGGGAAGACTTTGGAAGAGCAGGTCAGAGGCTAGGAATCCTGTGGGCAAATAACTTTCCTCCTGACTCCCCAATGCTTGTCCACAATCTACAAGGCACAAGTAAGGAGTATGATTAAATACTCTCTCCTTGCTTGGATGAGTGCAACTCCGACAGCACTCAAGAAGCTTGACACCATCCAGGACACAGCAGCCCGCTTGATAGTCACCCCATACACAAACATTCACTCTCTCTACCACCAACGCACAGTGGCAGCTGTGTGTACCATCTACAAGGTGCACTGCAGAAACACACCAAGGCTCCTTAGACAGAACCTTCCAAACCCACGACCATTACCATCTAGAGGGACAAGGGCAGCAGATACATGGGGACACCACCACCTGGAAGTTCCCCTCCAAGCCACTCATCAACCTGACTTGGAAATATATTGCTGTTCCTTCACTGTTGCTGGGTCAAAATCCTGGAACTTTTTCCCTAACAGCGGTGTGTGTGTACCTACACCACATGGACTGCAGCGGTTTAAGAAAGCAGCTCACCACCTCCTTCTCAAGGGCAATTAGGGATGAGCAATAAATGCTGGCTTTGAATGAATAAAAAAACTATAGAAAACTACATCAGGCTGAAGCAATAGTGAGAGTCTATTGTACTTTAATAGAACAGAAAGGTGAAGGATTATTTACCAATACTATTCATGTGCAGAACTTGACAGCTATGAGACGGTTGGAGGAAAAGATATTGCCGATAATAGTAAATCTCTTAGGATCAAATATTAACAATGACTAAGCAGGGTACTTAATATCCCAAATTATAACCTTTTATGCATGTAACTGTGCATATTCCACCTTTTTTCTATTTATTCTCAGGAGCAAGGTCACATTTGCTACATATTCCTAGTTGCTCTGATAGCTTGAGAGGTGATATGATTGCTGCTTTTAGGATTCTCAAGGTACTAGATAATGTAGACCATGATGTTTTGTTTCATCATGTCTGGAATAGCAGGAATAGAGGACACAGAATGTACTCGAAGTGGGTGGGGTAGTAAATTCAAAACTAAACAGTAGGCAAGTTATTTCAGTGAGTGATCCATTTATGGAAGAGGATCCCAAAGGACTCAATAGAAGCAGATAATACTAATTAATTCAATGCAAATTAGGGAGATTTATTTCTTAAATAATATTTCAGGATCCATTATAATAGTAATTTGAGACAAGACATGGTAAGTGTAGCATGCTCGAAAGGAATAGGTGATATAAAGTTCCCAAAGCTTTCCACCACTAGGGGTTTTCCTCGCATCCTGTCTGGGCCTGTTGTAGATTAATTAATGGAGACTGATTACTATAATTAGTAAAAAAAATCATCATTGTTGTATCTTGTGATTGCTAGGATGGTAGAAGGCAAAATAAATGAATCTTAATCTTTTTCCATCTAACAATTCGTATGTACTTATTTTACAACTGTGTTTTGCTAGGCCATTGCAAAGGGCATTACGAGTCAACCACATAATGTGGGATTGGAGTTACATGCAGGCCACATTGGCTGGATAACAAGTTTCCTACAACTTTCATTGTGCAGCCCACAAATTACTAGCTTTACTGAATTCAATTTCACAGTGTGCCATGGTAGGAATTAAACTCACAGCCTGAGTTCCTAGGTCAGTACCCTAACCACCACACTACCAACAGCAGTTAGCATGTAGAAACAAACACTGTTTCAGATTAATCCAATTGTGAGTAAAACTGGTTATAAGTAGTTGTGTACTTACCAGCTTTGCCTATGTCAATCTATTGTAAGTAGTTGATTAGCATCCTTCCATCTGCAAGAGATAATGGGAATGCAGCCTCGGAACTTTGGTGAGGTCAGATGAGATCATTTGCTTATTTTGATGGCTGAACAAGCCAATTCTGGAAAGGCAAAGTCTGCCACAAGTGCCACACATGGGGCAGAATATTGTGCTTGTTGGGTGGGCGCGCATTTGACCCGAACGAATGTAAAATGATGTGCGATGACGTTGGGTGAGTGTCCCGACATCATTGCACACTTGCGTGATATTTCGGTCGGCAGGCGCGTGTGGGAGTCAGCAGTGTGCCTGCCGACAGTTAACAGGCCTATTAAGGCTATTAAAGGCCTAATTAAATGAAATTTTTTGCTACAGTCACCAGGCAGGCGAAAAGGCCAAGCGGCCTTTGGATTTTTTGCGAAACCTCATTCACGGACAGGATGAGGTTTCGATCAGTAATTTTAAAAAAAATTTCAAGCTAATGTGTAACATGTCCCTGCTCATGTGACATGAGTGCAGACATATTATTAACATTTTTAAATTCTTTTTGAAAATAAAAAATAAAGCTTCAGCTCCCTGAGGCAGCTCTGAGTGCTGCAGTGTGTGATTCATGCTGGCTGGCCATTAATTGACCAGCCAGCGTGAAACAGCGGTTGCGGCCCAATCGCCGGCGGTGGTCCGATTCCCGGCCACCCTCGCCCGACGACCAGAAAATTCTGGCCATGAAGTTGTTCCTTGCTGGTAGTGCGGGACAATCTCTGCTGATGCCTTGTTTAACACATTTGCTAAATATCAAACCCAAAAAGCCTTCCATTTCCAGCCTGGTGTGTGGATGCAATGCAAAAGATAAAAAGGAATACATACATTTCATTGTGTGGATCAGAGAAATTTATGTAATATATAGACTTTGTATTTAAATTGTAAAAAAAATATATACACTTTTTCTTTCATGGGATGCGGGTGTCACTGGCCAAGGCCAGCATTTGTTGCCCATCCCTAATTGACCTTGAACTGAGTGGCTTGCCACACCATTTCAGAAGGCAGTTAAGAGTAACCAACATTTCTGCAGGTTTGGAATCACATGGAGGCCAGAGCAGGTAAGCATGGCAGATTTCCTTCCCTAAAGGACATTAGTGAACTAGATCCTGCCATGTGAAGCAATCAGGTGCCAAGGATATGGAACTCTTTATGACTAGCTTTATATTCCAGATTTATGAATTGAATTTAAATTCCACTAGCTGCCATAGTGGGATTTGAACCCATCTCCCTTGAGCATTAGCCTGGGCCTCCAGATTACAAGTCCAATGACATCACCACTACGCTACAATTTCCCCTAACTGATGTGAGGAAAGTAAAAATCAAAACCCAGAGGCTAGTTCATTTGAAGGTGTGCAAATTCTGGACATGCGCACGTGTAAAAACATGCCCATTTCCATTTATGCATGCCTAAGCAGATATGCATGAATGTAGAGCCTTGTTTACAATCCATCACTGGAAAACAAGACTTTTCCTGCCAGAATCAATACTGGTTGGATGCTTCACCTGGGTCTGCACTGGGACAAAATGTCACTGATTTTTAATAAGCTTTTTGTGACAGCAAAACAGTGAATTCAGTGAATTAATCAGTGATAGCTAATTAACCCTATTAATCTCTTCAGGCTTGGTCTGGTGTTTTTCTTGTACCAAAAATATCCGGCAGCCTCCAGTGTTTTGTTTCTGAAACCCTTGACAATAATGTTTTACTTATGTGCCAATTATATTCAGTCTTAATTCTAATTGGGGTAAAGGTAACTTCCCAACAAATTAATCAACATATTTTAAATGTTTCCTATTATAATTAAAGGAATTAGATAAAGTAAGTTTATTTTATGTCTTATTTATTCTTATTGCAAACCACAATGTAATTAATAATAACTACTAGCTTGATTAATATATGACTCATAGGCCTATAATTTTCAGTTCACTCATGCCAGTATTTTATTGTCAAATTTCTCCTGAAGGCTGTGACTTTTGCTTCAGTACAAGAGTTCCAAGAGCACTAGTACAGCTCTGTCACCTCACCCATGTGCTTTGTTTATAAATGAGCCCCGATCTCAATGGCTGCTGACTCACTATTCACAGCAAATCACAAAGCGATCCAATTTTACCCGATGTCACACATTTAAAGTAATTATGGTTTTGTGTGAAAGTATAAAATGATAATAGTGAATCAGCAGTCTGCTTAACCCCGCTGTTTTTATTTTCGTCTATTTCAATGGAAATAAAAATTAGGACAGATTTTAAAACGGGCTGCCGACTCACTTTCACCTATTCTACACTATTGCACAAAGTCAAAATTAATCCCATAAATTCTTTCTGGCAGGAGCCAATGAGGAATGAGATCCTGACTGATTTTTCCAACAAAATCACAATGTGCTATTTTAGCATCCCAACTGTGACCTTAGTTGAGATCAGCGCAGATTGATCCTGCAGCCTTCCTGGTCTGAATAACCAGCTAAGCAGTTAATTTGTCCACCAAACTTTTGAATCCTTATGACAGTACTGGTTTCCTGATCCATTTGATGAATATTTTCATTAATTACTCAGTACATATGTCTGAGCTAAGAGATGATAATCACAATATGATTATGGATTTGTGTTGCATAAATATTAATTATACTGTTATTTTAAACTGATATGACATGTATCAATGCATCCTCTAAGTGGAAGCCCATTGCCAGTCACATATGATTAAACAGGAGAGGTAAGTGCAGAGGAATTTCTCTCAATATATAGGTGGAACTGCTATTTCACAATTTTCCGACCTCCCATGCAGCTCTTCTAGTTGTCTATATCAATGATTTGGATGATAATGTGGTGAACTGGATCAGCAAGTTTGCTGATGATACTAAGATTGGAGGCGTTGTGGACAGCGAGGAAGGCTTTCAAAGCTTGCAGAGAGATCTGGACCAACTGGAAAAATGGGCCAGAAAATGGCAGATGGAATTTAATGCAGAAAAGTGTGAGGTGTTACATTTCGGAAGGTCAAACCAAGGTAGGACATACACAGTAAATGGTAGGGCACTGAGGAGTGCGGAGGAACAAAGGGATCTGGGAGTTCAGATACATAGTTCCCTGAAATTGGTGTCACAGGTAGACAAGGTTGTAAAGAAAGCTTTTGGCATACTGGCCTTCACAAATCAAAGTATTGAGTATAGGAGTTGGGATGTTATGGTGAGGTTGTATAAGACATTGGTGAGGCCAACTTTGGAGTATTGTGTGCAGTTCTGGTCGCCTAACTACAGGAAGGATATCAGGAAGATCGAGAGAGTGCAGAGAAGATTTACTAGGATGTTGCCAGGTCTTAAGGAGTTGAGTTACAGGTAAAGATTAAACAGGTTAGGACTTTATTCCTTGGAGCATAGAAGAATGAGGGGAGATATGATAGAAGTTTACAAAATTATGAGAGTAAATGCAAGTAGGCTCTTTCCACTTAGATTAGGAGAAATAAACACAAGAGGACATGGCTTTAGGGTGAAAGGGGAAAGGTTTAGGGGGAACTTCTTCATTCAGAGAGTGGTGAGAGTGTGGAACGATCTACCATCTGACGTGGTAAATGCGGGCTCACTCTTAAGTTTTAAGAATAAATTAGATAAATACGTGGATGGGAAAGATCTAGAGGGTTATGGACTAGGTGCAGGTCAATGGGACTAGTGGAATAATATTTCAGCACAAACTAGAAGAGCCGCATGGCCTGTTTTCTGTGCTGTAGTGTTCTGTGGTTCTATGGTTCTATGGAAACTACTTGAGTAGCTAACTCTGGAGAGACAAATGATGTTGAAAAGAATATTACAAAAGGTAAAGAAATGTTAAGGACAGATTTTGGTTTAAAGCGCTGTTTAAAGGTTGCAAATGTAAATTTGGAGGAGCTTTGAATGAGCACAGCACAGTTGCTGAAATGTCTGCAACATTAGGTTTTTGGTGGCGGATTTGATATTGGAGTAAAGCTTGTACAGGCCAACAATACAAAAGTTGTATTATTGATGTACAGGAGGCAAAATAAGACGACTTCTTGAACAATAGTCTAACTGTCGAGCCAGAGTAGCATTAAAGAAAATACCTGGGGCAGAGGAGAAACTACCCAAATGTACATATGGATATTTTACACAAAAATAGTGCTTCATAACTAGAATAACCACCTGCAAAAATATAATCTAATGACTATAGGTTGAACATGAGAATTGAGTTCATATGTATACAAATAAAAGACTAAATCAAAACAGTTGAACAGCACAAACTCATATTAGATTAGGGGTAATTTAGAGGTCACATTAATTATTATCTGCTTGTTGTTACAAGGTACCAACATGGTCCTCAAAACCAAAGTCTCATTTTCCTTCTGCCAAGGCATGGAAGTTGACAGAGGAATACCTGGCAAACAAACTGTCAGAAATAGCTTATGATTCAGAGAACTGCTCACATTTAATCAACTAAATCATTGAAGATACAAAAAGTATAGTGCAAAAACTTACACCTCCTCAATACAAATTAATTTGTTACACAACAATAGGAAGAAAAGAAAGTGAGGGTATGCTGGTCATAGGTTGCTGCCTGCGGGGTCCTTACGCTAATGATTTTGTCACATACACCTATCAGAATGATTTTCTGTTCTGTGTGGTCACTGTCATCGCTATCTAATATGAGTAATTCAAATTAAATGAACCAATTTCAAAATTTCAAAGCCCATTGTGTTGTGTGGCAATACCACTGTGCTAAATGGGATAGATTTCGAACAAACCTAACAACTTGAAACTGGGTATTCATGAGGTGCTGTGGGCCATCAGCAGCAGCAGAATTGTATACAACCACCATCTGTAACCTCATGGCCCAGCGTATCCCCCACTCTACCATTCCCAACAGGCCAGGGGATCAAACCTGGTTCAATGAAGTAGGCATGCCAGGAGCAGCACCAGGCATACCTAAATTTGAGGGAACAATCTGGTGAAGCTACAACACAGGACTACTTGTGTGCCAAACAGTGAAACCAGCATGCGATAGACAGAGCTATGCGATCCCATAACCAATAGATCAGATCTAAGCTCTACATCCAGTCGTGGATGATGGTGGACAATAAAACAAATAACTGGAGGAGGAGGCTGCACAAATATTCCCATCCTCAATGATGGGGGAGCCCAACACATCGGTGCAAAAGACAAGGCTGAAATATTTGCAACAATCTTCAGCCATAAGTGCCGGGTGGATGATCCATCTCGGCCTCCTCCGGAGGTCCCAGCATTGCAGATGCATCTTCAGCCAAACCGATTCACTCCAAATGATATCAAGAAATGGCTGAAGATATTGGATACTGCAAAAGCTATGGGCCCTGACAACATTCCAGCAATAGTACTTAAGACTTGTCCTCCATAACTAGCTGTGCTCTTAGCCAAGCTGTTCCAGTACAGCTACAACACTGGCATCCACCCAGCATTGGGGAAAATTGCCCAGGTATGTCCTGTCCATGAAAAGCAGGACAAATCCAACCCAGCCAATTACTGACCCATCAGTCTACTCTCAATCATTAGCAAAGTGATAGAAGGGGTCATCAACATTGCTATCAAGTGGCACTTAAGCAGGAATAGGCTGCTCACTGACACCCAGTTTGGGTTCCGCCAGGGCCACTCAGTGCCTAACCTCATTACAGTCTTGGTCCAAACATGGACAAAAGAGCTGAACTCAAGAGGTGAAGTGCATGTGACCAAGTGTGGCATCAAGGAGCCCTAGCAAAACTGGTGTCAATGAGAATCAGGGGAAAACTCTCCACTGGATGGAATCATACCTAGCACAAAGGAAGATGGTTGTGGTTGTTGGAAGTCAATTATCTCAGTTCCAGGACATTACTGCAGGGTAATGTCCTAGACCCAACATTTTTAGCTGCTTCTTCAATGATCTTCTCTCTGTCAAAAGGTCAGAAGTGAGAATGTTCGCTGATGATTGCATAATGTTCAGCACCATTTGCAACTCCTCAGATGCTGAAGCAGTCCATGCCCATATGCAACAAGATCTGGACAACATTTAGGCTTGGGGTGATCAGTGGCAAGTAACATTCGCACCACACAAGTATCAGGCAATGACCATTTCCAACAAAAGAGAATCCAACCATCTCCTCATGGCATTCAATGGCATTACCATCATTGAAGCCCCCACTCAAAACATTTTGGGAATTACTATTTACTAGAAACTGAACTGGACCAGCCATACAAATAATGTGGCTACAAGAGCAGGTCAGAGGCTGGGAATTCTGCAGACAGTAATTCATCCCTTGACTCCCCAAAGCCTGTCCACCACCTACAAGGCACAAGTCCGGAATGTGATGGAATACTCTTCACTTGCCTGGATGAGCTCAGCTCCAACAACACTCAAGAAACTCATCACCATCCAGGATAAAGCAGCCTACTCGATTGGCATCCCATCCGCCACCTTAAACATCAATTCTCTCCATGATCGATGCACAGTTGCAGCAGTGTGTACCATCCACAAGATGCACTGCAGCAAATCACCAAGGGTCCTTCGACAGCACCTTCCAAGACCGTGACCTCTACCACCTAGGACAATGGCAGCAGACACATAGGAACATCACCATCTAAAGTTCCCCTCCAAGCCAAACATCATCCTGACTTGGAACTATATCACCGTTCCTTCACTGTTCCTGGGTCAAAATCCTGCAAATCACTACCTAACAGCAATGTGTATGTACTTACACATCGGAGACTGCAGTGGTTGAAGAAAGTGGTTCAAGGGCAACTAGGCAATAAATAGGCAATAAAAATGCAGGCCTAGCCAGCGACACATCCCATGAAAGAATTAAAAACATTGTTTAGATCCACCAAATGAAATCTGAGTGTATGTGTTTGAAATAGAAAGACTTGAAGAATTATCAGTGAATAGTTTATTAGAATCCAGTTAGCCAATGCTCGTTCATCACTGGTTTTACAAACATGCATTATCAACAGATATAGCAATGTGCTAATAAAAGTACATTAAAATATAGGAACTTCATGTATTTCAGATATGTAAGCAAGAAAGCAAGAACTTCCATGAGTGACTCCTGTAAATATAGCAGTTTTCTTCGACTTGTAATAGGTGAGGCTTCCCTAGTGGATAGTTGGATAAAGCTGGGGTGGAACTAATCTATAACAGTTAAATTCCGTTTTAATCTCTGTTGTGTGCTGAGTTAGCTGATCCCCATCAAAACAAATAGGAATGCTACAATTAACAACTGTGATTCAGTGCTAAGCAGGGTCAAACTTAAGTCATTTTTCCTGCCCTTGATTGCTATTACAAAGCTATTATCCCAGCAAGAGGCAGCACCTTCAGGAGAGGTGAGAGAAAATTGGAATGGAAAGGAAAAGAATTCATGATAAAGTTGACTGTATCATGGATTTCATATCTTCTCTTTCAGCTGGGAGACATCAGCCCCGATGGAATTCTTGAAAAACAAAATCACTGACTAGACTGCATTCTATAAAACATTTTGGCAAAGAATCAGCATTTCTTTCTGGATGGATTTCATTTTGATTTGACAAAAGAATCTCCACTTTGATTGCATGCCTTCCACGTAAAAGAGATCTGTAAAACATTGCACTTTTATCGGCATGAATGGATTTCCTGCACATAAATTATTCATTTGTTGAAAACGCACCATCGAAGTAATATAGGGAACCATCGTTTTGTTTGTTTCGCCTTACTGTTAATCTGTAATAAGTTAATGTGTATCATCTGTGGCTCAGTTGGTAGCACTTTTAACCTCTGATTCTGAAGATTATGCAGATTTTTTGCCCCTATTCGGGGTAGGCGTGTTCGGTGGCGAGATTGGAGAATGTTGCAAGAAGGCCCTAGCCGCGCTTCCCGACAATGTGAATCCAGGACAAGATTGTCCACTCCCCCGTCAATGGCAGGCCACGATTCCCGCCGTCGAAATTCGGGAACTTAAGTTTAATAAACTTGCATATAATTATTGTGGCCACATGCCAGAATCATCCCTCTACGTAAAAGAGAAAGCCCACGTCGCCACGATTTACAACGGCCTTTAAAAGGCATGAACCTGGTGAACTGGGGGACTCGAGAGGTGAGTGCACACAGCTTTGTGCAGTGCCCGTGATGAGCACAGTGGCTCCGTGGATTCAGGGGGGAGATAGGCAAGTCTCCGCGGTGGCTTCTTAGTGGCTCGCTTGTGGTGTCTGGGGGACAGTGCTGGGGAGAAGTGGGGGGAGGCAAACCCAGGGCAAGGGCCAGCAAACAAAGGGGAAAGGGTGAGAAGGCAACCTTGGGGCAAGGGCGACAGTGCAAAGGGAGAAGGGGGAGAAGGCAACCTCGGGCCAAGAGCAACAGTACAGGGGGGATCATGGCAACACCGACTGAAGTTTGAGCAAAAACACATGATGGGGGGCAGGGGGGTGGGGAATCGGCTGGGTTAAGTGCAAAGCATGTCAAAGATGATCACTCTACCGCAACTGAGAGTGTTCAGCTTGAGCTCAATTGACATGCTTGAAGTCAGCCTAATCAAGAACCAGATTGTGATTCCCCAGGCTTCTCTAGAGCTAGGTCCCACCGAGGTGTGTGTCTCTGCACTTGTGGAGGGTGTGAGTAAGCGTTGTGTTGGGACTTCAATGTCGGTGTCTGCGGATTCCTCTTCCATGGTGTCCTCGGAGCTTCAGTCAAGTGCCTGGCTCATGGACTCCCTCAGCTGCTTCCTAGATGTGCATAGAAAGCAAGGAGAGATAATCAGTGCATGGCAGGGGCCTACGGAACAGGGGACCTCATTCACAGTATGGTTGTCTGATGGATGTTGCACTGCTGGATCCTCACTTGGTTGAGCACCGCCAACCTCACTGTCAGCACAGGAATGGTCCAGATTGTCGTCAGCCAGCTGGATGTCTCTGCTTTCAAATTTTGTGATGACCTTGATATCCAACATTCCTCCATTAGTCTGTGACCTCTCCTTTTTGTTGTATGCCAGCTTATCCTGCATGAATACAGATGGAGAAAGTGTAAGCAGGATGCCTGCCAGGCCAGATGAGAAGGGTGCTTGGCATGTTGGATGGTGAGTGGTGCCATGGATGGGACAATGACATGATCCACAGGGCAGATGAAGGTGTGAGAGACAGTGAATGGTGATGTCCCTTGAACTGGCAGTGAGTGAGATCCCTGTGGATGTGTGATGGATTTGTGAGTATGTGAGTTGAGAGTGATGAGAAGAGTAACTTACCCTGGCAGAATGGGGGAGATCATTCATCCTCTTTCAGCACTGGCGGTTGTCCTCTTTTGCAGGCATTGGCAATAACCACTGCTGCCACTACCTCCCATGCTGGATTGGTAAGCTTGCTTGGTCTGTACCCAGAACGGGGGTAGAGGACTTCGCAGCGAGCCTCCACTGCATCCAGAAGGTGCTTGAGGGTGGTGTCGCTAAGTTTGGGAGCAGCATGTTTCCTCCATTTGGCAGTGATGACTTTGCAGCAGCTTTTGATCCCTTACAGAGTGCTAGCTCTGTGCAGGGGTGCCCTTTAAATATGCTGCCTGGATTACTGAAGGCCTGAGGTGACAGTGGGGTAGGCGAACCAGAGGCTACACTGCCAGCAATCTGACATGAAATCCGTGCCTCTGCATTTTTTAAACAAAGTGCCGCATGATACAGCGGAAAAAGCTGCCACTGCCATCAGTGGGGCAAATGCCGCTTTCCCCGCCTAATATCGGACTTTGCTGATTTCTGGGACGATTCCGCCCTATGGCTTCATTGTCTCCACTTCAGAGACTTCAGCACAAAAATCTGGGTTGATAATCCAATATAGTACTGAGGGACAGCTGTATTGTATTGGAGGTGCTATCTTTCACATGGGACTTTAAATGAGATCTCGTCTTCTAAGATGGATGTTCTGATGCTGTGAAAGGTGCTTGTCTTTCTTTTCCATAACTTTGAACTACTGGGGCTTTATTAAAAAGAATTAATTCTTATCAACCCTTGGCAGAATTTATTTAGTTACAGTAGCTTGAGTTACTCAGCCTAAAATTACTTCAATGCAAACACAGTTTTCCCCATAAGTGCCAGGATGCAGCCTCACATTAGTTTGATGTTAGTGACTTTTTCAGACAAAAGAACTTGCATTAAGAAAGTGACTTTCATGACCTTGCAAAGCGCTTCACAACCAATTAAGAATTTTTCTTTTGAATGTAGTCTCCTTTGTAGTGTAGGAAACGCGGCAGTCAGTTTGTGCACAGCAGGCCCCAGAAATTAGATAATGACCAGATAATCTGTTTTAATGATGCTGGTTGGGTGTTAAATATTGACCAGGACACAGGGTGAACACCTCTTTTCTTCTGCAAGTACTGCCATTGGATCTTTGACGTCCATATGGGACACGACCTCAGTCTAACATCTCATCCAAAAGACAACAGTTCTGACAATGCATCATTCCCTCAGTACTGTACTGAAGTGTGAGCCTAGTTATGTATTGAACTGTTTGGATTGGCACTTGAACCCACAATCTTCTGACTCAGAGGTAAGAGTGGTACCACTGAACCAGTGTTGACACAAGGAACCTTGCCAAAGAGTGTCCGATTGTTACTGGTACTAATTGGTAAAGATGAAGTCTTAAGACATTTTTTTATTCATTCATGGGATTTGGGTGTCGCCGGCTAGGTCAGCATTTATTGTCTATCCATAATTGCCCTTGAGAAGGTGGTGGTGAGCTGCCTTTTTGAACCGCTGCAGTCTATGTGGTGTAGGTACATCCACAGTGCTGTTAGGGAGGGTGTTCCAGGATTATGACTCACGGACAGTGAAGGAACAGTGATATATTTTCAAGTCAAGATGGTGAGTGGCTTGGAGGGGAACTTGCAGGTGGTAGTATTTCCATGTATCTGCTACCCTTGTCCTAGGTGGTAGAGGTAACAGGTTTGGAAAGTGTAGTCAAAGGAGACTTGCAGGAGTTGCTGCAGAGCATTCTGTAGATGTTATATATTGCTGCCACTGTGTGTTAATGGTGGAGGGAGCAAATGTTTAAGCCAATCAAGTGGGCTGCTTTGTCCTGGAAGGTGTGAAGCTTATTGAGTGTTGTTGGAGCTGCATTCATGCAGGCAAGTGGAGAGTATTCCATCGCACTCCTGACTTGTGCCATGTAAATGGTGGACAGGCTTTGGGGAGTCAGGTGGTGAGCTACTCGCTGCAGGATTTCTACCCTTTGAACTGCTCTTGTAGCCACAGTATTTATATGGATAGTCCACTTTAATTTCTGGTCAATGGTAACCCCCAGTACGTTGATCGTGGGAGATTCAGTGATGGTAATGCCATTGAAGGTCAAGAGGCAATAGTTAGCTTCTCTCTTGTTGGAGATGGTCATTGCCTGTCTCTTGTGTGGCCCAAATGTTACTTGCCACTTGTCAGCCCAAGCCTGGATATTCTCCAGCTCTTGCTGCATTTGGACATGGACTGCTTCAGTATCTGAGGAGTTGTGAATGGTGCTGAACATTGTGCAATCATCAGTGAACATCCCCACTTCTGACCTTATGATGGAAGGAAGGTCATTGATGAAGCAGCTGAAGATGGTTGGGCCTAGGACACTATCCTGAGGAACTCCTGCAGTGATGTCCTGGAAATTAGATGATTGACCTCCAGCAACCAAATTCCTTTGTTCTAGGTATGACTTCAGCCAGTGGAGAGTTTTGCCCTGATTCCCACTGACTCCAGTTTTACAAGAGCTCCCTGATGCCACACTCGGTCAAATGCTGACTTTAAGGCAAGGGCAGTTACTCTCACTTCAGCTCTGGAGTTCAGCTCCTTTGTCCATGTCCAAACCAAGATTGTAGTGAGGTCAGGAGCTGAGTAGCCATGGCGGTACCCAAGCTGAGCACCAGTGAGCAGTTTATTGCTAAGCAAGTGCCGCTTGATAGCACGGTTGATGACTCCGTCCATTACTTTACTGATGATCGAGAGTAGACTGATGGGGCAGTTATTGGCTGGATTGGATTTGTCCTTTTTTTTGCATACAGGACATACCTGGGCAATTTTACACATTGCAGGGTAGATGCCAGCATACTGGAACAGCTAGGCTAGGGGCGCGACAAGTCTGGAGCACAAGTATTCAGTACTATTGCTGGAATGTTGTCAGGGTTGGAGGTCAATCATCTCAGTTCCAGGACATCACTGCAGAGGTTCCTCAGGGTAGTGTCCTAGGCCCAACCATCTTCAGCTGCTTCATCAATGGCTTTCAGCCATTTCTTGAAGTCATGTGGAGTGAATCTAATTGGCTGAAGACTGGCATCTGCGAAAGCTGGAGACCTACAAAGGAGGCTGAGGTGAATCATCCATTCTGCACTTCTTGCTGAAGATTGTTGTGAATTCTTTAGCCTTATCTTTTATACTAATGTGCTGGGCTCCTCCATCATTAAGGATGAGGATATTTGAGGAGCCTCCTCCTCCAGTGAGTTGTTTAATTGTCCACCACCATTCATAACTGGATGAGGCACGACTGCAGAGCTTAGATCTGACCTGTTGGTTGTTGGATTGTTTAGCTCTATCATTTGCTGCTTATGCTGTTTGGCATGCAAGTAGTCCTGTGTTATAGCTTCACCTCATTTTTAGGTATGCCTGGTGCTGCTCCTGTATGCCCTCCTCACACTTCATTAAACCTGGGTTGATTCCCTGGCTTGGGGGTAGAGTGGGGGATATCCGGGCCATGAGGTTACAGATTGTGGTTGAGTGGAAGTCTGCTGCAGCTGATGGTCCACAGCACCTCATGGATGCCCAGTCTTGAATTGCTAGGTCTTTTGGAAACCTATCCCATTTAGCACAGTGGTACTGCCACACAACATGATGGAGGGCTTCCTCAAAGGGAAGATGGGACTTCATCTCCACAAGGACATTCCTACTGAATCTGTCATGGACAGATGTATTTGCAGCAGCAGGTTGTGCGGATGAGGTCAAGTATGTTTTTCCCTCTTGTTAGTTCCCTCACCACCTGCCGCAGACCCAGTCTAGCAGCTATGTCTTTTAGGACATGGCCAGCTCGGTCAGTAATGGCACTACCGAGCCACTGTTGGTGATGGACATTGAAGTCCCTCACCCAAAGTACATTCTGTACCCTTGCCACCCTCCTTCAAGTGGTGTTCAACATTGAGAGTACTGATTCATCAGCTGAGGTGTGGGGGCAGTATGTGATAATCAGCAGGAGGTTTCCTTGCGCACATTTGACCTGATGCCATGAGACTTCATGGGGTCTGGAGTCGATGTTGAGGACTCTCAGGGCAACTCCCTCCCTAGTATATACCACAGTGCCGCCACCTCTGCTGGGTCTGTACTGCCGGTGGGACAGGACATTCCCAGGGACAGTGATGGTGGTGTCTGGGACACTGTCTGTAAGGTATGTTTCCATGAGGATGACTATGTCAGGCTGTTGCTGGTCTAGTCTGTGAGACAGCTCTCCCAATTTTGGCACAAGCACCCCAGATGTTAGTAAGGAGGACAATGCAGGGTTGACAGGGCTGAGTCTGCCATTGTCTTTGTCGGTGCCTAGGCTGAAGCCATGTGTTCAGTTTGGTTCCATCTGGCTGCATGATGGAACTGGAAACGTCGTGAGTTGGTGCACTGATCTTTCACTTTGTTAGGTTTTTGGGTTTTAATCAGACATTGTTACTTGTGCTCAGAGCTAATGACTGCTTTTGTAATAGATTCTCATTCCTAATGAACAGCAGTGTACCTTTATTCACCTTAATATCTGGCAGGAGGTGTAAACCCAGGCCAGCAAGCATCCTCCAGGTTTCAAATTGTTGTGGCTGTTTGCTAGCCTGCTGCAATGGAAAGAGATACATATTTTGATAGCATTCCTTTTGGTTAAACTTCAAAATGCAATAGAAATTATACCTCAGAGACCAGGCTGCCTTTTCTTCTGTGGCCATTGAGGGTGGAGACTGTGAGTGTAACAGAAACACTTTCTAATGGCTATAAGGGGATTAATTTATTCCGAGTTCAGTTTTCTACTTGCACAAAGCCACAACATAAAATGATCCTAAATTGGCATGAACGGGCTAAATCACTCAAATGACAAAAGAATTATTGAAAAATGCAATTGCCACATTGGCAGTTAGGGTGCACTCCTCCAAAGCTGGGCTAAGACACATTGTTCTTGGAAGTATGGGGAGCTTTACTTTGTATCTAACTCCTTACCCTGGAAGCGCTTAACAACAACAATGAATGCAAAATATCAGAAGAAAATACTGTTTTTCAGCATTGACATCCTTATCTTGATTAGTTTTTTAAAAAAATAATTGATTGAACAAAAATTATATTTTATAGGATTTTAGAGGAATATATAAAGTTTACAGATTTAGAATGGATTTAATTTAAATACATTTATCACTAAAAACAGCAGCAGGTAAACCCAAAACTACACAGTTTAAGACTCCAGGCTTGTCAAGTTTGCCATTTCTCAGCACCAGAACACCATGTTCCTGTTTCATGATCACAAGCCATACAGACTCAAGCCCGTCTTCATAAAATCCATTCTCTCTTATCTTGTCTTTTGTAACAACTACTACAGCTTTCAGTGGTCTAGTATGACAGATATCAGAAAGAACCAATGCAACAGTTTCAACCGCACAGCAGCATGACACTTCAACATTAAGAAAGAGCTGAATCTGTTTCACTGGGTAAATGCACAGTCAGAACGTACAGCCACAGTGGACCCAGGTTTGAACTCTGTTCTATGGTAAGCTAGCTGATTTGAACTAGAGGTATGGGTGCTTCTGATAACTTCAGGGTGATTTGGGCAAAAAATACTGACAGATCACTATTGCTTCTTCTGATCACTATCGTCTAACTTTGCTGAACCGGATTGGGTTTGGTGGTGAATCCCAGCTGAACCCTTTGAATGTCCAGCAGCCTTGTTTTTCAGAGATTAATACGCAGGCTCCTCTTCCAATTTCTGGATTCCAGCATTAATTAATTTAGTCACAGACAAGTCTTTGGAATGCATTCTTCCACTAATGTCAGAAGCTCTGCTACGTATTAAAGTAGGATTTTATGCATATAGGTAACAAGCTTCTAATTTTCTAAAACATAAAATGCAAATCTTCTGAGAAGCCTATACGATTGAGATAGTTGAGGATGTCTTTGTTGAAAGTAATGGATCCACAAACCACAACGAATGGTTTCCGTCTGCATGAGCTTACGAAATTATTCACCATATCCCCACTTACACGTCCATTATAAGATTTTTCTCGATAACTCCAGGGAAGTGTTTCCAGGTCTCGCTCCTAAAATAATTTAGGTCATCAATAATTTGTACAAATGTGGGTGAAACTTGTGTTTGATAACTGGGCTGTTTATGATATTATTGTTACAGCAGCAGTTTCATTTCTTAATAAGTTGTGTTTAAGTGGACAAAATTGAAAAAAACATATTGGTTTCACCTACACCATCCAGTTGCTCAGTCAATGGAGTCACAAACCAGAAGTAAACTGGAGATTTTTTTTTTTGTCTGTTGATCTTTGTAAAATTAAGGAAGCTACTGTGTTGGACAGTCAGTCATCATCTTGTATTGAAGGACAGTCTTCGTTTGTTGGATCAAAAAATTCTCATAGCCTCTAATGCCCCTTATTCAGAGGTACTGGCACCACGAGTAAGGGCT
Organism: Carcharodon carcharias; assembly: GCF_017639515.1. Lineage (NCBI taxonomy): Eukaryota > Metazoa > Chordata > Chondrichthyes > Lamniformes > Lamnidae > Carcharodon > Carcharodon carcharias. Next base: position 10,685,860 of record NC_054482.1, on the reverse strand, counting down.
GAAGTGTAAGGAGTTGAGTGTTTGAATTGGGACTTGAACCCACAATCTTCTAGCTCACTTTCTGCTGCCTTTTATTTGTTTCCCTTTTCCCACTTCTGTTTTTTTGGATTCTTCCTCGCTTTTATTTCTCTCCTCCTGGCGTTTTTGCTCTCTCATTTACTTCTATATTTTTCTCACTCCTTCACTTGTTTCTCATGTTCTCTCTTCTCCGCTTTTGTTTCTATTTCACTCCTCCTTCACATGTGTCTCACTCTTTCTGTTTCCCTCTTTCACTTGTTTCTTTCTCTCCCCTCCCTTCACTTTTTCTCACACTCAGTTCACTGGTCTTTCATTCCTCACTCCTCACTCAATCTTGTTTCTCTCTCCCTCCCCCTTTACTTATGCATTTCTCTTTCTTGCTGCTCTCCACTTATTTTGCTCTCTTCCACTTTCCTCCTTCATGGCTGGTTCTTTCTCCCCACCCCTCCTCCTTATTTGTATCATCCTTATTATCCTGGTTGTCTCACTTCTTTCCATTATCTGTTGTACTCCTTACCTTTATGTTACCTTATGGGGTGGTGGGAAGGGTGCATGCACTGAAAAAGCCTATAAAGTAGGAGTATGCACAAAGCAGACAGAAGAAGGGAGACTTTCACCTTTTGCATCCTTGGTTATAAACCCAGCTCTCAATGGTGAAAGGTTGCTGCTAGTTCATTGCATCAGCCAATCTTAATGTGTTAATCTTCAAAGGCCCACATTTTGTGCTTTTAAAATGGTGAAACTGACAGCATTTGCTGTCATTACAACCATGGAACTGACTGCAACTTCTGGTGACTGTACATGTGCAGTTAAATGCAGAAATACAAGTTACTGTTGGTGATTCCCTGCTCCTCTATAGGATGCATTGTTGAAGATCCCACAGATAGTGATCTTTAAATATCACTGACAAAAACTTCTGCTTTTGCACTGTAATATCACTATTAAAAAACCTCTGAAAATGTTATACCTTACTAATGAGGTGTAACTGGGTCTTTAAAAGCACATTAAGTCATAACTACTGCCAAAGAACCTTTCTGACCCTGGAAAACTAATTTTACACTTGTGTTGCGCCAAATTTTGCCACTGTGATAAATAGTGCTTTAATTAAAAAGTATTTTTAAAAATTGTTCCCGCCATTTCAGCTTCCAATGTGTAAGCCTCAACATGTATTTTGTGGTCTGTAAAATTCCTTTAAAAAGTGAAGGATGATCAGTAGATTTTACTTCTTCCTTTGCTGTCTGTGAGACTTCTTCAACGTTGTTATTGGCTGCTTATCCTGTTGCTGATATTATTGTTATTCGAAATCTGAAAATCCCCTTTCCTTGGCATAGGATTTAAACTGACGTCAGGAAAGGGAAAACCCAGAGCACAGAGATTGCTAGATTATTGTGGACAACTTTCTTCAAGGTTTTTGGAGAGTGGCCACTGACCCGCAAAATCTGGGCTAATGTGTCATCTTACCTGGCTCAGAACAAATAACGTTTTCACATTCCAGTAAGCTGCAAGTTCCTGAAGTCGAGACTTCATGTAGATATCTTGGAAAGTCCTGAAGCAGCCCACCAAGGTAACAAAAGTTTCATCCTCTTCATTTGCTACAATATATTTGAGCAGAGGCACCATTGGAGCTATACCAGTCCCTGAGGCAAACAGCAGCAGCTGCTCATACTGCCAGATACAAAGAAATGGTGTCAATACACTGCAAACCATTAATCTTTACCTTAATAAACTGCAGAAATTTAGTACAATTAATCAATTGTTTTAGACTGTCAATGTTAAAGGTAAGTTAAAGTAAGATATTGTTCAGTCTAAGGTCAATGTTTGCGAACTAATAATCAGAGACACGATATTACAGAGCTCTGCATTATTTTCTTGCTAATGTTCAGATATCTCACATAGCCTGCCCAGTAATTTCTTCAGGAGAGATAGAGAAGAAGAAAATATATAGGGACTATTTATGTCTCTTTCTAACTAATCACAACAAATATTTGAATTATATAATTACATTATATTACATAAAATTTTGCCACTATGATAAAAATTCTGGTTTGCAAACTACTCCCACTAAGTGACTGACCTGATTTGATTTGTATGGAAAGCCTCCAAAAGGGCCCCGCCAACATACACTATCCCACTCCTTCCAGGTCTTTACATACTGAGACATTAATCCATCTTCATAGATCTATTATAAAGTCAAAATGAAACAGCTGCATTTATCTAGCACCTCGTTGTCAAGACATCTCAAAATACTTCGTACCATGAATTACTTTTGGAGTGCTATCATGTGTTATGCATTAAACATGTTATATTATAAAATTGAACACAATTGCATGGTAGAATTATCCATTGACTGATAAATTGCTCAATTACAGTACAGTATCAAAAGTGTAACAGTCTGACTACAGCACAGCAATGGCACAGTACCTTTATCAGAACTTCAAAATAACCTTCTGCATCCACAGGGTTCACTGGAGTATATGCTCTCTGAACTTCCAGACCATTCACAATTCCCCTTTCAATTAAACAGAAAGCTTGGAATCAATTACATTATGATACTTGCTTGATAATCATATTTGTGTTCAATTAAATAATCAATGAAATTCCACCATAGTTACATCATGTGGTCCATAGCATCTGCACTCTTTAACTGGGGATATCTAAGCTAAACACATTCCATGTAACATTTTATGTTCTTTTTTCAAATAATTATCCAATTCCCCTTTTCAATGATGTTACAGACATATTCAGTCTTCTTTTCCCAGTCTCCTCCCTTTTACGACTTCTGTTTTAGTGCAACTCTGACTGCAGTGGTTCAAGAAGGCAGCTCACCACCACCTTCTCAAGGGCAATGAATGCTGGCCTAGCCAGCGACTCCCACATCCCATGAATGAATAAAAATAAAATTTCAAGATTTCAACATCAAAATTTTATTCTCCCATCTTGTATCCCAAGGACTGTGTCAGATTCAACCTGTAGAGCTGCTGCCTTTATTGTCCTTTTGCTCCCCTGGCTCTTGTATGTGTGCCTCCACACCCCTTGGTGCTGCTCCCCTCACCTGTCTTTGGACCTGACTCAGTTTTTGGGACACTAGTTCATGCTTGCACTGGCTGCATCCTTGAAACATGTAAGATCCTGAGGGGACTTGACAGAGTGGATGCTAAAAGGATGGTTTCCCTTGTAGGAGAGACCAGAACTAGGGGATGCAGTTTAAAAATAAGGGCTCTCCCATTTAATATGGAGATGAGGAGAAATGTTATCTCTCCGCGAGTCGTGAGTCCATAGGACTCTTCCCCAGAGCGTGTTAGAGGCAGCGACATTGAATATTTTTTATGGCAGAGGTAGATAAATTCTTGACTAACAAGAGAGTCAACGGGTATCGATGGTAGGTAGGAATCTGGCTTTGAGGCCACAATTAGATCAGCCATGACCTTAATAATGGCACAGCAGGATCAAGGGTGAATGGCCTCCTCCTGCTCCTAATTTGTATGCTTTTATGTTCGTTTGTGCTCCAGGCACCTTCATGTCTCACCCTGCCATCGTCGGCTGTCCCTCGATTTGAGGATGCCATCTACTCAGGGTTGTGAATTTCTTGCTATGGACTTCATGTGACGGAACAGCTGGTTCTCAATCCAAAGATCTTTGGACACATTGGGCCGGGTGTCCCACGGAGTGCAGGATTTGCTTCCTTTTCTTTCCTTCTCTCTGACCGCTCTGCCTCATCACTTAGACATTGTGACTCAAAGCTTGATGCAACTTGATGGGTAAGTTATGATTGGTAGCAAGCTCCTCCCAGTCATTAATGTCAATGCTGCCATGCTTCAAGGAAAGCTTCAGAGTGTCTTTGAAATGTTTCCTTTGTCCTCCTCTGGAACAATGGCCATTTGAGAAAACAGTACCTGGCAGGGAAGATGCTTTTCGGCCACCTGGATAGTGTCCAGTGCATTGAATTTGATTTTGCAGGAATTTTTGCCCGATTGCTCATGGAACTGGCTTCAGGAAGGACACTCGCAATTGTTCGGAAATTCTCCTATTGAATCCAGATGATGCAACAGAGGCATCACTGACGGAATCTCTCTGGCGTTCTTGTGTGCAATTGATGCACAGTCCAGGTCTCACTGCAGTACAGAGTGTGGTGACGGCAACTACTCTGTACACTATGACTTCTGTTGGCTTGGGTAGGTCTTTGTTTAAATACTTTATGCTGTAGTTTGTAGATGGCTGACCTGGCGCAGTTGATCTGGTGTTGGATCTCCTCGTAAATGTGGCCTTTTGAGAGGGGTGGCTGCCAAGGCATGGGAAGTATTCAACATTTTCCAGAGTCCCTCCTTCAACATATATGGAAGGTGAAATATTTGGCTGATCAGGTGTGGGTTGCTCTATGAGTTTTGTTTTGGCAACATTCAAGGGCAAGCAGAGTGTCATGTATGCAAAATTGAAGAGATCGATAGTGGCTTGCAAAACAGGTGCAGAGTGGGCAACGCCACTTCAGTCATCCACAAAGGTAGATCATGTATATCTATGATGGTTGGCGTAGTTTTGGCACAGAGGCAACTGAGGTTAAAGAGTTTTTTTATTTTGGTGGTATTTACTGCTGACATCAGAGGACAGCTTTCATTGATGAGGTGAATAGCCACTATTGGGTAGATTGTAAAAAGTATGGGGGTTGTCACATAGCCTTGCTTGACCCTGGTCTGGATCTTGAAAGCATCTGTTTCAGATCTCCCACTCAAGACAGTTGCAATTATACCATCGCAATTGCAGGTAGTGATGAAGCTTCTTGGACATTCAAATCTTTGGAGCACAATCCACAGAGCCTTGCAATTAACTGAGTCAAATGCTTTGGTCAGGTCAATGAATTCAATAAGCAGTTCCCGCTGTTGTTCTTAATATTTTTCTTGTATTTGTCTGGCAGCATAGACCATGTCAGAGGTTCCTCTGGAAGGTGTAAAACCACACCGTCGGGGTATTTTATGGGGCCTGCAAAAACGGGAAACATGGCGGGTGGGGTGACTCAATTAGGTTGGAACTGGAATTTCACTTTCCTAATGGTGGGTTCAAATCTAGAGATTAACTTGGCGCTGTGTTTATGGCAGGGCCAGCCTCACGCCATCCCATGGCAGATATATACTTGTAATACGTTTGCATCTCTTAAATATTCATTAAATGAAAACTGTAATTATGTCCTACCTTCGTGATAAAGTCAGCAGCACATGAGAATTTGTGGCACCTGGTTCATGTTTATTTAAAGTGGTGTGCAACAGTCAGCTTTGTGTAATTGTGTCTGAGCTCAATGGTTTTCCTTGTTGAATTCTGTGACACAAGGGAGGGGAGCAGGAGAATGGCAGCTTGCATAGCAAGGGACCAGAAAGGGTGAGTTAGTGGTTGGGTTTGTGGGGGGGGGCGGGTATGGAGGAGTAAAGTGGGAAGAGCCTGATGTCCTGGGGGTGGTGGGAACAGTCATTCAAGTTAAGAAATGTAGGGACCTAAAGGGCGGTGTCAATACTGTCCACATGTGGGTCCATCTCAAGGTATTGGCTGGCAGAGTCCTTACAGGACTTTGAGTTCATTTAGACCATTTCAATTAATCCCATTGAGAGTGACCTTGGACAAAATCCTTGGACAATGCATTGAAGGATGGGCCAGCTGAGCCTGCAATTTCAGCTATGTCCTACAGAGTAGTGACTATAACACTGGACACTAAATGAACTGTCATGTCAATAAGACATGAAAAGAAATCAAAACCGTGTGCATCAAAACTTTTTTTTGCTATTTTTAAAATGGACTTTTGCCAGACCAAAAGATGACTGCTACAGGTCACATGACTCAGAAGATTGATCATCTGTTCTGGAAGCTTTCAACAGAGATCACAAGAACAAAAGAGTTCTACTCTCCTCCCTGTGGAATCTCACGCCCCATTGTTAGGCCACATCATAATCACGAAACTAGAAGGCTAACGGATGAATTGGCTCCCCAGCCAGGGCTAAAATAAAGAGAGACATTGAAACTCATTATACCTGAAGAGATGTTAGCAGCCACCATTTCACTCCTAAGGGAAGCAATGGATTTTGGCCAGGGGCACAGAAACTGCTTGTGAAGCTGCAATTAACTCATTCACGGGGCCACATAACATGACCCCATGCTTCTAGCCTCTTGGACAGTTTTAATATTACATTTCTAGCCTCCCAAAGGAGTCTGCTGATTACTTCCAACCTGAAATAAACAGCAGCAGGACTCCCAGCTGACCAAGCAGCCAGCCACAATCTCTCAACTCCTGGATGCCAATTTTTATTTTTAAGGCCTGCCATTGCCTGCCAAACAGTCTATATACAGAACTTCTTTTGTTCTTGTGATCTCTGTTGAAAGCTTCCGGAACAGATGATCATTGTGCTGTATCCTCATTTGCTTTCAAGAATTTTAGTGCTGCTGTCTGCAACCAGGAACTCATCTGAACTGAACTCTGCTACAAAGGAAACACCTTCCGGACTTTGACTTTCTGGACTATGGAAATCACATGAACTAATATTTATTTCTGTGGTTCTATTACTGTTGTTATGCATAGTTGTAAAAACTCCCTCCTTTCTTTCCCCCTTACTGGATATATGCGTGTGTATGTGTATGTATGTGTGTCTGTGTATACGTGTATGTGCGTGTGCAAGATTGTGAACATCACTTCCCACCCCACCCTGGATTTGAATGTGGAATAAACTAATCCTCTGAGTTAATCACAAAGAGAGTTTGCTGCATGTTACTTATAAAATTGGATCACACAAACTGACGGTCTGAGGAAACAGGCCATAACCTACTTTAGAAACATTTAAAAACATCTCTGCTTATATACAGATGGTGAAAGGATAAAGAAGTTCAGTCTGTCTCTCTCTCTCCTGTCCGTAACAGAACATTCAATACACAGTGAAGGTAAAAACACAACATTGTTTCTTCCATAATAAAAAAATGTTCCTAACTACTCTGTAATCACCAATGTGTGCCAATCATGAGGTGAGCCAGTATGTTTAGCTCTCTGACTAACTAGACTCAAAAAATAACTGATGCACACATGAAAAGAGTGAAAACAAAGTAAAGTGAAATATTTACAAATGAAATTTAAATTTGACAACACCCATGACACCTTTGTGCTCTCAATAAGTCTTATGTTGATGGCAATGGAGTTGGGCGGGGAAGTTGAGCCTCCTTGTTTGTCCAGGAGGCTCTTTAGTCCACCCATAGCTACTGCATTGTCAGTTGGCGGCGGGTTTCACCACTGAAAAGCTTCCTCCCACCACGTGATCACAGTGTTTCCCGTGCAGGCTGGCAGTGCATTAAATTTTAATTGGAATCACGTGTGAATGAGCAAAAAGCAAGAGAGCAGAAGTGGCGCCATTTCCTGTTCTGTCATCATGAATGGCATTCCCTTGTCTTTGGGAGGACTTCTTTAGCCACAGCAGGTAGGAAATTCAGGACAATGTGTGATAGGATTTTTCCTGTGTCATGCCCAGTAAAGGCATGTCTTATTTATAACTTTAAACATGGGCTGCATTCAGTATATAATTCTCTGGAACTGTCTTTTATTTTAAAATGGACACCAACAGGATTGCTAAACTGGCTGCCAAAGATCAGGTGGCTTTTGCAATTCCTACACAGACTACCTCAAGTCTTCATTGAATGACCATGGGCCATCTGTGAAATTTACACCTGCCATTGTTTGTGGACTCGCCCAAAAATGGAAATCTAGATCCTGAGACTCCATGACTCCGAACTTGATATTCAACAATAGAAAGTTGCAGAAGTCAGTTTATCATAAATGGGTGTGAACAGATCCCCCATCCATTCTTCATTGTAAAGCAGTGGCATCTAACTTTAAACCATTCTGTATGAACCATAGAATTATTTGATCAGGTGGTCACCTGATTGAAATGGTCTTCAGATAACAAATCTAATATCTTAAGAACCAGGGGGAAACTAGTCAGCCTGCAAGAAACACAGCAAGAAACAGCCATTTCATAAAAAGACAGTAATACCCACACTTTTTAAAACCCGGAGAGGGCTACATCTCAAGTCTCCCAGATGTTCCTTTTCAAAGCCCACTAGTAAAGAAACTTAAACTCCCGGTAAGGAAATGACAAGTAACTCACTTCGTGACCTGCTGAACATTCATTTCTTCGAGGGAATCCTGCAATGATCCTGATATATGACTCCAGCTATTGAAATCACCTAGACTACCCTTCAGGAGTAAAAATGCCTTCTTTAATGGGACCGCAATGACTGCTTTACTTATGACAAACCAAACACGTGAACTATGAATTATTCTTTTGTTTAAAACTTTAAAAAGCACACCATCCTCTTTATCTATAATATTTTCTTGAGCGAGCGTGTGTGTGTGTGTGTGTGAGTGAGTGACATAGTATTTAGACTTTCAGGGTGAATGTGTGAATAAATAATCTACTTTATTTAAATCCATGAAAACTTGCTGCTGGTTAATCCATTTGACCACACACTCGAGTTAAGAAACACATACATCTTCCTTTCCAAAAAATTGTTTATGTACAGTAAGGGAAAGGGAACAAGTGTTTTATTTCTCTCCTATCATTGCCTGTAACACTTGTTACGGACAAGAGTGAAATACCTTGATAGTTTCTGCAGCATGATTTATCGCCCATATTGAAGAGAGTTACAATTGTCACATTCCTGAAGTAAGGACGGGAGCAGGGGAAGAGTTCTTAGGATGAGGACTTATGAGCAGGAGTAGGCCATACAACCCTTTGAGCCTGCTCTGCCATTCAATAAGATTATGGCTGATCTGCCTGTGGTCTCAACTCCACTTTCCTGTCTGCACCCCAATAATTCCTTTGTCTACAAAAAATCTATCTAACTCAACCTTGAATAAATTAAATGACCCAGCCTCCACTGCTTTCTGGGAAAAAGAATTCCACAAATTAATGACCCTCAGAGCAAAGAATTCTCATCTCCATTTTAAAAGGGAGATCTCATATTTTTGAACTGCATCCCCTAGTTCTAATTTCTCCCACAAGAGGAAACATTGGCCTGGTATCCACCCTATCAAATCCCCTCAGGATCTTATATGTTTCAATAAGATCACCTTGAATTCATCTAAACTCCAAGGCCCAACTGTTCAACCTTTCTTCATAAGATAAGTCCTTCATCCAGGAATGAGTTGAGTGAACTTCCTCTGAACTGCTTCTAATACAATTATGTCTTTTTTCAAATAAGGAGACCAAAACTACACAGTATTCCAGATGTGGTCTCACCAATTCCCTGTAAAACTGCAGTAAAACTTCTCTACTTATATATTCCACTCCCTTTGCAATAAACGCCAACATTCCATTTGCCTGCCTAATCACTTGCTATACCTGCATACTAACATTTTGTGATTCACATACCAGGACACCCAAGTCCTTCTGTACCACTGAGTTCTGTAATCTCACTCCATTTAAATAGGAACATAGGAAATAGGAGGAGGAGGCCATTTGGCCTGTTGAGCCTGCTTCATCATTCAAACAGATCATGGTTGATCATCTACTTTTTATGCCATTTTTCTCACTATCCCCATATCCCTTGATGTCATTAGTATCCAGAAATCCATCGATTTCTGTCTTGAACATGCTAGATGACTGAGCTTCCACAGCCCTCTCGGGTAGAGAATTCCAAAGATTTACCACCTCTGAGTGAAGAATAATAGTATACTGCTTTTCTATTCTTCCTGCCAAAGTGGACAAGTTCATATTTTCCCACATTATACTCCATCTACCAAATTTTTGCCCACTCACTTAACCGATGTAGACTTTTTACTTCCTCTTGACAAATTATTTTCCTAACTATCTTGATGTCATCGGCAAATTTAGCAACCATACGTTTAGCTCCTTCATCTAAGACATTGATACAGATTATAAATAGTTGAGGCCCTGTGCTGACTGATCCCTGTGGCACTCCACTAGTTACAGCTTGCCAACCCAAAATTTACCCATTTATCCCTACTCTCTGTTCCTGTTAGCTAACCAATCCTTTAATCATGCTAATATGTTACTCCCTACACAATGAGTTCTTATTTATGTAGTAACCTATGATTGGCAGCTTACCGAATGACTTTTGGAAATTCAAGTACATACATCTACAGGTTCCCCTTTATCCACCTTGCTTGTTACTTCCTCCAAGAACTCTAATTAATTCATTAAGCACAATTTTCCCTTCCATAAAACCATGTTGCCTGTTCTTATTATGATTTTCTTAGTATCCCGCTATAACCTCCTTAATAATGGATTCTAGCAATTTCCCAATGACAGATGTTAGACTAACTGGCCAATAGTTCCCTGCTTTTTGTCTCCCTCCTTTTTGAATAAAGGTGTTACATTTGCTATTTCCCAATCTGTTGGGACCCTTCCAGAATCTAAGGAATTTTGGAAGATTACCAGCAATGCCTTTACTATTCCTGCAGCCACTTCTTTTAAGACTAGGATGCAGGCCATCAGGTGGGGACTTGTCAGGCTTTAGGTCTTATTGATATTCAGTACCTTTTCCCTGATGATTATGATTGTTTTAAGTTCCTCCTTCCCTTTCACCTCTTGATTTTCAAGTATCTTTGGGAAATTTTCTAAGTCTTCAACAATGAAGACTTGTTCAACAAGTCTGTTCAACACTTCTGCCATTTTATTGTTTTCCATTATTAATTCCCTGGACTTATCCTCTGGAGGACCAACACTCGTTTTAGATACTCTTTTCATATTTAAATACTTGTAGAAACTCTTACTATCTGTTCTTATATTTCTAGCTAGCTTTCGCTCATACTCTAACTTTCCCCCTCTATTTTTAATCATTCTTTGCTTGGTCTTTTTCCTCCCAAATGTATGATGAGTGCATGGAGTATTGCTGTGAGCAAAAACATACCAGTTTTGAGGACATCAGCTGGAATGCCACTGGGGCCGCAGGCTTTGTTGTTCTTCATTGTTTGATTGCTTGTTGCAGATCTCCCATCAATGTGGTTCACCCATGGATTCTAACACAGGGTGCTAGGGGGATAGCGTGGAGAGTATCAGCCACCACTGTGGATTCATGGTTGAGAGGTTGTTGAAAATGTTCTTTTCAGCACTACCAGATAACAGTGTCATCTTTAAGAAGAGAAACACCATGCTGTAAGCGAAGGGGACTTTGTCCATTTGATCTTGGTCTATATATGGCCCTGGTGGCTTCAAAAAAGCTTTGTGTGTCATGATGGTCAGCATATAGTTGGATCTCTCAGGCTTTATGTTCCCACCACACGTCCTTTATCTTTCAGACTTGTCTTTGGGTGTCAGCCTTGAGCTTTTGGAATGCTGCCTTTTTGTTCTGCCAGGCAATGAAAGTCACTCATTTTTGTTCTAGGGGACTTCACATATTTCAGCATAATTTTCATCAAACCAGTCCTGGTGATGACAATGCTCAAACCCAATGGTCTGGGTACGGGAGTCCAGTACAGCTGACTTTATTTGATCCCGCTGTCTAGAATTGAGTTGGATGTGTGAAGATTTTCCAGATTGGTCATGGGCTGCACTTGGTCAGGTTGCTTAGGTGCTGATCTTCTTCTTCTTCCTGGCTTTTGGGCCTTGCTATGTCTTGGTGCTAGGCGGATGTTCATTACTGACTGAACAAGCCTATGACCTGTCCAGCAGGCATCAATCCCCCTCATGGATTGAGTCATACAGACATCACTTAGACCTCTGTGTTGAACAATTACATAATCTAGGGTGCCAAAGCTTTGATTTAGGATTCAAATGTTTTTTTTATTTGTCCTTCTGGCAGCAGCAGGCCTTTGTTATAATGAGGCCATGCTGAGAGCACACTTCGTTAACAGGAGGACGCCATTTGCATTTGCTTTTCCCATCCTATTTTTCCCAACAGTTCCGCTGCAGGTATGGGAGTCACGGCCAAAGCTGGCATCGAAGTTCCCGAGAAGGATAATCGTTTCTTCTTTTGGGATAGCAGTGAGGACTTTATCAAGGTCAGAAAAGAACTTTTCTTTAAAACCTTCATCGTAGTTAAGGGTTGGGCATAAGCGCTGATGATGGTGGCATATCAGTTACGGCTGAGTTGTGGGTGAAGTGTCAGGAGCCTTTCATTATACAATTGAGGATTCTGACAGTGCATCCAATATCCTATTCAGGATAGCAAAAACATTGTGGACACAAGGGTTGCTGTCAGCCTTTCATCTCCAGTCGAAGGTGTACCCCCCTACATGTTGTTCCCTCAGCTGCCCCTCCCTAAGAAGATGGGCCTCACTGAGGATGGTGATGTCAGTTTGGAGTCTTGATAGATCACATGATATGATTGCAACTCTTCTTTCTGGATGATCACTCATGAGGTTATCCATCAGTGTTCTAACATTCCAAGTTACAAAATTTAAAGTTTTCTTTCTTTGACCACAAAGATGGTGCCCTGCAGTGTTTGGTTCCCCAGCCAAGAGAAAGTGGGGCAGTCTATTTTTAGGGCACCTTTTCTAGCTCCCTGCCTATTTGTGGTGAGCAGAGGATACCCTGTTCAGTCACAGATGTTACTCAAAGATGTCCCAACACAGGCGTCCAAAGGTCTTCATGCATCTATCACCTCTGTGCAGATTCTTGACTGGGGTTCACAGCCCTGTCCCCAGCGCCACAAGATTTAGCAAATGAACCCTAGTAGAAGCTTGCAAGTGATTTTCCTTAATGTGGGGACCTTGGGGTGCCATCATTGTCCACATAATCTTGACAGGCTGGTGGTCAGGTTTCAGTAATGTGCCAAACCATGATGACCAACACATCCTGCCACAGCAGCCTTTTTCCGCCTTTGCAGCTAATGAGACACACAGTCTTCCTTTGCCTGTTCTGCCATTGAGGAATTTTTGGACCATACTTTGTCTGGCACATCCCGTGATCTTGCCACCATGGGTAGTTCTACCAGGAGTAAGGAGCTCCCAACAGCATTGCTGGAGCGCACAAGTCTCTCCACCACATCAAAGGTGATGATCTGTGGAGGATCTCATCTTGCAGTCTGCAGGCAAATAATTCTGATTCTGTCATTTGTACTGCTGCTTTTGATGCTCCATAACTTGGCTGGCTTTGTCCCAGTTATTGTTGACTCTGATGCCACTTCTTTACTAGGGCATCCTCACCACCGAGATGGATCTGATCCAACTGGACCATCCTCTAATCTTCCGGAATCTTGTCCAGTGCCTTCCAAAAGGTTAACCTCCTTCCCCCTCCCCCATCCAATGCCAAAGTTGGAACAACAGTTTCTTTCCCTCTTTGCACCTCCCTCCAGAATTTTCACTTGCTCAGGGTGAATGATACCTGGCACGGACAAACATGATTCCTTCCTCCTTACAGAAACCTCCCTGTCTGGCTACACTTTCCGACATGTGCTCTGCCCAAATAATCATGGCTGTGGTAGAGTCTCACCTCCAAGTTGTACACAGGCATCTCCTGACTTCTCTAGTTTCTCCTTCATCTTTCATTTCTCACAACTTTGATTCAAAAACTTCAGAATTTGTTGCCTCAAATGCAATAGTACCAAATATATCCACTGCTTTCTCTTCCGTGAGCCTCTGCACTGAGTGAGACCGCAGCCTTAGGGATCTCAATTCATCCCTGCTAGACCCACTTTTTCCCCAATTCATCCCCCTACTTTTCCTCTCTCAATGTCACACATCCTATAAACTTCCCTGGCCAGATCAATAGTCAACTAAATAACCTGACCATATTTCATGGTCCCTCCCTTTGTTCCTGTATCTCAATCTTTGATAAGGTGATCTCTGACAATTGCTTGCATCCCTTACTCCCTATCCTCCTCCAATTCCATTATTTTTACCATCTCTAAATGGAAGAAACTCTCCTGTAGGTCGAACATCTCAGCACTGTCAGTGAAACTGGGGCTGCCATTAGCAGCATTACTGTAAAAAAAAGAGTCTATTAAAATGTTCTCAAAATGATTTAATTTAGACAAATTTGGATGAGATGTTAAGCTGAGGCTCCATCTGCCTGCTTGGGTCCGTGTAAAAGATCCATGGCAACATTTTGTAAAAGAGCAGATCTCCAGTGTCCCAGTCAATACTTACCTCTCAATCAATATCAGAATAATGAGATTGTCTGGTCATTATCACGTTGCTGTTTGTGGGAGTTGGCTATGTGAAAATTAGCTGCTATGTTTCCTACATTACCATAGTGACTACGCTTCAAAAGTACTTCATTGACTCTAAAGTGCTCTGAGATGTCTGGTGGTTGTGAAACTTCCCATATAAATGCAAGTCTTTCTTTTTGTTTTTCATAGTATTGATCTGAATGACCAATACCTTGAATATAAATAAATAGTACTCCCCAGGTCTCTTACCTGGCTACAATGTGCTGTCCTACAGTCAACCCCAGACAGCATCCACTGGGCAGCTGGAATCTATACAGGTAAGTGTCAGCTGTCTGCTGCTCCACACACTCTATCTGAAAAGCACTCCATTTCTCAGTTCCAATTAACCGCAAGTCATCCTGCTTTGACTGAAACAAGACATGAAATAAGATATTTTCTAATTAATAATGGCCAATGTCATTGAATTTCTGTTCCATTTGGGTAGTTCTATGCTGAAACAAGGAAGATTGAGATGCATAAGCCCACAGCATTCATTTGTGCTTACATCAAGATGGATTTCAGATAGTTACCACAATACAGTGTTTGAATTTCACCTTCTGCCATCCACACATCATTTCTCTTCTAATCTGTCAGAGTAAACTTTCTTTCACACCTAAAAAATGGTCTTATTGAGAAGCAGTGCCATTTATATAATATATAACTCTTGTAGTCAAAGCAGAATGTTTCTTTTTAAACAGTATGACCTTAGAACTGAAAGTTTGTTATGATTGTTGTGAAGAATTACTAGACATGAAAACAATTTGTTTTCAGTTTCAAAACTATTTATTATTGACCATCCTACTATTAAAAATGTACCAGTGTGCTATTATATAGACTGGTCATTGTCTCAGGATCTGTGCTGCATACATAGGTCTTGGATTTGTAGCAAAGGCAGCGATGCATGCACTAGCCCACTTGTCCAGGGTCAGTATACTAATCTAGTACTCTATTCCTTCCCTGACCTGTTCCAGATCATTATTTTTTTACACTGGTCTCGGATCTGTTCAAAAAGCAGTGCTGCATACAGCAACCCCAACGTGCCCTTGACCCCATAAACTGGCCCTAGGTCTAACCATCAGTGAGTTCGGGAACATGTTAGTTTTAAAACTCCAACTAACCTGCCAAATCTACATCCTATCAGTTTGTATCCAAATCACTTGTTGTACAATGTTGTTTTTGTTTCTAAACTAACTAAACTAGAGTACCCAGCTGTTTCACAACTTATCAAGGGTCTGACTTACGTTCAAATGATATTTACTAAAATTGTTAACTGTACTCAGACACACCATGTGCAAATTATTTTATTTTAGGCATAAGGATTGCAGTGGTGTTAATCTTTTTGTGCTAATATTCTCCCTTTCCCTCCTGAAGATACAAACTTTCAGTACAGTATAGACCCACAAATTCTTATGGTCCTCTAATACCCAAATGGGAATTCTTTGAGCTTGGATGAAGCCAACTTGCAACAGATTATCCCTCTATGGTGGCATCAATGTCAAGCCAGATCCACGTCCCACCAGACACACACACTCAAGTAGGGCTCACCTCAGTGTTAATCCGGAACTTTCTAGTTTGTATACTTCAGAACAACATGACCCATTTATCCATTGGGACATGGCAGCAGGAGGCCACAGGTGGAGGGAGAAGGCGTGTGGAGAAGCTTTGCATTCATTTTAACAGCAACTATGTTTGACTTAACACACATCTTTGAAAGGATTTCCAATCTACATTTACCTCATTGCTCTGAATCAGAAGACTTTGATCTCCTTTAGCTTTTGCCTGCTCCCATTGCCTGAGTTCCCGTTCGTAAATATCAAATACACATGGCTTGCATCCACTACCACAACACTGGATGGGCAAAGGCTCTTGTGGTCGAAGAGAAAACCATTCATCCTCATTATCAGCCATCACCTGCAAAATACAATAGAAATTTTTAAAAAGTAACAGTCTACAACTTATCTTTAACTTGTTAAGTACAAAGACTTAACCCTTCACCACAGGCACAACCATCTCCAGCTGCTTCATCAATGACCTTCCTTCCATCATAAGGTCAGAAGTGGGGATGTTCACTGATGATTGCACAATGTTCAGTACATTTGCATGTTTCAGATACTGAAGCAGACCATGTCCAAATGCAGCAAGACCTGGACAATGTCCAGGCTTGGGCTGACAAGTGGCAAGTAACATTTGTGCCACAAAAGTGCCAGGCAATGACCATCTCCAACAAAGAAGAATCTAACCATTGCCCCTTGACGGTCAATGGCGTTACCATCGCTGAAACCCGCACTATCAACATCCTGGGGGTTATCATTGACCAGAAACTGAACTGGACTAGCCATATAAATACTGTGGCTACAAGAGCAGGTCAGAGGCTAGGAATCCTGCTGCGAGTAACTCACCTCCTGACTTAACAAAGCCTGTCCACAATCTACAAGGCACAAGTCAGGAGTGTAATGAAATACTCTCTACTTGTCTGGATGAGCACAGCTCCAACAACATTCAAAAAGTTTAACAACCATCCAGGACAAAGCAGCCAGCTTGATTGGCAACCCATCCACAAACATTCATTCCCTCCACTACTGACGCAAGGTGGCAACAGTGTGTACCATCTATAAGATGTACTGCAGGAACTCACCAAGGATCCTCAGACAGCACCTTCCAAACCTACGACCACCACCATCTAGAAGGACAAGGGCAGCAGACACATGGGAACACAACCGCCTGGAAGTTCACCTCCAAGCCACTCACCATCCTGACTTGGAAATATATCGTCGTTCTTTCACTGTTACTGGGTCAAAACCCTGGAACTCCCTACCTATTGGCACTGTGGGTGTACCTACCCAACATGGACTGCAGCGGTTCAAGAAAGCAGCTCGCCACCACTTTCTTAAACATTTAGGGATGGGCAATAAGTGCTGGCCTAGCTAATGATGCCCACAACCCATAAAATAAATGATTTCACAAGTTATATTCTGACTTATATTCTTAACTGCAGAGAATTTTGGAAGACAGCTTTCAAGTCATATTTGTAAAGGTTTAACTCTAATAATGGCTACAGAGCATGTGCGTAAGGAGCTATGTCACAGTGATGTCACTCACTGAGAGAAGATGACTTGAAAAGCATCTGAGAGAGTAGCTCCAGCTGAGTCTTGGTCTTACTTAACCATTGTAAACAGTTAGTATGTAAATAAATGTGTTTTCAACAAAAGACTGTTGCGGACTGAGATGGAAGCAGTACACAGTTAATTCTAGCCCCACTTCTCCACAGGTATTAACAATAGATTAAATATTTAATTCACCCACAAAACTGGCCTATTGTTACCCTTTGATACTGTTATTTCCAGTTTAAAAAGACCATAACCAGGCATTTTTCAATAAACACAAAAAGATTGATTTATTAAAAAACAAACATCTTTTTTAAAACATCTGTTTCATAAATTCAGAATAAGTTGGCATTGGAACAATTTCATATAGAACCAGTCAGCACAGTATCCATTTAATAAATTCAACAACTTGTATTTATATAGCACCTTTAATGTAGTAAAACATCCTAAGGTGCTTCACAGTGGCACTATAAAACAAAATATGACATTGAGCCACCTAAGCAGATATTAAGGTAAATTACCAAAAGATGCAGGTTTTAAGGAGTGTCTTAAAAGAGGGAAGTGAGGCAAAGAGAGGTAGAGGTTTAGGGAGGGAATTCCAGAGCTTAGATCCCAGGCAGCTGAAGCCATAGTCACCAATGATGGAACAATTAAAATTGGAGATGCTCAAGAGGTCATAATTAGAGGAACACAGATACCTTGGAGGGTTGTGGGGCTGAAGGAGATTACAGAGATAGGGGGTTTATGGAGGGATTTGAAAACAGGGATGTAAATTTTAAAATCGAGGCATTGTTTATCCAGGAGCCAATGTAAGTCAGTGATCACAGGGGTGATGGATGAATGGAACTTGGTGTAGCATCAAGTTTACAGATGCACTGTATGGGTCTGAGAGCTGGAACCTAAATAAGGCTGATGAGAAGAGGATTACAGCTTCTGGAATATGGCTCTGACAAAGAGTTCTTAGAAACAGCTGGATGGAGCGAAGAACCAATGGATTTTTTTGCAAGAAAATTGGAGTTTTAGCATATCGTGGGCTTTTAACTGAAGTGGAGAAGCAGAAATTGAGAAAATACGACAACTGGAAAAGGCAATGTGAGAGTCTGGTGTTGTCGACAATAGAAGGTGGAATATCAGGAAAGGACAGGCCAGGCTGGAGAAGGATTGGTTGGGTGGACATCATCAGAAACTGGAGGAGGGAAAAAAAACGACAGCAACACACAGAATTGCAGTGAATAGAGAGATGCCTACGGCCCATCATGGACTGTGGCTGGAGAACATGGGAGGTTGGTCAGAAGTGTCTAAGAATTGTCAAATCTGGAGGTAGCAAAGGCATGAATGAAGGTTTCAATAACAGATGAACTGAGGCAGGGGTAGAGACAGACTACATTACAGAGGTAAAGATAATGGTCATAGTGATGCCGTGGATATGTGGCTGATAGCTCATCTCGGGGTCAAATATGACACCAAGATTTCAAACAGTTTGGTTCAGCCTGAGACAGGTGCCAGGTAAAGGGATGGAGTCAGTGGCTAGGATCAATCAGACAGCAACCTACATATTAATGTTACTAAGGACATCTTGTCAATAAATTATCTTATCCATAACTAACTTGCAAATTCAAATCCATCAGCATGAAGCATATGTTCATACTGGACAGGTCTAATATTTTATCGGTCACAGACAGCTACTCAATGATTATTTTTCTCTCCAAATGTCAGATTGGCCCACTAGTAGAAAACTTACTTCTGAATTACAAAGTTGCAAGTTCAAGGCACATTCCAGTGCTTATACGCATAATGTAGGCTGGCACCAAAACAGTCAAGAGTAATGCATTGTCAGAGGTGCTGTTCTCCAAATGAGATATTAAAAACTAGATAGGGTAGTGTAATGGTTACCATACTGGACTAAATCCCACAATGAGAATTTGAATTCAGTATTTTAAAATGTGGAAATAGAAAGCTGATATCAGTAAAAGTTACTCCTGACTGTTTACTAATGTAATTTAGGTGAGAAAACCTGAGGTCCTTACTTTTTCTCAATGCTGACTCTTGACTGCTCCCTGAAGTGGTCTTTCAAGTCACTCAGTTATACCAAACTGCTACAAAGAACTGCAGAAGATTAAGAAAATCCACCATCACCTTTTCAAGGGCATCTAAGGATGGGCAATAAATTCCACCCTTGTCAGCAACACCTACACCCCAACAATAAAGAAAACAACAAAAAAGGAGATGCCTGTTCCAGTCGACTTAAAAGATCTCATGTTATTCAAAGATGGGGGGGGGGGGGGGGGGTACTCCTGATATCCTGGTCAACATTTATTCCTTATCCCTGTAGGTGGGACATTGCTGTTCACAAACTGGCAACTGTGTTTCCCTACAAAACAAGTGACCTCTCTTCAAAAGTAGTTCGTTGGCTGTGGTTTGTATGGGATGCCCTGCGAATGTGAAAGATGTTTGACAAAAGCGCCTTCCTTCTTTCAATTTCTCCATTTGAAAATTACAAAGCAAAAAAAAGCTAAGTCTCACAAGACTGGTGTTCCAATGCTGGATAATGACATAAAGCCCAGGGAGAGACAAAAAAAAATCATATTTTAAAGTAAGGCAGCCGCTCACGAATTAAGTGTTCTCATCTGGCACGGCATTTGGAGTAGCACAGGCCATAGTAGCAGCCTTAGTCTCAGCAAGGGAAAAAAGTCTGTCCGAACTAGTTCACCCTCTCCTGACAACCTTCCACAATCAGCAACTGTCACCTTTGACTCCGTCAACTCGATCGTCTCTTCTCTCATTGGTGCAATATGACAACACCCTGTGTCTGTATGGTCACGTCCAATGTCAATCAAACACGAGACAGACGAGGTCAAAGTTCAACACCCGCCATGCCTTTCAGAACCCCCTTGTTGCCAGAGTAACGCGGCCGGGCCTAACATTTCTCCTGCAGCCTCGGATTTGCCGGCTGATCTTGTTTTTTTTTAAATTCCCCGCGATGTGGAGCGGGGGTTCGCGTGTCCGGGCGCTAACTTTAGTGCCGGCGTTGCCAGGCCGCCGTCTTCTCCGTGTCGCCGCCGGGTTGTCCGCTCAGGCCCAGCGGCTGCAGAAGAAATTGGAGCCGGTGGAAATCCCGGGCCTGGAGCCCATCACATACTGGGACAGGATGCATTACGTGCCGGGCTTGGCTGACCCCAAGTGCCCGGTCTGGGACAGAGGTTGGGAAGACCCGTTCCACCGCCGGGGTCCCAAGTATGAGGAAATGCCGCTGTATAAGGAGAAGCCATGTTACACATTCCACCAGAGAACCAAGATGCTGGAGGGTAAGGATTGGGCTGCCCGGGTACTAAACTGCCCTAAACGGTTCGTCAATGGGCCAGCTTTTTGCTGCCCTGATTATTTCGCGTTTCAGTGTCTAGATTGGCCATTTTGTACAGTTTGGGAGGAAAAAAAATGCGAGGCCCCTTGGATCCCACTGAGGTGCAGACGGTCTTTGCTCAGGAGGCCAGCTTTACCATGCAATCCATCAATGAAGGGTGCAGGGGGGCTTGTCAGGAGCAGCATCATATGTACCTAAAAATGAGGTGTCAACCTAGTGAAACTACAGCACAGGAGGACTTATGTGCCAAACAGCATAAGCAGCAAGTGATAGCCAGAGCTAAGTGATTCCACCACCAACAGGTCAGATCTAAGCTCTGCACAGCCCTGCCACATCCAGTTGTGAATGGTGGTGGACAATTAAACAACTCACGAGGAGGAGGCTCCACAAATATCGCCATCCTCAATGATGGGGGAGCCCAGCACATCAGTGGAAGAGATAAGGCTAAAACATTTGCAACAATCTTCAGTCGGAACTGCCGAGTGGATGATCCAAGTCGGCTTCCTCCTGAGACGCCCAGCATCATAGATGCCAGTCTTCAGCCAATTTGATTCACTCCACGTGATATCAAGAAACAACTGTATGCACTGGATACTGCAAAGGCTTTGGGCCTTGACAATATTCTGGCAATAGTACTGAAGATTTATGCTCCAGAAGTAGTCAGGCCCCTAGCCAAGCTGTTCCAGTACAGCTACAACACTGGCATCTACCCGGCAATGTGAAAAATTGCCCAGGTATGTCTTGTTTACAAAAAGCAGGACAAATCAAACCTGACCAGTTACCGCCCCATCAGTCTACTCTCGATCATCAGTAAAGTAATGGGAGGGGTCATCAACATAGAAATGTAGGAAATAGGAGCAGGAGTAGGTCATTTGGCCCTTCGAGCCTGCTCCACTATTCAAAATGATCATGGCTGATCTTCTATCTCAAAGCCTTACTCCCACTCTCTCCCCATACCCCTTGACACCTTTAGTTTCTAGAAATCTTATCTATTTCCTTCTTAAATATATTCAGTGACTTGGCTTCCACAGCCTTCTGTGGTAGAGAATTCCACAGGTTCACCACCCTCTGAGTGAAGAAGTTTCTCCTCATCTCAGTCCTAAGTGGTCTACCCCATATCCTGAGATTGTGACCCCTTGTTCTAGATGCCCCAGCCAGGGGAAACATCCTCTCTGCATCCAGTCTGTCCAGCCCTGTCAGAATTTTATATGTTTCAATGAGATCCCATCTCATTCTTCTAAACTCCAGTGAATACAGGCCTAGTTGACTCAATATCTCCTCATATGACAATCCTTCCATCCTAGGAATCAGTCTGGTGAACCTTTGCTGCATTCCCTCTGTGGCAAGTATATCCTTTCTGAGGTAAGGAGACCAAAACTGTACATAATACTGCAGGTGCGGTCTCACCAAGGCCCTGTACAGCTGCAGTAAAACATCCTTGCTCCTTTACTCAAATCCTCTTACAATGAAGGCCAACATACGATTTGCCTTCCTAACTGCTTGCTGCCCCTGCATGCTTGCTTTCAGTGACTGGTGGCCAATGACACTCAGGTCCCTTTGTACATCAACATTTCCCAATCTATCACCATTTAAATACAACTTTGCTATTCTGTTTTTCCTACTGAAGTGGATAACTTCACACTTATCTACGTTATACTGCATCTGTCACGTATTTGCTCACTCGCTCAACTTGTCTAAATTGTCTTGAAGCCTCTTTACATCCACCTCACCACCCCCATTCCCACCTAGTTATATGTCAACAGCAAGCTTGGAATTTTTTTTTTAATTAATTCACAGGATGTGGGCTTTGCTGGCTGGGCCAACATTTATTGCCCATC
The DNA here is from genome assembly GCF_017639515.1 of Carcharodon carcharias. Lineage (NCBI taxonomy): Eukaryota > Metazoa > Chordata > Chondrichthyes > Lamniformes > Lamnidae > Carcharodon > Carcharodon carcharias. Next base: position 10,663,406 of record NC_054482.1, on the reverse strand, counting down.
CCTAGTTGCCCTTGAGTAAGTGGTGTTGAGCTGTCTTCTTGAACCGCTGCAGTCCAAGAAGGCAGCTCACCCCCACCTTCTCAAGGGCAACTAGGGATGGGCAATAAATGCTGGCCTAGCCAGCGCAATATAAAAAAAATAAAATAATTTTTAAAAAATTTTTTCCCAAGTTTGCTGACGACACAAGCTAGGTGGGAATGTGAGTGGTATTACATTTGGTCCCCTCATCTAAATCATTGATATATATATTGTGAATAGATGGGGCCCAAGCACTGATCCCTGCAGTACTCTATGAGTACCTGCCACTCCGAAAAAGATCCATTTATCCTACTCTCTGTTTCCTGTCCATCAACTAATTCTTAGTCCATGCCAATATAGTATCCCCAATCCCAGTGCTTTAATTTTGCACACAAACCTCTTATATGGGACTTTATCCAAAGCTTTTTGAAAATCCATATATACGACATCCACTGGTTCTCCCTTATCTATTCTACTGGTTACACCCTCAAAAAAGTCCAGCAGGTTTCTCAAACATGATTTCCCTTTCATAAATCCATGTTGGCTTTGTCTAATCCTGTTAATATTTTCTAAGTGTCCTGTCATCACATCCTTTATAATACACTCTAGCATTTTTCCTACTACTGATGTTAGGCTAACTGGATTGGAATTCCCTGTTTTCTACCTCCTTTTTTAAATAGTAGGGTTATATTTGCCACCTTCCAATCTGTCAAGACTGTTCCAGAATCTATAGAATTTTGGAAGATGACAACCAATGTATCCACTATTTCCATGGCCACCTCCTTTAGTACCCAGGGATGTAGATTATCAGGCCCAAGGGATTTATCAGCTTTCAGTCCCAATAATTTCTCCAGCACTATTTCTTTTTTTTACTAATGCTAATTTCCTTCCATTCCTCCTTCTCACTAGAGGCTTGGTTCCCTAACATTTCTGGGAAGTTATTTATGTCTTCTTCTGTGAAGACAGAACTAAAGTCGTTGTTTAATTGCTCTGCCATTCCCTTGTTCTCTATTCAAGATTCTCTTATTTTGAACTATAAGAGACCTACATTTGTTCTCACCAATCTTTTTCTTTTTACATACTTATAGGAACTTTTATAGTCCACTTTTATGTTCCTTGCAAGTTTACTCTCATACTCTACTTTTCCCCTCTTAATCAATCTCTTGGTCCGACTTTGCTGAATTCTAAATTGCTCCCAGTCCTTGGGCTTGCTGCTTTTTCTAGCGATTTTATGTATTTTCTCTTTGGATTCAATACTATCATTAATTTCTTTTGTTAGCAATGGTTGGGCCGCTTTACCTATTGTGTTTTTGTGTCAGCAGTGCTATCGAGCTGCACTTGCTTAGCAAAAACCTGCTCACAGTTTGGGTTCCATCGAGTCACTCAGCTCCTGACATCATTACAGCCTTTGTTCAAACATGGACAAAAGAGCTGAACTCCAGAGGTGAGGTGAGAGTGACAGCCCTTAACATCAAGGCAGCATTTGGCTGAGTGTGGCATCAAGGAGCCCCAGCAAAACTGGAATCAATGGGAATCAGGGGAAAACTCTGCTGGTTGGAGTTGTATCTAGCACAAAGAAAGATGATTGTGGTCGTTAGAGGTCAATCATCTCAGTTCCAGGACATCACTGCAGGAGTTCCTCAAGGTAGTGTCCTAGGCCCAACCATCTTTAGCTGCTTCATCAATGACCTTCCTCCCCTCATCAGGTTGGAAGTGGGAATGTTCGATGATGATTGCACAATGTTGAGTGATTTACCACCCCTCCGATATTGAAGCAGTCCGTGTCCAAATGTAGTGAGACAAGGACAATATCCAGGCTAGGGCTGGCAAGTGGCCACACAAGTGCCAGATAATGACCATCTCCAACAAGAGAGGATCTAACCATGATATTTAATGGCATTACCATGACTGAGTCCCCCACTATCAACATCCTGGGAGTTACCATTGACCGGAAACAACCGGATTAGCCATATAAATACTGTGGCTACGTGAGCAGGTCAGAGGCTAGGAATCCTACATCAAGTAACTCACTTCCTGACTCCCCAAAGCCTGTCCACGATCTACAAGGCACAAGTCAGGAGTGTGATGGAATACTCATTTGCCTGGATGAGTGCAGCTCAAACAACATTCAAGAAGCTTGACACTATCCAGGCCAAAGCCGCCCACTTAATTGGAAACCCATCCACAAATATTCACTCCCTCCACCATCGACCCAAGATGCACTGCAGGAACTCTCAAAGGCTCCTAAGAAAGCGCCTTCCAAAGCCACAACTGCTACCATCTAGAAGGACAAGGGCAGCAGACACATGGGAACACTACCGCCTGGAAGTTCCACTCCAAGCCACTCAACCATCCTGACTTGGAAATATATCACTGTTTCTTCTATGTCACTGGGTCAAAATCCTGGAACTTCCTCCTACTAACACTGTAGGTGTACCTATTCCATATGGACTGAAGCAGCTCAAGAAGGCATATCACCACCATCTTCTCAAGGGCAATTAAGGATGAGCAATAAATGCTGACCTAGGCAGCGATGCCCACGTCCCATGAATGAATTTTTTAAAAATAAGTGTGTAGGGGAAAAGGGGGCCAAACAAAGAGATAGACTGTGCAACTCTTAACACATTCAATCTGCAACTGTGCAAAACATTGGAATTAATGAATGGGAATTAAGGCATTAAATAGAATTGAATGTTAAAAAAAAGTGATGACATCCTTTTCAGCACCCCATCCCCTGGTCTAAAGTTTGTTGTGGGTTACAGCACCATCTCTGGACACCTGCTCAGGCTGAACCAGACGGTGCAAATTCGTGGTGTGCTATTTATTGAGACGGTGTACTTCCATGACACTGCCAGCACAGTAATGCCAACCCACCTTCTCATAAATCATGAGACAAACTTTCAAAAGTAAAAGATCTGGTAGAAAATCATAAGTTGCTATTCTTTGAAACATAAAGTAACGTAGATTGATAGTTTGTTTTCAAAATTCAGTAGTGGCTCATTTAACCTGGAACAGATCGGAGCTCTTTTGGAAAAAAAAATGATGTGGTTCTGAAAATGCTTTACATAATTTTTTGTAAGTTTCCTGTTATTTGGGTATGATTATGGCTGCACTTGGGGGAAGGGGGTTAAATGCCACGTTATTTTCTGAGGCCAAGCAGTCTGCAGCAAAAAGCACTGGATGTAGAACTCAGGCCTCACAGCCGTCGGAAACCAGACACGGGGAGGCGAGCGTTCCTCACCATGTTAGTGTATTTGCATGCATCAGTCTTATTAGTTAGACTGATGTATCTCTTAAATGAATTTGGCTGCAAATATTAATTTTTAATGTCTTTGATAACTAACATGCAAGTGTGCAATGTCCCTATGTTATTTATAAATGTTTTTATGTATATCAGTTAGTTTGAGCATTTAATTTTAACTGTTGTGTATAAATGTATTTATCTGTGTTACTGATCAGTACATTGTCCTATTTCCCATCTTTTCTTTCCAATATATTTGGGCTCTTCCCTTTATAGTTTGTTGAAATTAGCCTTAGTTAATGTACATTTATCATTAATTGTTTCCCCTCCTTTTCAGTTTTAATATCAAACCTAGTTACATTCTGACCATTAAGTCCCAAGTGTATCCCTAGAAAGAGCTGTGAATTCTGAATCCTGTTTGAGTTTTGGTGGCAATGCTGTGTGTGCAGCAGGTGTTTGAATACTGAGAATCCAGTAGATCCCTGTCCACTCTGCACCAAACCCTAGATTGCTACCTTTCCTACCAACTCCCTGTCATTCTCACAGTGGCTGTCAGTCCATCAACTGCCATCTTTGTCCTAGCTGTGGTACTCACGAGTCTGTGGACAGTTCCCCATATGTCTGTTGGAGGCTTTGCTTCCATACTGAAGGGGAAAGTAGCCCTTGTCATGTGATCCACTAGGGCAGAGCAGGACCTGTTTTTTCCCGTCAAAAATATCCTTGCTTTTGTCACCGCTAGATTCACACTCTAACATTCTCTTATTGCTGTGTTCTCTGACCTATCTTGGCTCCTGGCTAAGCAACAGCTTGATTTTAAAATTCTCACCCTTATTTTCAAATCATTGCGTGGCTTCACCCTCCACCTATCTCTGTAAACTTCTTCAGCCCTTCAACATATCTGCACAGCTCCAATTCTGGCTTCTTGCATATTCATGATTTTAATCACTGCACCATTGGCAGCTACGGCTTCAGCTGCCATGGCCCTAGCAATGGACCTTGCTCCCCAAACCTCCCTTTCTTTCCTCCATTAAGACACTACTTAAGGCCTTTTTATTTGATCAAGCTTTTTGTCATCAGCCCTAATACTCCCTTGGTGTCAAATTTTGTTTAACGCTTTTGTGTCGTGGGATGTTATATTACATTAAAGGGCTGTATAACTGCAAGGTGTTGTTGTTGACTACTCATCCCCACTGTCCACAATTGACAATGTATACAAGTATTCTGTTCCTCAGTGCATCCTGCTTGCCGATCACCTCTTGCCTCCCTGATTTATATTGACTCTCTTAAAGAGAATTCAAGAGGAGACAACATGTAAATGGGAGCAGAAAGTTGCAAAGAGGTAGTGGTAAATTAAGTGAGTAGGCAAAACTGTACCAGATGAAGTGTATTTTGGAAAAGTATTGGTCACCTACTTTGGACCTAAGATCAGAGCATATTCTAAATGGCGAAAAGCTAGGGATTGTGGATGACCAGAGAGATTGAGAAGACCAAGTGCAAAAGTCACCAAAGGTAATTTAAAAGGCTAAAGACTAAGGAAAGAGAGAATAACAACCTATATAGTGCCTTTAATGTAATGAAATGTCTCAAGGTGCTTCACAGAAACATTATAAATGAAGTACTGTATGACACTGAGCTACATAAGATATTAGGTTAGATAATCAAAAGCTTGGCCAAAGAGATAGGTTTTAAAAAGTGTCTTAAAGGAAGAAAGTGATGTCAAGATGTGGAGAGGTTTAGGGAGGGAACTCTGGAGCTTGGGGAATAGACAACTGAAGGCACTGTCACCATTGGAGCAATTATGATAGGAAATGCTCAAGAGCCCAGATTTAGAGGAGTGCAGATATCTCAAAGGGTTGAGGGATTAGAGAAGATTACAGGGATAAAGAGGGGCAAGGCCAGGGGAAATATGAAAACAAGGATGAGATTTTTAAAATCAAGACATTGTTTGACCGGGAGCCAACGCGAGCACGGGTGATAGGGGAATGGGACTTGATGTTAGTAAAGACACGGGCAGCAGAGTTTTCGATGACTTCAAGTTTGCAAAGAGTAGAATTTGGAAGATTAGCCAGGGGCTCATTAGAATAGTTGAATCCAGAGGTAATGAAGGTATGGATGAAGGTTTCAGCAACGGGTGAGATAAGACAGGGCAAAGTTGAGCAATGTTAAAGAAGTGGAAATAGGCGGATGTAGAGATGGCAGGAATATGAGGTCAGAAGTTAATCTCAGGATCAAATGTGCCACCAAGTTTGGGAACACACTGGCTTAATCTTAGATTGTTGCCAGGGAGAGGGATGGAATCGGTAGTTAGGAAATGGATTTTGGAGCAGGGACAAAAAACAATGGCTTCAGTCTTCCCAATATTTAATTGAAGGAAACTTCTGCTTATCCAGTACTGGATACGCAGTTTGATAATTTTGCAATGGTGGAGGAGTCAAGAGAGGTGGTAATAAGATATAATTTACATGTGAAAACAAATGCGTACCTTTGGATGATATTGCCTAGGGGCATCATGTAGATCAGAAGTAGGAGGGGGCTAAGGATTGATCCTTGGGGGACACCATAGTTAACAGTGTGGGAACAGGAAGAGAAGCCATTGCAAGTGATTCTCTTAATGGAACCATGTGAGAGCAGTCCCACCCAATTGGATGACATTGGAGAGGTGTTGGAGGGGGAGGGTGTGGTCAACCATGTCAAAGGCTGAAGATAGATTGAGAAGGACGAGAAGGGAAAGTTTCTTTTGTCATTTGTGACTTTGATAAGAGATGTTTTGTTACAGTGGTAGAAGTAGAAACCTGATTGGAGGGATTCAAACATGGGGCTCTAGGAAAGATGGGAATGAACTTGGGAGACAAAAACATTCAATCTTCAAGGATTTGAAGAGGGAAGGGAGGTTGGAGCTGGGACAGTAGTTGGCAAGGACAAAGGGATTTAGGGTTGGTTTATTGAGTAGAGAGGCGTTGACAGCAAATTTAAAGGAGAGAGGGATAACACATGAAGAGAGAGGCTATTTACAATATCGACTAACATAAGGGCCAGGAGGGGAAGTTGAGTGATCAGTTTTGTGGGAATAGGATCGAGGAAACAGGAGGTGGGTCTCATGGACAGAGAGATAGGTGAGAAACTAGAGGAAGATAAAGATGGAAAAGAATATAATTTGAGCAAATAAATCTCGGATCTTGGAAGAGTGGTAGATGGCAAGAGTGATGTGCTGAAATAGGGAGCTGCTGGGTAGTGAATAGGAATCAAGTTTAGACTATTTTTAAGGGCATTTGATTATAAGTTACATACTATAACTAGTTTGTAAAACTGCATTTACTGCATCTTAGGTTACCTAAAGGTGCACTTCTGTAAAAGGACATGAATAATTTGGAAGATGTTCAGAAAAGGACAACAAGGATGATTCCGAGACTTGAGGTTTCAAGTTTATAAAAAGAGACTTGCAGGGCTAAACTTGTTCTAACTGAAAGAAAAGAGGTAATCTGATCCCGGAATGTAAAATGTATAAATGTATGGGAGTCATTTTAGTTCTACTGTGATTTGTAGAATTAGAAGGCATGAGTGTAAAATTAGTAAGCCTAAAGTGCAACTGAAGATAAGCATATTTCCAGTTTGGACCGATAAAATCTGTATTTGTATTGCTGGATGTAAATTTCATACATCTATTATAAAGCTTTATTGAAATTCTAGAGACAACACTTAAGTAGTTATTGAGTTATGCTTGTCAGTCATCTCAGTTACCTGAACTGTGTCCAAATGATGCCAGGAAATAATATTCACCATAGTGCTGTCACATACTAAAATACATGTCAAAGCGTTTTACAAAAAAGTAGGAAAAATGACATGCAAAGCTGGAGGGAAAATGAAGTATTTGAGGATAGGCAAAAGTCTGATTAAAGAGAAGGATTTTGAAATGGGGGGACAAGAGGAGAGAGTTTCAGAGAATGGAGATGGAGTGGCTGAAAGAGTGGTACCCAACAGAGTGATATGGGTAACAAAGAGTGAGTGAGTTGGTGGGTTTGGGAAGTGTGGCTGGAAGGGATGTCAAATAGAAAGAGAACTTAATCTTGTTACAAAGGGCTAGAGGTGGAAATGCAACAGACTGTCAAGGATCTGACAAAGTGTGAAACTGGAGAAAGATGAATGAGTGGGAACGGATGCAGAAATTGAACTTACTTGTAAACTATCCCTAGAACTATTTGTTTTTAGATCTAAGCATATCCTTTGCTCAGAAGACACCATTTTTGCATCATGCTCAGAAAATATTAATTAATTTGTAAGTGCATACTTCACTGCAAATATATGTAGAGCATAGATGTCTAGCCTGAATCTTTCAAATCACACACAGCTCTTCTGTGCCTAAATATAGCTCTTGAAAGTCTTTGTAACCTGCTCTTCATATCCTCAATGTCTCTTGGCAGCTTACTTCCAGGAGTTTCTCTGTAACCTGTTTCCTAATATTTGCTAATTCTCCCTTTTAAAATTATTAATCTTTCTACCTGGAGGAATGAAAACGACAATGAAACAAATCACTTAAGTATATGTCACAATATTAGTTCCAGGAGTTCATAGAAGGCACAAATTTCTCTTGTTCTTTCCATATTTAATTGGAACAAAGTTATTGTAAATTAGGAAAAATTTTGATCTCAAATTTTAACAATTTGTTTCAGATCTTAGCATAATTTAAATTCACCACTTTCTCTCATTTCAACTTAGAGTTTCTGTCGTATTTAATGGAATGCTTGTTTTTCTCTGAAGATGCCTTTGTTGGACAAACCTTGTAGACATTTCTTGGAAGCGTTCCCTGCTTTGTCTGGACACCACAGGGACAATGTAGAATATACTGCCACAGTGTAAAGTGTAATGATTCGCTCTTTGTTTTACTCTGCATAATAAGTTCTTAGCTTAGCTGATCAATGTGTTCTAATCTTGATTTAATAGCTGCTACAATGTGTAGGTTGATAAAGGATCAATCCTGTATGAGGTGGAAAATGCTTTACTGTGGTAATTGTTTTTTGTCACTACCTACCCACATTTTCATAGATGATTAAAAACAAGGGCTTTGCAGCAATATTTTCTGATTTATAGTTATTGGAGGATTGCTGAATTAAGTGATATTAATGCAGTACTTAATGCATTTTCATTTAATGCCCATTATCATTGTGTACTTTTGTAATTTAAACACCATCTTGGAGTAGGTGACAACTAGTTATCTTGGGAAAGAAATTAATCTAATGAAATGTGGGAGAATGCTGTATTTTCTCTAGGTAATGATTTGCCAATCATGGGGACTTTGAAAAGTACAATTTTTAAAGAATATGACCTTATTAAGCTATTAATTACAGAGGAAAATGAGGATTTTTCTGTTATTCGTTAAGTGAATTTCATTCTTGGAAGGTAGTATAGGCAGTGAAATCCATCACCATTGGTAGTGATTATGTTGATACGAATATCCCACTTCTTGGGGCCAGAGAAAGATGCTACTGATTACAGATTATCCAGCCGTGACAGTGGTAGAAATTTTTTGGCCAGATTGTATTGTCTGTCAGCACTGAACGAAGCTATACAGCAACAAGGAATTCCATCAATTAAATCCCAGCTCAATTTTGGGAGTTAAACAGTAGAACAACATTTTGTATAATTGGACGTGTAGATCATTAAAAATCTTGTATAGGACTCACACTTATTGGCCACATACCTCATGTAAAAATTTATGGTCATTTTATACTGCAGCTTTTACAAATTATATATTTTCCATTCAATTCTGCTGTCAACTTTTGTGTAATTGCGGTCTGAGGCCACTATATGGCTCTGTAAAGCAACTTTTTGAAGTGTCTATGACTACATTCCATTTTTGTATATGAAAAGAAGCTTGTATTCATTAACTTACTATGGGTAACGCCATGGGCAATTTACTAGTATCTATATAAATAAAATTATTGCTGGTGTTACTGCAGTAATGTTGGCTTTCTTTAAATTTGCACACATTAGGATTTGTTTTTGTTTCCAGGTGTTAAACAAGCTCTTTGGCTGACCAAGTCTAAGCTAATAGAAGGCCTTCCTAAGCAGATACTAAGCATAGCTGAAGATCCTGCGAATTGCATTGAAGACCAGGATGAGCGTGTAAAGACAGCTATCAGTCATGCTCGTTTTTGGACCACCACTGAAATTCGTCCCAAAAGAGATCGCTTTTGGTGAGCAGACATATGTTGCTGTTAAGATTGTTAAAGCTAGAATTTTTCTCTATCTGTGCAATTGTTGAGAAATGCTGCATGGTAAATGGTAAAAGGATTTCTTCTAAAATGGGGAAAATGATAGGATACTTTCCTAACAGAAGTGAAGGAATATTTCTGGTAGTATTAGCAGATGCACCTTGCTGCAGAAACTTAGTTGATGGAACTTGGTTTGATGGAAGTTTACGTTATTATATAGATAATCTGAATTAAGAGAAACCAGGGAGTTAATGAGTTTATAAAGCATAATATTGCATTAGGAACCTTTAACTTACTGCAGCTTCCTGTTCGACTTGAATACCTGCATTTAGCCTGATATTGAACTCTAATGAGATTCATGTCCGATTGTGCAAACAGATTGCCAAATTTGTAGTAATTGGTGTATCAATTAAGCATGTTTTTTAATTATGTGTGGTCAAGATTGTGAAACCTGAGCTATGGCATGACTATAGGCTGAACTTGTATTTAAAAAGTTAATTCCGTTTTTATGGTTCCTCACACTATAATCTATTCCAGCCAAGGGAAATACAGATGGCTAATTATGATGCCTTGTTCTTTATCTTGCTGCTCATGGGGAATCAAGCTGCTTTTATATATTATTATTCTGCCACTGGCAATATTGTTAAACTAATCTCATTGGGATTTTAAAACCAGGAAGAACTTATTTTTACTTCCAGACAATTCCATTCTGCAGTAATAATGCTGTTCTAATGACATCAGTGTAGTCCTGGACATGACCTCAATATATGTACTTAAGACTTCCCTATTGCCATATCATGACCTTAGTTGTTGCTGACACAGGTAGTCTGTGCATTTGCAAAATGCTAGGACCACTTTTGTAGCCAATATGCAGTGAGACCAACTACACATTTCAGACAGAAGAGTGGTCCAGTGGACAAAACAAAAACAGAATTACCTGGAAAAGCTCAACAGGTCTGGCAGCATCGGCGGAGAAGAAAAGAGTTGACGTTTCGAGTCTTCGTGACCCTTCGACAGAACTTCGACAGTGGTCCAGTGGGTTGTTCCCCCAAGATCTAATGACAACTTAAAGCAATGACAGTCCAAATCTGGTGCCTTGCTGCCCTTTTTGGTTTAGATCCTTGGTAATAATGGCACCAGTAAACTATTCGTTTGTAGGAATTCAAACTAATTAAAATTGTACTCTTGATCTCTTACTTTGAGTGCTAGCAATGGATTTCTCAGCAAAGCCTGTGTTGAGCTGGAAAAAAACCCACTAGTATTAATAACAATTATGAAGTAGTAGCAGTAAATTGCTGATGATTTTTTTTGTTTGTAGTGACAATACATATGCTGAATCTGATTTTGTGTCCTTAAAACAATACTCTTAAAAGATTTTACATATTAACAAACAAGATTTGAAGATACTAGCGGGCCCATTATTATATCTACCAAGTCAAAGTCACTTACCTTTCAGAGTTTAAGAATGAACAAAAAATTGTATCTGGCGAACAGCTACAAATGTTCAACTTCTAGTAATATTACAGCATGGGTTCTAGAGAGCAACCATAAACATAATAAAAACAGGAAATGCTGGAAAAACTCAGCAGGTCTGGCAGCATCTGTGGAGAGAGAAACTGAGTTAATGCTTCGAGTCTGAATGACGTTAGAGCTGAACAGAGATAGAAATGTGGTGAGTTTTATGCTATTGAAGAGAGGGCTTGGAGTAGGTGGAGTAAAATAGAAAGTCATGGATAGTTTGGAGTTCAGGAGAGATTAAATGAGAAAGATGTCATGGACACAAGACAAAGGGAGTGGTAATGATGTGTTAAAGACCAAGGCAGGTATTCACGGTACCATAAAAGCAGAATGTGTTAATAGTAGAACAAGGGTCATCACTTTCTGAAGGCAAAATATGGCCATAAACCTAAGGCTTGTTGCAATCAAACCCGGGTTATTTGTGTTCAGGATACCACAGTCAGCATGATAACTACACATCTACAAACAGTCAGATTGCTATTCCACTTCTAGTTACTTATCCTTAAATGAAGCCGCACCTTGCTCGCCTGACCTTCCGACTCGGGCTGGGTGAGAAAGGTGCAGTGCAGTGGGCTCCGGAGGCCTTGTGTCGAGGGCAGCTGAGTGGAAAGGGATATATTGGAGGGTGGGGAGGGGAGGGAATTCAAGGGGGGGATGTGGTCATTGGAGGGGGGGGTGGTCAGTGAGGGTAGTCTGGGGTTAGGAGGGTAGTCGGGGGTGTGGTCAGTGGATGGAGGCCAGTGAGGTTAGTTGGGGGGGTAGGGGGTTAGTTGGGGGTTGTGGGGAGAGATTGGGGTTAGTCAGAGGTTCCCATGTAGGTCCTAGAGCGTTGTGGGAGGGAGGGTATTTGGGGGCCCCATGGAGGGCAGTACTATAGTTACCCAGGAGTTAGAAGTGGTTTTAATCCTTCTAATATTTTTGGGTAACTACTGCTAGAGACTATCGAAACCATCTGACATTTACAATTTGTTTCAGAAGGTTCCCATTGCAAGGCAATTGCCCAATGCAAGTTTGAACTTCCCGGGCAATTGCTGTGCAATCCTTACAGGACCTCCTAGGGGGGCCAGCACATCTTTGGGGTGACCCCTATAACGACACCCCTGAGATTGGAAGTTATGGGCTGGCGTAAAATGTGTTATTAAAACATTACTAGGTACTATACTGTGACAGAAGGAGGGTTTTGTTCTGTTTCAACTTTGAACATTTCTATTCTCTTGTTTCGTTTAAATTGTATAGTGAGAGATTTTGAAAATGGAAAACATGGTTGTTGCTTCTATCATGTTTTCTTTTGTTTTCAGTTTACAAGTCTAGGCAAAGCAATTTCTGTCTTGCTTCTTCCACTTAGGTCCCTTCTTAAAACGTATCTTTTTGAACAAGTTTTTAATCACTCATCCTAATATCTCCTCTTTTAGCTTAATGTCAGATTTTGCTCCTGTGAAGTGCCTTGGGATGTTTTCCCAAAGTTAAAGACATTATCAATGTAAGTTGGTACTGTAGAAGCATTACATCCATTCATTCTCTTTCACTCCTGAAAGTAATTTTGATAACTTTATGCCAACATTTGCTACAGAATTTAATTATAAATGTAAAGAGTTGCATGTCACTGTGGACTTGCAGCCTCTTGACACTTGTGGAATAAGTCACATACCAATTGACCAGCATTTTAATTTCTCCTGAAGATAGTGTTTTTCCTTTGTTTATTGGGTGTTTAAAATTGAATTTCAGGTTTCTCATCTTTGTATGGGGAGACTGGTTCCTACTCATCCTGTTCTTTTTACTTTGTGGCATAATGCAGAGATGCCCAATTGGAGAAATGTGGACAAGCAGTGAATGGGCTACATATGTTAGCATAAAAATGCAAGCCCCATACAAACTATCACCCCATATACATACAAGCATAGACCCCATCCTCCTTTCCAGCTCATTCACCTCTTTTTTTTTTCTTTCATTTGCACACTTCCTTGAAGCATGTTTCTTTGACTTTCCTCTTGTCTTTCATCCTGCTCATTTTCTGGTTTTCTGCGGTGTGGACCGGGTGTACATGTACAACTGTTCCTGACACCTTTCCAGTTGGCAGCAGGAGTTAGTATTTCTGCCCCCTTCTGCTATTTTGTGTTTGTTCTTTCCTTCCCTGGTCATTAGTTGGCTGGCTATAGGCATAACACAATTACTTGTAGGATTTGAAATTGAAGAATCCAGTAATTGCTCTGTCATTACACATCAACACAGCCCATACTGAGAGAAGAAAGGACTCACATAGCACTTCTCAAGAACACAAGCTGCTCCATGACACTTTACAGCCAGTTAATTACTTTTGAAGCTGCATCACTGTTATAAATGTGCATGTTATAAGATTTTTAGTTTGCAAATAGTAATTTTTAAATGTAGGATAAATGAATGAGGTCTGAAGGGCCAGCAGACAGGCCTGGGGCAATTAAAGATCAAAAGCAGGCCCACGTTATGTTAGTGAAGCTATGATATGAGGTGTTAAAAGATAAACAATGGGAGCCTCGTTAACTATCTCTTGAGGAGATGGTCTGTCTGCGAGGGCCCGAGTGAGGTTTTAAATTATACATGTAATTTCCCCAGATCAGAGAAGGATTTGAAGGAAACTGGTAAACAAGGGAAAATCTTGAAGTACCCATATACATTTCAGATCAAAGGAAAGGTTTAGAGTTAAATATGATCAATTTGCATTTCTATCTGAAGACAGGTCATGGTTGTTATGTTGCCATGGAGATGGGTTGAGAAGGCAAGATTTCAATGCAACAGGTAGCCTGAGTGAGGTCTGGCAGCAACTTGGAGAAGGCAGAAAGAATCAGCCAGGAGCTGTGGATAAGGGTAACAGAAACGAGGAGTGTTTTTCGCGGAGTGAGTGAATTCTGGAAGTCTAAGTACCAGTCTGGGAAACAAAGGATATTTGGAGTGAGTTCTTGGAAGTTGTGACATAAAAGTGGTTTGGTTCGAGGCAAATCGAATGAACACTCCAGAAACTCAAGTATTGTAACAAGGGATTCTCGGTTGAAATTAAAAATAGAATAGGGAGTGTTCTGTTCGGAATTTTGGTTTAAAGTACAAGTGCCTATTAGATATAATGTTAAGTTAATAGTTTATTCTTTTTGTGTGTTAGAATAAAGATTTTCATTTAAAAAGTGAAATCTTGTGGCATGGTCCTTTCAGTTAATACAGTGAGTCCTCACTTTAAATTGCCCCACTTAACGTCGTTACATTTTAACGTTATTTATTCTTTAGGACTTTTTTTCGACTTGAGGCACCATTTTCAGTTTTACATCATCTGCATTTTAGCCCACCACCCTATGCGCTGCATCTCGGCCAACTGCTGCCATGTTTTGATGTTGCCCCCACAGTCACCAGAAGCTCAGGTTGCAGGGAGAGAGAGCGAGGCCCAAGTTCCAGGAGAGCAAGGCAGTCACTCTCACCTCACCTCTCGTGTTCAACTCCTTTGCTCATGTTTGAAACAAGGCTGTCATGAGGTCAGGAGTTGAGTGGCCCTAGCGGAACCCAAACTGAGCATTAGTGAGCAGGTTATTGCTAAGCAAGTGCAGCTTGATGGCACTGTTGATGACCCCTCCCATCACTCTACTGATGGTGGAGAGTAGGCTGAAGGGGGCGGTAATTGGCCAGGTTGGATTTGTCCTGCTTTTTGTGTATAGGACATACCTGGGCAATTTTCCATATTGCCGGGTAGGTGCCAGTGTGTAGCTTCGTTAGGGATGCGGTAAGTCCTGGCGTACAAGTCTTCAGTACTACTGCTGGAATATTGTCAAGACCTTTGCAGTATCCAGTGTCTTGAGCCATTTCTTGATGCTACGTGGATTGAGTCAAATAGGCTGGAGACTGGCGTCTATGATGTTAGGAACCTCTGGACGAGGCCAAGGTGGATTATCCACTAGGCATTTCTGGCTGAAGATTATTGCAAATGCTTCAGCCTTATCTTTTGCACTAATGTGCTGGACTCCTCCAACATTGAGGATGGGGATATTTGTGGAGCCTTCTATTCCAGTGAGTTGTTTAATTGTCCACCACCATTCACAACTGGATGTGACAGGACTGCAGATTTTAAATCTGATTTGTTGGTTGTGAAATCGCTTCACTCTATCACTTGCAGCATATGCTGTTTGGCAATGAAGTAGTCCTGTGTTGTAGCTTAACCAGATTGACACTTAATTTTTATGCATGCCTGGTGCTGGTCCTGGCATGCCCTCCTGCAATCTTCGTTGAACCAGGGTTGATCCCCTGGCTTAGGGGTAATAGTAGAGTGGGGGATATGCCAGTCCATGAGGTTACAGATTGTTGAGTACAATTCTGATGCTGCTTATGGCCCAAAGCACCTCATGGCTGCTCAGCCTTGAATTGTTAGATCTGTTCAAAATCTATCCCATTTAACAAGGTTGTAGTGCCGCACAACACAATAGAGGGTATCCTCAGTGTGAAGACGGGACTTCTCCACAAGGACTCTGCAGTGGTCACTCCTACAGATACTGTCATGGAGCGATGCATCTGTGACAGGCAGGTTGGATGAGGTCAAGTATGTTTTTCCCTCTTGTTGCTTTGCTCACCACCTGCCACAGACCCAGTCTAGCAGCAATGTCCTTTAGGACCAGGCCAGCTTGGTCAGTGGTGCCACTACTGATCCACGCTTGGTGTACATCCAGAGTATATTCTGTACCTTTGCCACCCTCAGTGCTACCTCCATGTGGTGTTGAACATTAAGGAGTACTGATTCATCAGCTGGGGGGAGGGGGCGGTACATGGTAATCAAAAGGAGATTTCCTTGCCCATGTTTGACCTGGTGCCATGAGACTTCATGGGGTGCGGAGTCAATGTTGAAGACTCCTAGGGCAACTCCCTCCCAACTGTGCTGCCACCTCTGCTGGGTCTGCCAGGGTATGGACAGGATTTTTACAACAATCTGCAATTTTTATTGAATTTAAATTTCACCATCTGCAGTGGTGTGATTGGAACCTAGGTCCCCCTGAGTTTCTGGATTACTGGTCCAGTGACAATACCACTGTCTCCGCTTCTCCAATCATGTTGGTTTTTCCAGGTAAGAAATATCTGAAGGAACTCTACTCCAGCTTTCACATTGATTCATATGGGAACCCATGATTTACTGAAAATTGTGATTTTTCAGGAACGCAACCATAACTTTAAGTGAGGACTTATTGTAACTGGGAGATCGAATTTCTTTTCAAAAGTTATTTGTCTCTACCAAGATTATAACAGTTTCAGTGTAGGAAACACAGCAATCAATTTGTACAGACAGCAATGTGGTAATGATCAGATTATCTGTTTTAATTACTTTGGGTGGGGTCTAAATATTGGCCAGAATGCTTGGAGAGCACTTCTTTTCTTTGAATCGTACCATGGGACCTTTTACGCTCACCTGAGGGGGCAGTTGAGGCTTTGGTTTAATATCTCATCCAAAAAATGGCACCTCCAAAGATGCAACACTTCTTCTGTGTCAGCTTAATTTTGTGCTCAACCTTTTAGCACGGGACTTGAACCCACAACCTTCTCAGATCAGAGTGTCTACCACTAAACCATGGCTAACACCTAATGCAATAAACTCTCTGCAAGTTTTAAAGCTGTGTTGAATAAGTTTTCTTTGTTTCAATCTGCTTGCTAGCAGAATCCACAGCACAAATATATCCCTTAATTGGCACAAAAGTTGTTAAACTCGCCTCAGGATCATTAACAAAACATTTCACAATGATCTAATTCAGGATGCTATTTTGAGTTTAGGAGGGTCTAGAGGAAGCTTTAACTCTTCAGCTGACTGTATATATACACTTGATCTTGTTAAGAAATAATTGTAGGGGAAACTTTTTATCAATATCTACTAACAGATATATTAAAAGCCTAAAAGTACCACCGCACCTGCTACTAACAGTAACAAAATGAAGGGTAAGAAAAAAAGACAGTTTCTTTGTTAACTTTTTTGGTGTTTTTTTTCAGCCCTGTGCTATTGCAGGACCTCTTACACTTATGCGGGATCCTGCAACCTCGATTTCCCACACTTGGAAACAGGATGCTGGCAGAAAATTACCGTGTGGCAGCAATATGGGAGAGAGGTTAGTCAGTATGACTTCTGTTCAAGTAGTAATATGTAAAAATGTCTTTGCCCGTTTTCTTTTTCTGGTAATGCCCATGAGCAATCTAAAAGTTTTCACCCAAATGTAATGCTCATTGGCTTCATTTAGGAACACAGGATTCTATCAAAAATACGGCTTTGCCCATTCATGGCAACTGACAACAATATATAAGCACAGAAGGCTATTTAGCCTGTCATGCCCTTTGAATGATCTGACAATTTAGTCCTATAAACCTGCAACCTAGTCCTTTTACAGGTACATGTCCAACTGCCATTTGAAGAGCCAACGGAATCTGCTTCACCTACTCTTTCCTGTTGTGTGTACCACATCCTAATAACACTATACGTGGAAAACCATTCCTCCTCATTTCCCTTCTAGTCTTTTTGCCAATTATTGAAATCTATGACTTCTGGTTATTTTCTCCCCACTTGGTCAAACAAAACCCCTCATTATTTTGTATACCTTATTTTAAGTATCAGCTATGGCTCAGTTGGTAGCGCTCTTGTCTTTAGCTTCCAGATTCAAGTCCAGGCCTTGAGCACAAAAAAATCAAGGCTGACACTCCAGTGCAGTACTGAGGGAGCGCTGCACTTTGAGGTGCCACGTTTTGGGTGAAACGTTAAACTAAGGCCCCATCTGCCTGCTTAGATGGAAGTGAAATATTCCATGGTAGTATCTTTTAAAAGAGGGGGGAAATTATCCCGTCTCCTGGCCAACGTT
This sequence comes from Carcharodon carcharias, assembly GCF_017639515.1. Classification (NCBI taxonomy): domain Eukaryota; kingdom Metazoa; phylum Chordata; class Chondrichthyes; order Lamniformes; family Lamnidae; genus Carcharodon; species Carcharodon carcharias. The sequence continues at coordinate 10,645,584 of NC_054482.1, read as the reverse complement.
TATCCCTCAATCGACACCACAAAAACAGATTATGTGGTCATTATCACATAGCTGTTTATGGGAGCTTGCTGTGTGTAAATTAAAACAGTGACTGCATTTCAAAAAAAGACTCTTAATTGACTGTAGAGTGAGGCGTCTGTGGTCATGAAAAGCGCTATGTAGATACATGTCTTTATTTTACTCTATTAGGTTACCCCTTAACCTTCCCTACTCGAAAGAGAACAATTTGTTTTTCCAATCTTCTCCAATCTCTCCAAATAACCAAAGTTCTTCATCTCTGGTTTCCTCCTGGTAACCTGCTCTGTATTCTTAAGGCCTTGACATCCTTCCTAAAGTATGGTACCCAGAATAGTGTACACTATTCCAGCTGAGGCTTAACAAGTGACTAGTGATATTTATAAAGTCATGTTCCATAAGGTTTCTTAATAGCCCTGACAACTTGCCCTGCCACAAATACATTTAACAAATATATGACAACAGTACTTGTACTTCAAAAGTATTACAGGGATGCACCAAAAAATTTAAGTAAATACAAGTTGATTTTCCAATAAGATTAATGTGCTAACTAATGAATTTGTGCTTAATATAATTTATTATATTAATGCTTTGAAGTAAAACCAAAAATTACCAATGAATCCCTCAGGAAAAGTTGGTTTTGAATTGCATATTCCTTTGTAGTTCTCATAGTTACTTAAAAACAATTACATAGAAACTAGGAGCAGGAGTAGGCCATTCGGCCCTTCGAGCCTGCTCCGCCATTCATTATGATCATGGCTGATCATCCAACTCAATAGCCTGTTCACGCCTTCTCCCCATACCCTTTGATCCCTTTCGCCCCAAGAGCTATATCTAACTCCTTCTTGAAAGCATACAATGTTTTGGTCTCAACTACTTTCTGTGGTAACAAATTCCACAGGCTCACCACTCTCTGGGTGAAGAAATTTCCCCTTATCTCAGTCCTAAATGGTCTACCCCCTATCCTCAGACTGTGACCCCTGGTTCTAGACTCCCCCACCATCGGGAACATCCTTCCTGAATCTACCCTGTCTAGTCCTGTTAGAATTTTATAGGTTTCTATGAGATTCCCCCCTCATTCTTCTGAACTCCAGTGAATATAATCCTAATTAACTCAATCTCTCCTCATTTGTCAGTCCTGCCATCCCAGGAATCAATTGAGTAAACCTTTGCTGCACTCCCTGTATAGCAAGTACATCCTTCCTCAGATAAGGAGACCAAAACTGCGCACAACATTCCAGGTGTCGTCTCACCAAGGCCCTGTACAATTGCAGCAAGACATCCCTGTTCCTGTACTTGAATCCTCTGGCTATGAAGGCTTTCTTTATTGCCTGCTGCACCTGCTTGCTTACCTTCAGTACTGGTGTGCAAGGAGACCCAGGTCTCGTTGCACATTCCCCTCTCTCAATTTACAGCCATTCAAATAATTATCTGCCTTCCTGTTTTTGCTACCAAAATGGATAACCTCACATTTATCCACATTATACTGCATCTGCCATGCATTTGCCCACTCACTCAGCTTGTCCAAATCATACTGAAGCACCTCTGCATCCTCCGCACAGCTCACCCTCCCGCCCAGCTTTGTGTCATCTGCAAATTTGGAGATATTACATTTAATTCCCTCATCTAAATCATTAATATATGTTGTGAATAACTGGGGTCCCAGCACCGATCCCTGTGGTACCCCACTAGTCACAGCCTGCCATTTGGAAAAGGACCCATTTATTCCTACTCTTTGTTTCCTGTCTGCCAACCAGTTTTCTATCCATCTCAATACACTACCCCCAATCCCATGCACTTTAATTTTACACGCCAATCTCTTATGTGGGACTTTGTCGAAAGCCTTCTGAAAGTCCAAATAAACCACATCCACTGGCTCCCCCTCATCAACTCTACTAGTTACATACTCGAAAAATTTCAGCAGATTTGTTAAGCATGATTTCCCTTTCATAAATCCATGCTGACTCTGTCCGTTTCTGCCACTGTTTTCCACATGCTTAGCTATTAAATCTTTTATAATGGACTCTAGAATTTTCCCCACTACCGATGTCAGACTGACTGGTCTATAATTCCCTGTTTTCTCTCTGCCTCCCTTTTTAAACAGTGGGGTTACATTAGCTACCCTCCAATCTGTAGGAACTGTTCCAGAGTCTATAGAGTCTCAGAAGATGACCACCAATGCATCCACTAGGGCCACTTCTTTAAGTACTCTGGGATGTCGATTATCAGGCCCCAGAGATTTATCGGCCTTCAATCCCATCAATTTGCCCAGCACCATTTCCCTACTAATACTGATTTCTTTCAGTTCCTCCCTCTCACTAAACCCTGTGTTCCCCAACATTTCTAGTATGTTATTAGTGTCCTCCTTTGTGAAAACAGAACCAAAGTATGTATTTAGTTGGTCAGCCATTTCTTTGTTCCCCATTACAAATTCCCCTGTTTCTGACTGTAAGGGACCTACATTTGTCTTCAGCAATCTTTTTCTCTTCACACACCTATAGAAACTTTTACAGTCAGCTTTTATGTTCCCTATAAGCTTACTCTTGTACTCTATTTTCCCCTTCTTAATCAATCCCTTGATCCTCCTTTGCTGAATTCTAAACTGCTCCCAATCCTCAGGTCTGTTGTTTTTTCTGGCCAATTTGTATGCCTCTTCCTTGCATCTAATACCATATCTAATTTCTCTTGTAAGCCATGGTTTGGCCACCTTTCCTGTTTTACTTTCGCGCCAGACAGAAATAAACAATTGTTGCAGTTCACCCATGCACTCATTGAGTGTTTGCCATTGCCTATCCACCGTCATCCCTTTGAGTAACGTTTTCCAATCCATCATAGCCAACTCGCACCTCATACCATCATAGTTTCCTTTATTAAGATTCAGGACCCAAGTCTCAGAATCAACTACGTCACTCTCCATCTTGATGAAGAATTCTATCATATTATGGTCACTCATCCCCAAGGGGCCTTGCACAACTAGATTGCCAATTATTCCTTTCTCATTACACAATACCCAGTCGAGGATAGCCTGTTGTCTCGTTGGTTCCTCAATGAATTGGTCCAGAAAAACATCCCATATACACTCCAGGAATTCCTCCTCTACGGTATTGTTACTAATTTGATTTGCCCAATCTATATGCAGATTAAAGTCACCCATAATTACATACGTTCCTTTATTACATGTGTCTCTAATTTCCTGTTTAATGCCATTCCCAACATCACCACGACAGTTTGGGGTCTATATACAACCCCCACTAACGTTTTTTGCCCCTCAGTGTTTCTCAGCTCTACCCATACAGATTCCATATCGTTGGAGCTAATATCTTTCCTCACTATTGCGTTAATTTCCTCTTTAACCAGCAATACGACTCCACCGCCTTTTCCTTTTTGTCTGTCCTTCCTAAATACTGAATACCCCTGGATGTTCAGTTCCCATCCCTGGTCTCCCTGCAGCCATGTCTCTGTAATCCCAACTATATCATACCTGTTTTACATCTACTTGCGCGGTTAATTCATCCATTTTATTGTGAATGCTCCTCACGTTAAGACACAAAGCCTTAACACTTGTCTTTTTAACATTACTTGTCCTGTTCCCACTATTTTTCACTGAGGCCTTGTTTGATTCTTGCCCTTGATTTCTCTGACTATCACTTTGCTTATTCCTCTTTCTATCTTTTGTTCTTGTCTTTGATTCCCCTTCCTCTGACTCCTTGCAAAGGTTCCCATCCCCCTGACATTTTAGTTTAAACCCTCCCCAACAACTCTAGCAAATACTCCCCCTAGGACATCAGTCCCGGTCCTGCCCAGGTGTAACCCGTCCAGTTTGTACTGGTCCCACCTTCCCCAGAACTGGTCCCAATGCCCCAGGAATCTGAAACCCTCCCCTTCACACCATCTCTTCAGCCATGTATTCATCCGATATATTCTGCTATTTCTACTCTGACTGGCACGTGGCACTGGTAGTAATCCTGAGATCACTACCTTTGAGGTCCTACTTTGCAACTTACTTCCTAAATCCCTATATTCTACTTTTAGGACCTCTTCCCTTTTTTTACCTATGTCGTTTGTCCCAGTGTGTACCACGACCACTGGCTGTTCACCCTCCCCCTTCAAAATGTCCTCTAGCCGCTCTGTGACATCCTTGACCCTAGCACCAGGGAGGCAACATACCATCCTGGAGTCTCATTTGCGGCCATAGAAAAGCCTATCTATTCCCCTTACAATTGAATCCCCTATATCTATTGCATTCTCACACTTTTTACTCCTCCCTTGTGCAGCAGAGCCAACCACGGTACAACAAATTTGGCTATTGCTGCTTTCTCCTGAGAGGCCATTCCCCCCCCAACAGTATCCAAAGCGGTATATTTGTTTTGCAGGGGACTGCTTGCCTAGTCCTCTTGCTTTGCCTGATGGTCACCCATTCCCTTCCTGCCTGTGGATTCTTAGCCTGCGGTATGACCACCTCTCTATACATGCTATCCATGATACTCTCCGCCTCGCGGATGCTCCACATTGTCCCCAGCCACTGCTCCAGCTCCAAAACCCGGGCGTTCAAGAACTGCAGCTGGAGACACTGCCTGTCCCAGAGTCGTCCTCTCGCTCTCCCCTCAGGTAGATCAGGTAATAGGAAAGCTTATATTTCCTGCTCGGGTTTCTTGATTATGATCAACATATGTCATCGGTTAATATAACAGGGTACCAGGAAAAACCAGCTAATGATAATTAATCAAATATTATTATTTTATACATTTTATGTAAAAAGAAACTGAACCAGAAACTGAGAACTCAATACCTAGATTTGAGTATGTAAAATAATAATTTATTGACAATCGGATATATATTTGAAAAATAAAATTTGAGGGCTATGGGGCAAGATATGGGGCCTTGGAACTAATTGGACAGTTCTTTCACAAGAGTCAACACAGGCATGATAGCTCCAGTCGCTGCTTCCTGTCCTGTTTGATCCTGTGTGTTTTTTAATAATTTGAGCAAGAAGCATTCAATACATTTACTGTATCAAAGTAATGAATGCAGATGCCCTTAGGCTAGCTCAGTTGACAGATACATTTTCTAATGTGGAGTTGAACCATACCGCCAAGAAAGTCCAGGTTTGAACACCTGTCTGTGTTGAGTTAGCTGATTCGATCATAATCAGGCAGACATTTTATTAGTCATAGCACAGTTGAAAAACACCCTTCAACTATAATTAGAATTTAAAAGTAAATAGGTGGCTGGACTTCATGAGAGCTGAAGCTAACATTTTGGAAGGATTTATACTTAAAATTTTATCTCTTCAGATGTTGATTTGCCAGCTGTTGATTTTCCATATGATTCAAATTTTGAAAACTTGACATTTTTACTAGTTAACCTGGACTTCTACAAGAAAATGTATATGTGATTAATAGGGATAGGATTACATTTGACTACGATGTCTCGGACAATCAAATGACATGTATCAATTTGCACAGTTGACACATATGTACGGTGCCTAAAGATGGCTAGCATCTATGAAGCTGCATCAGCAAACAGTCAGCACCCTCAGGAAATTGACATAGATGAGGGAAAATTATAGGGCAGCTGACAGAACTTGAGCTACAGTCCTACACAATAGTTAGTTCCCTGTTTAATGAATATTTTATTTTCTTTGCAGAGTCTGACATATTCCGGGTTTGCGGTTTAAATGGAATCCTCTTGAGTAGTAAGCAGCCTTTACCAGCAGTAGCAGGAAAAGAGGAGATATTAAGCACTGAAAGTCATGCCCTCCCAACCTTCTATCCCATCTCTCCCAACATTGACCTGCAGCCTACACTTGTCTATAAAGAATGCAATGACACAGGTGGGTTTTTGATACTGCAGTCTATTTAATGTGGCTTAGCACTCATGTTTGGAGTTGAATTAGCAAAATGTTGAGCACACTGTCTTTGTTTTTGCTGTTAATGGGATTATGAAGGGGCTGAAGGAAGGAAAGAAACTACTGAAATGGCGTAAGTGTAATCCAAGAATTTATTTTGACAGTTCAGTTTAATGGAATGCTATTTATGACATGTATTTTGGGACATCAAGTCTTCACAAGTCAATGGGATTTATCTACAGTATTCTTTTTGTAGTTAACACACTTTCTGTAATATTCTCATCCATTTACAATTATTTTAATTGTGTCAATACAGGTTTCCGTGATGGGTACCCTTTTCCTTATGCGCACACGCTGTATATTGCAGAATCCTCTGTTAATATGACAAGGTTCAAACCAGAACCACTGAGGGCCAAGATGATCATGTTCACATTTGCAAATGCTCTTGCAAGGGCCAAGCTTCTGTATGGTGTAAGTGTCGCTGCCTCTGGTACACATATTGCAATGTGCATGTGTTGAAGTAGAAATTCCATTTACTTTAGACTTAATGTGTTTGTAGTTAAATGTGCTTGAATTTAGGAGTGCACTCAGCTTTAACTCAATAATTATGGTATGAGACAATGATGGATTTTGTTGCATCTTTCATTTGGGGTGTGAAAAAATCAGAAAGGAAAAAGATAGAGGAGCAGATTTGCAAAGAAATTAGGGAGGTGCAAGAACCATAGAGTGGTGATAGTGGGAGACTTTAACTATCCTAATATTAACTGAAGGGTGATTGTGTTAAAGACAGAGAAAGGGGGACATTTCTGAAATGTTTTCAGGAGAATTTTTTTCAATCAATATGTTTCCTGCCCAATGAGGAAGGAGGCATTGCTGGATCTTGCCCTGGAGAATGAAGTGGGTGGAGTAGAGAATGTCACAGTTAGGAAGCAACTCAGGTGGTAATCATAACATTGTAAGATTAGTTATGGAGAAAGACGAGGAGCAAACTAGAATAAAAATACTTAACTGGAGGAGGGCTAATTTCAGTGAATTGAGAAGGGATCTGGCCCAGCTAAATTAGAATCAAAGACTGGGAAGCAGAAATGTAATTGAGCAATGGACTGCCTTTAAAGAAATGGTTCAGGTGCAGTCTAGGTACACTCCCACAAGGGGGAAAGGGAGGGCAATCAAAGCTTCCTTGGTGATAAAGGAGTTAGTCAAATGAAGCAGAAAAAGGAGACTTATGACAGGTGTCATCTTAATAATACAAGGGAGAAGGCTGAATATAAAAAGTACAGAGGAGAATTGAGAAAGGAAAGAGTGCATGAGAATAATGTGACAACGAATGTAAAAGGCAATCCAAAGGTCTTATATAGGCATGTTAATAGTAAAACGATTGTTGGGAGCAGCTTGTTCAAAAAAGGGGAGAAGGATAAACCTGGCAATTACAGGCCAGACAGTTTAAGGTCAGTGGTGGGAAACTTTTAGAAACAATAATCTAGAAGAACATTAACAGCCACTAGGATAAGCATGGACTAAAAGGAGAGCCATTATAGATTTGTTAAGGACAGGTGGCATTTGAATTTTTTTATGAGGTAATTGAGAGGTTGGATGAGGGCATTGCAGTTGATGATTTATATATTGATTTCCAATGGGATATAACTGGCAGTGGAAGCACAATTAGCTAAAAGATAGGAAAGTGTTGTGTTAATGGCTTTTTTCCAGAGCGGAGGGAACGATACAGTTCCAAGGTTTAGTACTAGGACTACTGCTGTTTTTGATATGCAGTAATGAGTTGGACTTGGGTGCAGGGGCACAATTTTAAAATTTGCAGGTATTACAAAAATTGGAAGTGTAGTAAACAGTAAGGAAGATGGCATTAGACTTCAAGAGGCCATAAACAGGCTAATCGAATGGATGGGCAGTTAAAATTCAACATAGAAAAATGTGAGGTTCTACATTTTGGTAGGATGATGAGAGATAGACAATACAAACTAAATGGTCCAATTTTAAAGGCAGGATGCAAGAACAGAGACCTGGGGGTGTTTGTGCATAAATCTTTGAAAGTGATAGAACAGGTTAATAAAGCATATGAGATTCTGGCCTTCATAAATAGAATCATAGAATACAAAAGCCAGGAAGATATATTAAAAAAAGAAAGACTTGAGTTTAAAAAGCACCTTTCATGACCACTGGACATCTCAAAGCACTTTACAGCAATTAAGTACTTTTTGAAGTGTAGTCACTGTTGTAATGTAGGAAATGCAACAGTCAATTTGCACATAGCAAGCTCTCACAAGCAGCAATGTTTTGAAGACCAGATAATCTGCTTTTCTGATGATGATTACCTATATAAAATTCGAGTTCAGCTCCAGCTAGAATATTTGATGTTCAATTCTGGACACTAAACTTAGGAAGAATGTGAAGGCTTTGGAGAGAAGTACAGAAGAGATTTTTTCAGGGAGGTTCCAGGGATGAGAGATTACTGTTATTTAGACAGAGTGGAGAAACTAGGGTTTTTCTCCTTAGAACTGAGAAGGATTTGAGGAGATTTGATTGAAGTGTTTAAATTCAAAGCATTTGTATAGAGTAAACAAAGAGAAACTGTTCCCAATGGCTTAATGATTGATAACCTTAAGACACAGATTTAAAATGATTGACAAAAGAATGACATGAGAAAAAAACTTCAATGCAATAAGTGATTAGGATTTGGAATGCACCGCCTGATATGGTCTGGTGGTGGCAACCATCTGTCTCATAAGTTGACTGTTTGCACTTGGTGGTCAACTTTTTGTTAAGCATCTTCAGGTATGGCTCAGGAACCTCCAGACTGGCCTGGCAGTCTCTGACACATTTGCTGCAGAGGAACACAGTGGGCTGAGAGGTTCGCAATTTGTTGGTCTATATTTTCCAAGGGCTCTGTTCTCGGCCAGCGGAGTTTTTCGTTTCTGCTCGCCTCTTCCAATGCAGCTCCAAACAGTCAGCCTCCAGAGGTCACGGCCATCAGCTACTCTCTCCCAGTTGTTAGTGTCAATGTATGCCATCTTCATATCTCACTTGCAGGTGTCCTTGTAGTGCAGGTATGGACACCCAACAGGTCGTGTCCCAGTGGCCAGTTTACTACACCAAAGATTTTTGGGTAAATGGCCAAATTATATATTGATGAATGTGGCACAAAACTCATTGGCTTGGTAGTGAGTGTTCGCTAATGAAATTAGCACGCTCCAGAACCTCTGAGTCAGTGACCTTGTCCTGCCAAGAGATGCCGATGATAGTCTGAGACACTGAAGGTGAAAACTGTTCAGCCTTTTCTCCTGTCTAGCATATATTGTCCAGGTTTCACCACTGTCCAGGAGTGCACTGAGGATGCAGGCTTCATAGACTCAGTTTGGTGTTCTCAGTCGGGTTGCTGTTGTTCCACATTCTCTTTCTCAGCTTGGACATAACTGTAGCTTTTGCGATTTCAGCATCAAGTTGCAGATTGCGGGTGGTTATGGAGCCTAGCTATCTGAAGCTACCAACAAACCCCCAGTGTCAGTGTCACATTGTCAAAGCTGATAGATGGCAAGATCCTGGACCATAACATTTGTCTTCCTGATGCTGATGGTCAAACCAAACTCTTAACAGGCCTGAGTCTGTCCATTTGCTGCTGAAGTGTTCTTTGATATGCAATGCTAGTGCGGCTCTCAGCAAGCGTGGTCTCTTGCAGGATAGCTATGTCAATGTTGTCCTATGAAGTTCCATGTTGATTACAGCTGTCTTGTGCATCTTACTGACCAGTTGCAAGTCATCTGTCAATCCCACGCACATGGTCATGATGTTCTAGCTTGCCAGTCGAAGAGTTGACACCTTTTCTTTTGTTTGCCTGGTGCAATAGATTCCATCCACTTATTGAGCGGTGACCTTAAGCTCCAAAGACCCATTGAAAAAGATGGACTATGGCAGGCCAGCACCTTACCAGTTGGAGGCTGCCCTACTTGAGGTGGGTGCTGGCTGACTTTGACACATTGCTGCTAGCCAGCAGTGTAGGCTGAAAATGAAAAGCAAGCCACAAAAAAGCAGAAAGCATGTTAACACTTACATTTGAAGTTTATAAGATAGTTATGTTTTGGAAACCTAAGGTAAAATGATGGGGTCATGTAACCTGTTCTGAAGTCTGCCTGACAGCAAGCCTGAGTGGTTTGTTTTTTGGAGATTAAACAGGGCACAGATTGTTCCGCTGGGAAGATGCAGCAAGGTATTTACTCTTGGAGACATGGCAGCAGCGAGTCCACTAACATTGGTAGACTGCGAGTCTCCATAGTCCGAGAAAATTGTTGAGAATGTCAGGTTCTAAACGGCTGTTCTTTAACCTGTCCATTTAGTTCCAAGATAAAAAAATATTGGCCTCTGAATGATAATTAATCAGCATCTCTACCTGGATACAAGGCTCATGTGATTCACATTGCCATGGTGTTGGACTTTGAGATGAGAAGGGTACATTGTGCTATTGGATTGCAGGCTTTTCTAAAATATCACTGAATATCACAGACAGGTTGGTCTGTCGGGATCTGGGGGAGAGAGAGAGTAGCAAGAGCCCAAAAGTCCCTATGGTTCACAGCGGTGGAATGCGTGTGGAAGCTTGGGCTCAGCTTCAAAAGACCAAATTTGTGAGGAGTTAAAATAAAGCTGGTAGAGGTGTCTAACTTGTGCCAGAGGGAGGATCTCCAGTAATACTTTCACTGTGAAGGACAGTTCTGAGGTTAAAAGTTACCAGACTGAGAAAGGAAAGAACAGAAGTAAAGCCTCGAGCTAAGAATCGTTTCAGAGTGATTCTGGGTGAGTTGAATGTCTACTTAAAGGACAATGTAACATATACCCGATGGTGGGTTTTTACGGTTGTGCTAAAATTAAGGGAGTATTCCGTTCTGTAGTTTAAAGTATAAGTTGCCCATAAAAATAGTGTTTAGTCAATGTTGCTTTTAGTCTATTACAGTAAACATCTTAAAATGTGAAATCTTGATGTCATTCTTTCAGCTATTAAGTGGAAGTTTGAATTTCTTATAAAAGTTGTCTCCATGGGGATCGTAACGTAACGCTCTTTACCCACACACTAGACACATCATATTGACCTGTTGGACACACCTATTGATAGATAATGATTAAATAGTAGCCGACAAAAGAGCATTGGATAAATACTTGGAGAAAAAATTACAAGGATATGGGAAAACATCAGGAGAATGGAAATAACTGGATTGTTCCTTGAAAGAGCCAGTGCAGATTTGATGGGCTGAATGGCTTTTTGTGCTGTATTATTCCATGATTTATCCCTCAGCATTCCGGGCATCTACTAACAAATGGTTGCTGAAGCGACCATTTATTAGATGGATAAAGAAGAAAGTCCCATGGGGCCAAAAAGAAAATTGGAATTTCCCAAAACCACAAGCTAAACCTATCCTTAAAGGATTTTAGTGTACTGAACAGCTAAAGGATTATATATAATTATGTTCAGTTGTTTATAGTGTGTTACAAAAGTATAATAATTTTCATAATATTTTTCTGGTTTGTTGTAAAGTAGGTTTATGGGTGTGAGTGCAGATAGTCCTGTCTGTGTGATTTAATTACATTTGGAGTCAGGTAGACTGCAAGCTTGAAATTATAAAAAAAAAAGTTAGGTGTAGAATTGTACTTGAAATGCTAATGAGTAAACATGGATGCTATCTTAGCATGCAAGGTGTGAAGGGATTGTTTGGATTTCAAAATGATGTTAGTCTGTTTACAACTAGCCAGATAAGCAAGACTAAGGAGTGTGTTTATTTTTCCCAAAGGTTACTGACACTATTGGCAACATTAAAGTTTTATATTATGGGAAAGGGATAGTTCCAAAGATATATGGAACAATGGAATTTACATATTAGAGAGAGAAACATATATAAAGGAAATGAAAGGCTATGTTGGGGGCCATGTAAGATCTAACAGGAGTGTGTGAAACAGCCTTGAAGAAGCCTCCAGCCATTTATGCTTAAGTTTGTTGTGTCCAGTAACTAAACTTGGAGCAAACCATTTGGAATTCCATTGTCAAGTGGGTACTGTGTTAACTTTTTTTTTATCTAAAATCTATTTTCCTTAAAGGGGGTGTGTAACTGGGAAGTCAGGCTAATTAGGAATTTTAGGATTTGTTATAGTATTAAGTAATTGCAGTCTTATGTATGTGCTTGAAATCTTTTATTTTGTTAAATATTTTAATTCAATTTTAAAAATCTCTAAAGGTCTTAGTGGACTCATTACTTCTGAATTCAGTGCACACATCTTCTCGTAGTAAATACAAATTGCAAAACCGTTGTGATGGTGTGGCCAATTTTCCCTTGTGGATTTGGTCCATCTGGCGCACATCGTCTGCCACGTGTGGTACAGGGAACTTTGAATCTAATATCTGGCTTCTCTCTTCATGTAATTGAAAACAGCTGAAACAATTTAGAATCTTGTTTATTGTTTTGATTGTCTTGCAGCAGCTGAGGAGAACTGATTTTAGATGAACTTGCTTACTTTTTTCTATTTCACAGGAAGAGCCAAAGGAATTGGATAATCCTATCACAGTGCAATGCATTGCCACAAATGGAAGAATGTTCCAATTTCTGGTGTTGCAGCTAAATACCACAGATCTACAATCAAATGATGGTGTGAAAAACCTAATTTGGTTAGATAAAGATCAGCTACTGTATGACTATGCAAAGTGCCGTCCATCAATCAGAAAGAAAATAGTCCAGGTGAGTACAGTTGGGGAAGTGATCCTTAAGAACATGCATCAGCAGTGGCGAGACATTTTTTGTATCAGTGGTTCCTTGCTGGCATGCTGACATCTGCAGTTTTCCATTACCTCATCAAAGTGAACTGTCTTCCTTTGAGGCTGTTCAGTGAAGGTCAACAGATGAGTTCCTATGTGGAGGCATCACCATCCTCACACATATTACAGCATTACCTGCTGAATAGCAACCCAGAGTAGGGTTATTGGCTGAGTTTGATTAAGTTTTCTTGTCTCGCTCTTTCTCCTTTCCTCCCATTGTTATCACACCCACAATGACTGAGATCAACCAAGATCAGGAATGAACTGGGCAATTAAGATCAGATTTAATGGTCCAATAAGTAAGGACCTTGCTGTAAGCAAGCCTTTTCATGGTTAGCATCGTGTTGTGCAGCAGATAGGCCCCACAATAAGTTAATTGGATTCTTTTAACATATTGGTTATGATATCTCCAGAAATGTTTATGCATTCACAGGATGTGGGCTTCAGTGGCAAGGTCAGTATTGATTACCCATCCCTAATTGCCCTTGAGAGGGTGATAGGGAACTGTCATCTTGAATACAACTGAGTGGCGTGCTAGACTATTCAGAGGACAGTTGAGAGTCAACCACATTGCTGTAGGCCTGAGGTCACATGTAGGGGTAAAGTTAGCAGATAAAACCGGAGATTTTTTTTTTTAAAACAACAATCTTGTAGTTTTATGATCAACATTACTTCTACCAGCATTTTATTTCAGATTTATTTAATTAGTTGAATTTAAATTCCCTGGCTTTAAAGTCAGAATTACGAGTCCACCAACAAAACCACTATGTGTCCATACCCCTAGTGTAATTTTAAAAGAGACTTGTATCTGCTTGTGTTCAGAGATTGATGGTTTCTTTTCCCTAGGTTCCTGCTGGACTGTCTGGATATTGTCCAGAGACATTCAGTAAGTTCCTTGCCATGTACTTGCACGGAGCTGTATAAAATCATATGGAAAACAGATCAGTGCTATCATGAAGAACTGTAACTTACCTGGAAATGTCAAGGAAACGAAGGATCTAAGTTGGATACCAGCAGAAATACACTGTAAACTGATTTGAGGTATAAACAGTGTAACCATATACAATGTTACTTAGACTTTTATGAAGACTAGAACTGAGAGATAAATGAATTATGTTGGAATTATTTATGTGAATAATGCTACTTTAATAAAAATATTTTTTTCACAACCCATTTAATGTTTATCTGTATCATAATGCCCCATTTCAGCCAAAGAAAGCATCTGTACTACAGAAACAATGCACTTTGCGAGTGTCAAAATTAACATATTCCTTTTTAAAAGTAAAAGTCCATCCATTAAGTTGTGGGGGAAAAAACTCCAGGCCCTTGTATAATGTCACATATCCATAATAAAATTCATAATAGGCATGAGAACGGCTAAAAGAGCAGTATTATATACTTGAGAATTAGATCAGCTAGAAAGGGTAGACCTTATGTATGCAAAGCCAAGGAGATTAGTAACACTTAGCATAAAGGACTGAAAACAACAGCAGTACAGAGTGAAGAAGATGTTTTATTAACAAACCCTGATGAAATAAAAATATGGAAGGTGTATATTGAAGAACCAAATGCAAGAGAAATAAAATCTGAAATGATTAAGCTAAAAAGAGGAGACCAGAAATGCTAAAGAGTGAGATAAGAGCAGCAATAATCAAGATGAAAAGTGGCTGAAATAGATTAAATACCTGCACTGTTGATTTAGAACATGGGAAAGAATGTAACAATTGTGTTTATTAAGCTGTACAAAGATATTTACTTATCAGGAGAATAGCCAGAGAACTCCATGCAGACTATAATGATCACCTTAAGAAAGAAGCCAAAGGTATGCCAGTGTTCTGACTTATGTACAATTAGTCTGATTTCCATATATTGTAGATTTCGGGTGGGAAGGTGCAGAGCTACATCAGAGAAGGCCAGTTTGAATTCCAGGGATGACGAGCGACTGGAGATGCAATCAGCATTATAAAGTTAATGAGTGAATGCAGTTTAGAGCTTGGACAGGAAGTTCTTTTATTTTGTAGATTTTGAGAAAGCATTCAATTGGGATGCCTGTATTAAGTTCTTGACAGTGCTGAAATATATTGGAGCAGGCTGGTGAGATAGATACTCATAAGAAATCTGTAAATGGGACCAACAGCAAGTGAAAGTAGCCAACAGGGAGTCAGAACCATCTTAAATTGGAATAGGAGCTCAACCAGTCCTTTTTCAATTTCTATGCAGAAGCAATGATTAAAGAAGTGTTTGCAGATACAGAATATGGTGTTGAGATTGGGATGGGGCATATGATTACAGATTTGCAGATGACAAAACACTTGTAATCCTCCTCCTGTGCTTTCTACAAGAACTAGAAGACAGACTAGTAACAGCAGACATGAACTTGGGAATGAAAGTGAGCATCGGCAAAACCATAGTGATGCATATCTCAAAATTACCAAGAAATATTCATAGAAGGAAAGGAACTAGAACAAGATGCAAGAATGCCAACATTTGGGAAACAAAACATCTGCGGACTGAAGCTACAATAAAGAAATAAGAACAAGGATGGTAATGGGAAAGGCTGCATTTAGTAAGGGACAACAGTTGCTAACTAGAAATGCAACCCATGACGTGACTTGTAAAGAGCTTGATTTGGAGTGCCAGGCTTTGTATGGATGCCAGGCTTAGACCTTACGGAAAGAGGAGACCAACCTGCTAAATAGCTTTGAAATGTGGGTTTGGAGGAGAATGGAAAGGATCAGCTGGACAGAAACAGTAACAAATGATTAAGTGCTGAGGAGAGTGAAAGAACAAATTTGCTGACTGTTATTAGGGAACGGCAGAGAGACTGGACAGGGCACACCTTAGAGAAAACGGACTAGTAAGAGATGTTATGGAGGAAAGTTTCATGGAAAAGAGGAAGCGGAAGGAAGAGAATATCAATGCTGGGTGGCTTGAAAATTGAAGGAAATTATTGGAAAATTAAAAGACGCACAGGACAGACCTTGAGCCAAGGACCTTAGGCAGAGCACACATGATGATGATAGGTCTAGTGCTCCATTTAAAACTGCTATGTAAGCAATTTCTATGGGAATTCCTATATTACATACAAAATACAACACAGGAAACAGACCATGTTTCAGTCCACGGTAGTGTTTATGCTGCACTTGAACAACCTCCCATCCTTCAGCATCTAGCTCAATTCTTTTCTCCTTCATATGCTTAATGAGCTTCACATTAAATGCATCTATACTATTTGCCTCAACTACTCTCTATGGTGGCAAGTTTCCCCATTCTCACCTCTCTGGGTAAAGACGTTTCTCCTGCCTTCCTCATTTCATTTCTTGGTGACTGTCTTATACTTTACTCTTCCCCACAGGTGGAAACAGGAATGGTCATTGATCTGAGATATTGGCCCTGTTTCAGTCTTCACAGATGGTGCCAGACCTACTGAGGAAAAACAAGTTAACTTAATTCTGATTTATACACAGCAGCTGATTCCTTTTGACATCATTTGTTGCTTTACTTCTCCCATTACCGCTCCCTTTTGTCATTTATTTGCTCCTGCCTTCTCCGGACCTCCCTTTTTGTTCTTTTCCCACCCTCCCTCATTTCACTTGCTTAAAATCTGTTACATCGCTAACTTCCCAGTTCTGATGAAGGGCCATAGACCTGGGGCATCGACTGTTTCTTTCTCCTTGGATGCTGCTGGACCTGCTGGGTGTTTCCAACATTTTCTGTTTTTGTTTCAGATTTCCAGCATGCACGGTATTTTGCTTTTGAATTAATTTCTTTCTCTTCACTTCACTAAAATGGTTTCAGGGATGAAGGTCTTCAGTTATGTGGAGAGATTGAGGTAACTTGTACTGTTCTCCTTAGAGGAGGTTGGGAGGAGATTTGATAGAGGTATTCAAAATCATGTGGGGTCTAGACAGAGCAGATAGAAACTTCTCATTTGTGAAGGGACGAGAACCTGAGGACATTGATTTCAGGTCATTGGTAAAAGAACTAAAGGTGACATTTTTATGCAGCGAGTGCTTAGGATCTGGAATGCACTGCCTGGAAGTTTGATGGAGGCAGATTCAATGTTTTTTTAAAAGGGAATTGGATAATTATCCAAAGAGAAAAGGTTTGCGGGAGTAGGACTAGCTAAACTATCGGCATGGACTCGACAACCAAATGACCTCTTGTCTGTAAAATATTCTATGATTCTAACTCTTACCAATTTTTACTAAATCTAGGGTGAAAATTGAATTTTGTTCGTTTTATTCTTTCACAAGTTGTGGGTGTCGTTAGCTGGGCCAGCATTTTTGGCCTGCCCTTAATTGCCCTTGTGAAAGTGGTGGTGAGCCGCTTTCTTGAACCGCTGCAGCCCCTGCAGGTACACCCACAGTGCTGTTAGGAAGGGAAGTAAATCATGCATGTGGCCACTCTAATAAAGGTAAAAGGAGCTGTGCAAAACAAAATTTTAAATGGGATCTATTTTCAGGGGTCTGTTGACCGACCAGCCACCTAGAAGGTAGATTCCTCGCTGGGGTGAGAATTCCAACCACTTTGCTCCACATAACCCTCCCTGCTGGGAAAGCTAATAAGTACTAAAGCAGCTCTCTGGATTTAGCCAAGTGGGATGGGCCCCCGAGGAATTTTCTTTGTCCTCCTCTCAGCAGTTAAATAGAAATTCTATGTGCTCAAAGTGACATGGCTTGAAAACTCAAAACACGAGGTTAAGCTTCTACACGCATGCTGCCTTCACTACCTTATCACAAAAACTTTACAAAACATGCAGTGACTATCTTACATTTGCAACTATCTTTTGTTCCAAGAATACAGCTGCTATTTTTGACCCTTGCATGACCTACAGTCTGCAAAAGTGCCTTTTGTATGCAGAGAAGAAATTGCATTCCACAATAAAATATGTAGCGGGTTTCCTGAAACAGAATGAAGTATTTTGCATCAAAGCCTGGAAACATATATGGTATGTATGTATTCTCCTGTATATCAATGTATGTTAACCCAAAGTGAATATTATAGGAATAACCCTGAGTTTGTCTTTGAAAATCAAAGTTGCTTCGTGCGTGTGGTAATTTTATGTCTCGTCAAAGCTGCAAATGAACCTTGCTGGTGCCATCTAATGTTTGCTGCAGGATACAACATGTTGCAGTGTGCAAGCAGCTTGATTTATTCATCCCCTCCCCTACTCACTTGTACCATACATTCTCTTTAGTTCCTGTCACATCCTGCATCCTTATCCTCTCCACAAGGCTAATTTCAATTACATCAACCACTTAGTACAGAAAGCATGAATTTAGAAATGAAGGCGATAAATGCTGGAAATGCACAGTTCATCAATACCTGGAAGAAGGCTAGTTGATAACGTAAGAAATAGGAGTAGGCCATTCAGTGAGATCATGGCTGACCTTTTCCTTCAACACCATTTTCCTGCACTATCCCTGTATCCCTTGATGTTTTTAATATGTAGAAATCTATCGATCTCGGTCTGGAACAAACTCAGCAACTGAGCGTCCACAGCCCTCTCTGGCTGAGAATTACTCCTAATGTAATTATATCTTAAATATTACACACTTACACACAAAGAAATGGAAGAATTGACAAAGCTCAACACATGGCAACACCAGTGGAAAAGACTAAAAACAAAGAGAAACAAATAGAACGTTTGTAACAGAATATCTATAATAGGAAATTGAGTATTTTCAAACCTCATGCTTGGCATCGTTAATGATACTTAGAAGGAAGAGAAGGCAATGCTCCCAGGTAAGAATAAATTAACATTAGTATACTCTTGATTTCAACACAGTGAAGGAAGAGGAGGGTCAAAGACAATGCATTTGGAGGAAATGAGAGGAAAGCTTGGAATAGCACAGACTAAAACAGTACTAATGAAGTGGATATGCAGAGATTGAAAATTAGAGATGAGTGGGTGGATCAGACAACCTTTTCCTTTCCAGGAGATCAAAAGGTGTCACAAGATCTTCTAAGTATGGAAGCAATTTCAAATCTTCAGCAGAAGTGAGCAGCATTTGAAACTCCACACCTCTAACTGGTGGTTAATATTTAGCGTAAAGGAGAGCAATCTTCTTAGAGGTAGCTGATGTAATGTTGGAGATGGTGAGAGAAACACAAGGGGTCAAAGATATTAAGGACAAGAATCTCCATAGCTGATGATTAATATGGTACAGAGCATTGAGTTGACTGAATCAAAATTTCACTGCTCCAAGAACATGACATAAAAACCAAGAGGGTAGTAATATAAGCAATGCATGGAGGATGAGAACTGAAAAGTTGGTAAATGAAGAACCAAAGTCATCAAAAAACTGGATAGGGCTAAATGATAGGTTAATAATATCTTTGATGTGAATCATGAAGAGTGAGTGAGGAACCAACACTCGTAGAACCCAGAGTTAAAGCAACAAGAGCAGGAGGTAGTGAGAGTGGGTGTGTGTGGACTTTATTTAAAACAGAGTGGGGAGACTTCATTTAAAAAGACTGTGGAGAGCAACTGATTGATGAGAATTTTTAGTTTTAGATTAAAATTAAGATCTATAGTTAGTGTTTAGATCTCTAATTTTTATTTTCTCTTTCTTAAAAATAGACTGTTAATTATAAGATCAATACTGGTGTAAATAATTAATTTCAATAATGTGTAAAGAGCAGGAATACTAGAATAATTAATTAATAAATTAAATAAGATAGTGACGGCAGGATAGGCAATGTGTTGCTGCTGTGGCATGTGGGGTTGCTGGACACCTAGGTGATCCGGAGCAAACACACCTGTAGTAAGTGCTTGCAGCTTGAGGAACTTTGGGTCCGAGTTAAGGAGCAGGAGTCTGAGCTGCAGATATTGCGCCACATCAGGGAGGGGGAAAGTTACCTGGACGCTTTGCTCCAGGAGGCGGTCACACCCCATAGGTTAAATAATTCAAATTTGGTCTGTGATCAGGGACAGTAGGGTGTAATGGCACAAATAGAGATTAATGGGTATGATTTATAGCCATTATGGATACATGGTTACAAGGAGATCAAAGGTGGGAACTAAATATTTGGGGTATGTGACTTTTTGAAAGGACAGGCAGGAAGGAAAGGGTGGTGGGGTAGCTTTGTTAGTACAAGATGGAATAAGTACAATAGCGAGAAAGGATCTTGGACTGGAAGATATGGAATCCATATTGGTAGGAGGTAAGAAATAACAAAGGGATAGAGACAATGGTGGGAGTAGTCTAAAGGCCCCCTAACAGTAGCTATGCGGTCGGACAGAGAATAAATCAGGAAATAATGAGGGCATGTAAAAAAGGCAATATATTAGTCATGGGTGACTTTAATCTCTATGTAGATTGGGAAAATCAAATTGGCAGAGGTAGACACAAGCAAGAATTCATAGAGTGTATTCGGGACAGTTTCCTAGAACACAATGTTGTGGATCCAACCAGGGATCAGGCTATTTTGGATCAGGTAATGTGCAATGAGGCAGGTTTAATAAATGATCTCAGAGTAAAAGATCCCCTAGGAAGCAGTGACTACAACATGGTAGAATTTGGCATTCAGTTTGAGAGTGAGAAACTTAGTTCGGAAACATCAGTGCTAAACATAAATAAGGGTAAATACAAAAGAATGAGGGCAGAGTTGGCAGGAGTGGACTGGGAAAGGAGTTTAGCACTAAAGACAGTTGATGAAAATAGTTTTAAGAAAATAGTTCATGATTCACAACAAAGATATATCCCAGTGAAGAAGAAGGTTTGTAGGGTGGGGATAAGCCAACCATGGTTAACTAAGGAAGTTAAGGATAGTATCAAAGTGAAAGAAAAAACATACAATATGGCAAAGGTTATTGGTAAACCAGAGGATTACCAAACAAATAATAAAAAAGGGAGAAAATAAACTTTGAGGATAGCAAGTAATATAAAACGGACAGTAAGAGCTTCTTTAAATATATAAAAAGGAAAAGAGAGGCCAAAGGCAACATAGGCACCTTAGAGAATGAGGCTGGGGAAATAATAATGGGGAACCAGAAAATGGCAGAGGAGTTGAATAAATACTTTGCTCAGTCTTCACGGTAGAAGATACTAATAGCATTCCAAAAATACTAAATAATCATGAGCAAAAGGGATGGAGGGGGCAGTGTAGGAAATAAATACAATAACTATCACTAAAGAAAAAATACTAGGGAAACTAATGGGGCTAAAGGCTGATAAGTCACCTGGACCTGATGGATTGCATCCTAGGATATTAAAGGAAATAGCTGCCAAGATAGTGGATGCACTAGTAGTAATCTTCCAAGAATCCTTATATTCTGGAAAAGTCACAGATGATTGGAAAATGCCAATGTAACACCCTTATTCAAAAAGGGAGAGAGACAAAACAGATAACTACAGGCCAGTTAGCTTAACATGTCATTGGGAAAATGTTGAGGTCTATTACAGAGGATGTAATAGCAGCGCATTTAGAAATACATAATATAATCAAACAGAATCAGCATAGCTTCATGAAGGGGAAATCATGCCTGACAAATTTATTAGAATTCTTTGAGGAGGTAACAAGCAGGATAGATAAAGGGGAACCAGTAGATGTAATATATTTAGATTTCCAAAAGGGGTTTGATAAGGTACCACACATAAGGCTACTTAATAAGATGAGCCCATGGTGTTGGGGGTAGGATATTAGCATGGAAAGAGGACTGGCTAACTAATACAAGACAGAGTTGGGATAAGGGGGGCATTTTCAGGATGGCAACCTGTAACTAGTGGGGTGCCACAGGGATCAGTGCTGGGGCCACAATTATTTATGATCTATATTAATGACTTGGATGAGGGAAGTGAATGTACTATCACCAAGTTTGCGGATGATACAAAAATAGATGGCAAAGCAAGTACTGAGGATGACACAAAGAGTCTACAGCAGGATACAGACAGGTTAAGTGAGTGGGCAAAAACGTGGCAGATAAAAGATAATGTGGGAAAGTGTGAGGTTATGCACTTTGGGAGGAATAATAGAGGAGCTGAATATTATTTAATTGCAAAAAGACTGAAGAAAGCTGGAGCACAGAGGGATTTGGGGTTCCTCATGCATGAAATCCCAAAAAGCTAGTATACAAGTTCAGCATGAAATAGGTAAGGCAAATGGAATGTTGGCCTTTATTTCAAAGGGAATGGAGTATAAAAATAGGGAAGTCTTGCTAAAACTATACAAGGCATTAGTTAGACCACACCTAGAATATGGTGAACAGTTTTGGCCCCCTTATCTAAGGAAAGATATACTGGCATTGGAGGCAGTCCAGAGAAGGTTCACTATGTTGATGAAGAATGAGAGGTGACCTTATTGAAACATGTAAGATTCTTAGGGGGTTGACAGGGTAGATGCTGAGAGGTTGTTTCCACTTGTGGGAGAGTCTAGGACCAGAGGACATAATCTCAGAGTAAGGGGCGCCCACTTAAAACAGAGATGAGGAGGAATTTCTTCTCTCTGAGTAGTCAATCTGTGGAATTCTTTACTGCAGAGGGCTGTTGAGGCTGGGTTGTTAGGTTCATTCAAGGCTGAAATAGACAGATTTTTAATCAGTAAGGGAATCAAGGGTTATAGGGAAAAAGCAGGTAAGTGGAATCGAGGATTACCAGATCAGCCATGATCTCATTGAATGGCGGAGCAGACACAATGGGCTGAATGGCCTACTTCTGCTCTTATGTCTTATGGACAGCGAAGGTGGACACTATTTACCCTTTTCTCCTGTCTAGCAAGTGTTGTCCAGGTGTCTCCACTGTACTGAGGATGGAGGCTAGGTAGACTCTCAGTTTGGTGTTCTTAGTCAGGTTATTGAGGTTCCATACACTCTTACTGAGCTTGAATAGAACAGCTGCATCCTTTGTGCATTGATTTCATCATCAAGTGACAGTATGCGGCAATTGTGGAGCCTAGATATGTGAAGCTATCAACAACACCCAGCATCACATTGTCAATGCTAATAGATGGCTTTATGGCAAGACATGGACTATGATATTTGTCTTTCAGACAAATCTTTCAGTCAAACCAAATCTTTACAAGCTTGAGAGAGTCTATTCATTTGCTGCTGAGGTGTTCCTCAGCATGAAATGTGAGTGTGGCATCATCGGCATAGAGCAACTCTCCGATGAAGACTTGGCAAACCTTTATATTGGATCTCAGTGATCAAGGCTGAACAGCTTTCCATCAGTTCAGGTTTGTGGTTAGACACACTCTGTGGATGACTTGAAGGCATATGACAACAGCAAAGAGAAGAATGTGCCAAAGAGTTTCTGTGCCTGAACACAACACTGTTTGACCCCACTGGGGATCTCAAAGTGTTCCAGTGTTGCCCTGTAATAGCTGACTTTCCCGTCATGCTGCCACAGAAAGGGGTGGTCACACCGAGCAACTTCAGCAGGCAGCCAAACCTCCAGCAACTTAAATAGACTATTTCTGCTCATGTGGTCAAATTCCTTCTTGAGATCGATAAAGGCAATATATGGTGGTCTCCTTTGGTAATGGTATTTCTCTGCAGCTGCCAGGCTGAGAACATCATGTCAATTGTAGATCTTCCAGTTCTGAAACCACACTGGGATTCAGGAAAGATGTGTTCAGCCAGGATCTGCAGTCAGATAAGGGCAACACTGCAAATACTTTATCCACAATGCTCAGCAGGGAGATGACTCAATAATTGTTGCAATCACGCTGATCATCCTTCTTCTTGTACAGGTCACAATCTTTGCACCACATACATCCTTGGGTATTGTCCCTTCTAACCAGAGACAGAAGTTCGTGAAGAGGCTGAGGGAGAGTGCTGGTTTCCTATACTTGATGAGTTCAGGCAGTATAGCATCTGCACCCGGAGCTTTGCCCATAGAAAATGAGTCAATAGCTTTACTAAGTTCCTCCACTCTGGGTTCAATATCCAGCTCTCCCATGACAAACTGGCTTTCTATGGTGATTAGAGGTTCTTTGGTAGCAGTTTTCTCCCTCAAATACAACTCAAGGTAGTGTTCCACCCATCTCGCCCTGTTTATTGTAGTCGGTGATGACCTCTCCTGCCTTTGTTTTCAATGGAGCCATTTTTTTGCTGATGACCCTATTGCCTTTTTGATCCCTTCAGACAGGTAATCTAGCATTCCGTGTCAAAGGACATCTGGATATTCTGGGAAAGTTGTAATCAGTACTCATTGCCACAATGCCAAGCAGTCTGTTGGACTTTACTTTGGCTACAATGACAGGTTCCATCAGAGTGATGTTAGCCTCGAACCAGTCAGAATTTTTCTGCTCTTGCTTCCCATACATTGAGAGTGCAGTATTGTAGATACCGTCTCAAAGTACATTACATTTCACTTCTACACTGTGTGGGGGAATACTGGAGATTGCCTGTTCAGTTGAGTTGGGGGAATGTTGGTTTTCACCTGGGTAGGCTGACGCTGATATGAGGATGTCATTTCTGCTTAAAACTTCGAGGGTTGCTTCCTAACCCTGATGCACAGCACACCAAGGAGTGATCCGTATCACTTTCAGCACTGTGGTAGCTGCATGTGCTGACAATGCTGTTCAAAGAGTCATGTCTGTTAACGATCAGATCCAGCTGATGACAATGTCCTGATCCTGAAAGTTTCCATAACACCTTCTGGCATGGTTTGTTCCGAGAAAGTGGTAGTTAGTGTTAGGGGGAGGTAATGGCGTAGTGTTATTATCACTGGACTAATAATCCAGAGACCCAGGAGAATGGTCTGGGGACTGGGGTTCAAATCCTATCATGGCAGATGGTGAATTTGAATTTACCTGGAATTAAAAGTCTAATGATGACCATGAAACCATTGTTGTAAAACCCATGTGTGGTCTAGCCTAGCCGTGACTCCAGACCCCCACAGCAATGTGGTTGACTCTTAAATACCTCCTGAAATGGCCTAGTCAACCACTCATTTAACTGCTCAAAAGTCTCAAATGAATGAAACCAGATGGACCCAACCCATATCGACCTAGGCACTGGAAATGATAATCCTGCCAAGTCCTCCTTACTAACATCTGGGGGGCTTGTGCCAAAATTGGGAGAGCTGTCTCACAAACTAGTTAAGCAACAGCCAGACATTGTCTGTAAGGTATGATTCCGTGAGTATGATCATGCTCCAGACACCATCATCCCCATCCATCCCCATCCCAGGTATGTCCTGTACACAAAAAGCAGGACAAATTCAACCCAGTCAGTTACCGCGCCCATTGGTCTCTCTCGATCATCAGTAAAGTAACAGAAGGGATCAACAGTGCTATCAAGCAGCCCTTGATAACCTGCTCCCTGCCACTCAGTTAGGGTTCCGACAGGACCATTCAGCTCCTGACCTCATTACTGTCTTGGTTCAAACATGGACAAAAGAGCTAAATTCCAGAGGTGAGGTGAGAGTGACTGCCCTTGACATCAAGGCAGCATTTGACCGAGTGTGGCATCAAGGAGCCCTAGCAAAACTGGAGTCAATGGGAATAAGCGGGAAAACTCTCCGCTGGTTGGAGTCATACCTAGCACAAAGGAAGATGTTTGTGGTTGTTGGAGGTCAGTCATCTCAGCTCCAGGACATCACTGCAGGTGTTCCTCAGCGTAGTGTCCTTGGCCCAACCATCTTCAGCTGCTTCACCAATGACTTTCAGGTCAGAAGTGGGGATGTTTGCTGATGATTGCACAATGTTCAGCACCATTCGTGACTCCTCAGACACTGAAACTGTCCATGTCCAAATGCAGCAAGACCTGGACAATATTCAGGCTTGGGCTGACAAGTGGCAAGTAACATTCACACCACACAAGTGTCAGGCAATGACCATCTCCAACAGGAGAGAATCTAACCATTGCCCCTTGACATTCAATGACATTCACATTGCTGAATCCCCACTAGACTGAAAAGTGAACTGGACTCGCCATATATAAATTGTGGCTACAAGTGCAGGTCAGATGCTAGGAATCCTGTGGCAAGTAACTCACCTCCTGACTCATCAAAGCCTGTCCACAATCTACAAGGCACAAGTCAGGAGTGTGATGGGATACTCTCCACTTTCCTGGATGAGTGCAGCTCCAACAACACTCAAGAAGCTTGACACCATCCAAGGCAAAGCAGTCCACTTGATTGACACCCCCTTTTACAAAAATTCATTCCCTCCATCACCGACGCACAGTCGCAGCAGTGTGTACCATCTACATCTCTGCAGGAACTCAGCAAGGCTCCTTCAACAGCACCTGCCAAACCCACGACCCCTAACATCCAGAAGGACCAGGGGAGCAGATGCATCAGAATATCACCACCTGGAAGTTCCCCTCCAAGTCACTCACCATCCTGGCTTGGAAATATATCACTGTTCCTTCACTGTTGCTTGGTCAAAATCCTGGAACTCCCTCCCTAACAGCACTGTGGGTGTACCTACACCACATGGACTTCAGCAGTCCAACGTGGCAGCTCACCACCACCACAAGGGCAATTAGGGATTGGCAATAAATGCTGGCCCAGCCAAAGCCCACACTCAATGAATGTTTTCAAAAAACTTGGCCTGTCATGCCTGTGCCAGCCCTCTGCAAGAGCAAATCAGCTGGTCCCACTCTCCAACCCATTCCTCATCACCCTGTAATTATCTCTCTTCACACGCTTAACCAATTCCATTTTGACAACCATGATTGGATCTGCCTCCACCACTCTCTCAGGCAGTGCATTCCAGATCCTAACCTAACTTTTAAAAAAACTTTTCTGGATGTCACCTTTGGTTGTCTGGTGTGTGTTTTGGCTGGGCCTTGTCTCTAGGGAGCAGACTTAGAGGGAGGAGCACCGGAGCAGTGACCTCAGGCACAGAGTAATTGAAGCCAAAACTGAAAAAGTAATGTCACAGGAAAGCTGTGACCTGATTGGTTGGTAGGAAATCTGCACCAAATTTGAAAAACAAAACACTGCAAAGCTAATTAATAAATTAATTATCTAAATAGGGATGGCTGAGCAGGTGATGTGCTGTAGCTGTATGATGTGGGAGCTGGCAGATTCCATTGCGAGCCGCAGTGACCACATCTGCAGCAAGCGTTGGTTGCTGGAGGAACTCCGGCTCAGAATTGATGAGCTGGAGTCTGAGCTCCGGACACTGCGGCACATCCAGGAGGGGGAGAGTTACCTGGACGCTTTGTTTCAGGAGGTGGTCACACCCGGTAGATTAAGTACCTCAAGTCCGGTCAGCGGTCAGGGTCAGCAGGATGTGACTGCAAGTGAGGCAGGTAGAGGGATCCTGTGTTCAGGAACAGAGGAGCCTCAGCTCTTGACCTTGTCCAACAGCTGCGAGGTACTTACTCCCTGTGTGGATGAGGAAGAGGGCTGTAGGGAGGATGAGCCAGCTGACCACGGCACCGTGGCACAGGAGGCCATTCAAGAGGGGGGAGCAAAAGGACTAGTGGTAGTTGTAGGGGTTTCTATAATTAGGGGAATTGATAGCATCCTTTGTAAGCAGGATCGAGAGTCCCGCATAGTATGTTGCCTGCCCGGTGCTAGGGTGAGGGACATCTCTGACCGGCTTGAAAGGATATTGGAGAGGGAGGGGGAGGGGGAGGGGGAGGGGGAGGATCCAGTTGTTGTGGTCCACATTGGGACAAATACCATAGGTAAGACTAGGAAAGAGGACCTGTTTGAAGATTATCAGGAACTAGGAACTAAATTAAAGAACAGGTCCTCAAGGGTTATTATCTCCGGATTACTACCCGAGCCACGTGCAAATTGGCACAGGGACGCGAGAATAAGGAAAGTAAACAGGTGGCTAACGGAGTGGTGCAGGAAAGAGGGGTTCCATTTTGTGGGGCACTGGCATCAGTATTGGAACAGGAGGGATCTGTACCGTTGGGACGATCTCCACCTGAACCAATCTGGGATCAATGTTCTAGCGAAAAGGGTAAATGGGGTGGTCAACAGGACTTTTAACTAGAAAGTGAGGGGGAGGGAAGGGTAAAAATTCTGACTAATGGGAAACAAAGCAGCAGGTTAGCATGTCGGGGGGCCGGGGGGGGGGGGGGGGGGGGGTGGGGGGGTAGATTCAACTTCATGGAAAATTATGAAAAAACTGAAAAGAAAGGAGAGCCATGGAGAGGCTATTAAAGTTTCCAGAACACAAAATAGGACAGTGTTTGGAAAGGGCTAGGAATCTAACTTCAAGCACATCAGATAAAGGGATGACGATGAGAAAGGGGACGGGAAATACAGGACTGAAGGTGTTGTATCTGAATGCACACAGTATACGAAATAAGGTAAATGAGCTTGTGGCGCACGTTGAAATTGGCAGGTATGATGTGGTGGGCATCACGGAGACATGGCTGCAAGGGGATCAGGACTGAGAGCTATACATCCTATCAAAAAGATAGGCAGGTTGGCAGAGGGGGTGGGGTTGCTTTCTTAGTAAGAAATGAAATTAAATCAATAGCAAGAAATGATGTAGGGTCAGATGATGTAGAATCTGTGTGGGTAGAGTTGAGGAACCACAAAGATAAAAAAACATAATGGGAGTTATGTACAGGCCTCCAAACAGTAGTCAGGATGTGGGGCACAAGATACACCAGGAGATAGAAAAGGTGTGTAAGAAAGGCAAGGTTACAGTGATCATGGGGGATTTCAATATGCAGGTAGATTGGGAAAATCAGGTTGGTCGTGGATCCCAAGAAAAGGAATTTGTGGAATGTCTACGAGATGGCTTTTTGGAGCAGCTTGTGGTGGAGCCCACTAGGGAACAGGCAATTCTAGATTTAGTGCTGTGTAATGAGGCAGATTTGATAAGGGAGCTTAAGGTGAAGGAACCCTTAGGAGGAAGTGACCATAATATGATAGAATTTACCCTGCAATTTGAGAGGAAAAAGCTGGAATCAGATGTAACAGTATTACAGTTGAATAAAGGCAACTACAGAGGCATGAAGGAGGAGTTGGCCAGAATTGACTGGGAGATGAGCCTAGCAGGAAAGACAGTGGAACAGCAATGGCAGGAGTTTCTGGGAGTAATTTGGGAGACACAGCAAAAATTCATCCCTAGGAAGAAGAAGCATACTAAAGGGAGGACGAGGCAACCATGGCTGACAAAGGAAATCAGGGATAGCATAAAAGCTAAAGAGAAAGCATACAATGTGGCGAAGAGCGGTGGGAAACCAGGGGATTGGGAAGCCTACAAAGACCAACAGAGGACAACTAAAAAAGAAATAAGGAGGGAGAAGATTAAATATGAGGGTAAACTAGCCAGTAATATAAAAGGAGATTGCAAGAGTTTTTTTTAGATATATAAAAGGTGAGAGAAAGGCAAAAGTGGACATTGGGCCACTGGAAAATGACACTGGAGAAGTAGTAGTGGGGAGAAAAGAAATGGCGGAGGAACTGAATAGGTACTTTGTGTCAGTCTTCACGGTGGAAGACAGGAGTGACATCCCCAAAGTTCAAGAGAGTCGGGGGACAGAGGTGAGTATGGTGGCCATTACCAAGGAAAAGGTGCTAGGAAAACAAAGGTCTGAAGGTGGATAAATCATCTGGACCAGATGGATTACACCCCAGAGTTCTGAAGGAGATAGCTGAAGAGATAGTGGACGCGTTATTGGTGATCTTTCAGGAATCACTGGAGTCAGGAAGGGTCCCAGAGGACTGGAAAATCGCTAATGTAACCCCCCTGTTTAAGAAGGGGGTGAGGCAAAAGACGGAAAATTACAGGCTGATTAGCCTGACTTCAGTCGTTGGTAAGATTTTAGAGTCCATTATTAATGATGAGATTTCAGAATATTTGGAAGTGCATGGTAAAGTCGGGCAAAGTCAGCATGGTTTCGTCAAGGGGAGGTCATGCCTGACAAATCTGTTAGAATTCTTTGAGGAGGTAACGAGTAGGTTAGACAAAGGAGAGCCAATGGATGTAATCTACTTGGACTTCCAGAAGGCCTTTGACAAGGTGCTGCACAGGAGGCTGCTCAGTAAGATAAGAGCCCATGGTGTTAGAGGCAAGGTATTAGCATGGCTGGAAGATTGGCTGTCTGGCAGAAGATAAAGAATGGGGATAAGGGGGTCCTTCTCAAGATAGCAGCCAGTGATTAGTGGAGTTCCGCAGGGGTCAGTGTTGGGACCACAACTTTTCACTTTACACATTAATGATCTAGATGAAGGAACTGAGGACAATCTGGCTAAGTTTGCAGATGATACAAAGATAGGTGGAGGGACAGGTAGTATTGAGGAGGTGGGGAGGCTGCAGAAGGATTTGGACAGCTTAAGAGAATGGGCAAAGAAGTGGCAAATAGAATACAACGTGGGGAAGTGTGAGGTCGTGCAGGTTGGTAGGAAGAATAGAGGCATGGACTATTTTCTAAATGGGGAGAGAATTCAAAAATCTGGAGTGCAAAGGGACTTGGGAGTCCTAGTCCAGGATTCTCTTAAGGTTAACTTGCAGGTTGAGTCGGTAGTTAGGAAGGCAAATGCAATGTTGGCATTTATTTTGAGAGGACTAGAATATAAAAGCAGGGATGTGCTGCAGAGGCTTTATAAGGCTCTGGCCAGACCACATTTAGAATATTGTGAGCAATTTTGGGCCCTGTATCTCAGGAAGGATGTGCTGGCCCTGGAGAGGGTCCAGAGGAGGTTCACGAGAATGATCCCAGGAATGAAAGGCTTAACATATGAGGAACGTTTGAGGATTCTGGGTCAATACTCAATGGTATTTAGAAGGATGAGGGGGGATCTGATTGAAACTTACAGAATACTGAAAGGCCTGGATAGAGTGGACGTGGGGAAGATGTTTCCATTAGTAGGAGAGACTAGGACCAGAGGGCACAGCCTCAGTGTAAAGGGAAGACCTTTTAGAACAGAGATGAGGAGAAACTTCTTTAGCCAGAGAGTGGTGAATCTATCGAATTCATTGCCACAGAAGGCTGTGGAGGCCAGGTCATTGAGTGTATTTAAGACCGAGATAGATAGATTCTTGATTGGTAGGGGGAATCAAAAGTTATGGGGAGAAGGCGGGAGAATGGGGCTGAGAAACTTATCAGCCATGATTGAATGGCGGAGCAGACTCGATGGGCCGATTGGCCTAATTTCTGCTCCTATGTCTTATGGTTCTTCTGTTATTCGCCTTATATTGGTGTCCTCTGGCCCTTCTGCCAATGGGAACATTTACTCTATTTACTCTGTCTGGATCCCTTATGATTTTGAACAACTTAATCAAATCTCCTTTCAACCTTCTCTTTAAAGCGACAATAACCCCAGCTTCTCCAATCTATCCACATAATTGAAGTCCCTCATCCCTAGCACCATTTTC
Organism: Carcharodon carcharias; assembly: GCF_017639515.1. Taxonomy (NCBI): domain Eukaryota; kingdom Metazoa; phylum Chordata; class Chondrichthyes; order Lamniformes; family Lamnidae; genus Carcharodon; species Carcharodon carcharias. Next base: position 10,614,664 of record NC_054482.1, on the reverse strand, counting down.
ATATATCTTTTTTGTGCCTTCTCTAAAGCTTTCACATCCTTCCTGAAGTGAGGTGTCCACAATTAAACACAATACCCCAAGTTGAGGCCGAATCAATGTTTCATAAAGGTTCACCGTAGCTTCCATGCTTTTGCACTTTACGTCTCTATTTATGAAGCCCATGATCCCATATGCCTTTGCAATCACTTTCTCAAGGTGGCCTGCCATCTTCAACAATTTGTGCATATTTATCCCGAGTTCTCTCTATTCCTGAACCCCCATTAGAATTCTACCCTTTACATTACCTCTTCTCCTCCTCCATGCCAAAATGTATCATTTCACACTGGTCTGTGTTAAATTTCATCTGGCATGTGTCTGTCCATTCCATCAGCCAGCCTATGTCCTCTCGAAGTCTATCACGATTTTTCTTTCATTTCACAATACTTCTAAGTTTTGTGTCATATGCAAATTTGAAATTGTGTCCTGTACATCCAAAGCCAGGTCTGGGAAATTGGCTGAAGGGAAAAGATTTTTAAAAAAACTGTAAAATTCCACTTTGTGAATGTCAGGCTTTTCGCTGATTTAAAAATACCACAGCTTAGTCTACAATAAAGAGTCTCAGCCTTGATTGATTTCGCCTTCTGTTACAACAAATGGACTTTGTCACAGGTAACAGTGAAGGGTTAAACAGATAGTCAAGGTGAATAGCACAGATGCATTTAAGCGGAAGCTGGATAAACACAGGGATAAAGGAACCTCTATTATTGACTTCGATAAAGGGGCTGATTGTATTGTAGCCACATTTACTGATGATACAAAAATATATAGGAAAGCAAGTTGTAAAGAGAGTACAAAAAGTCTGCAATTGGATATAGGTAGATTAAGTGCGTGGGCAAAACGTGGCAGATGGAGTATAATGTGGGAAAATGAGAGGCAGGAAGAATAGAAAAGCAGAATATTATTTAAATGGAGAGAGACCGGAGAATGCCACAGTACAGAAGGACCTGGGTGTCCTTGTACATGAATCGCAGAAAGTTAGCATGCAGCTATAATAAGTAAATAGGAAGGCAAATGGCCTTTATTGCAAGGGGGAAGGAGTATTAAGTTAAGGAAGTCTTACTACAACTGTACATGGCATTGTTGAGACTGCACTTGCTGTATGTGTACAGCTTTGGTCTCAAGGATATACCTGCATTAAAAGCAATCTAGAGAAGGCTCACTCGGCTAATTCCTAGGATGAAAGGGTTGGCTTGTCTGAAAAGTTTGAACAGATTGGGCCTATAGTCATTATAGTTTAGAAGAATTAGAGGTAATCTCATAGAAACATAAGATTCTGAGGGGGCTTGATAGTGTGGATGCTGGGAAGAAGATTCCTCATGTGGGAGGATCTAGAATTAGGGGGTAGTGTTTCAAAATAAGGGGTCTTGCATTTAGATGGAAGAGGAGGAATTTCTTCTCTCAGAGGATCATTAGTCGTTGGAATTTTCTTCTAGAGAGCAGTGGATGCTGGGTCATTGAATATATTTAAGGTTGTTAGACAGCTTTTTGATTGACAAGGGAGTGAAGGCTCATGGGGGACAAACAGGAAAATGGAGTTAAGGCCACAATCATATCAGACATGATTTTATTGAATGGCATAGCACCCTCGAGGCACCGAATGGCCTACTCCTTCCCCTCTTATTATCTTATAATAGGTTATGCTGAGAGTTAGATGAAGAGGGATGGGAGGCAGCTCCCATAGAGCATGAACACCTGCATAGGCTAGTTGAACCATTCCTCTGCTGTACATGCTAGCTAGTTTTATCTAATCTCACCCGTGAATCCACAATCATTTTTAAACAAATTAATACAGACCTTTACTTGACTGGCATTTCACATGACAGGCAAAGGTTGCACAAAATAAGATTTACCTGGACATTACATTGAATGACTTTTTCTCATTTTTTCCTTTAACAACTTGCTACTCATATGAAGGCAATGCCTCATCTAGTATCTCACCCAAGTGGCCATCTTCATGCCTGAATCTGGACAAGTGATTCAAATATATGGCAACACAGTCCCTAGCCTAGAGGGATGAAACATCAGATAGGGTCTTTGTTTCTGAGCTCGGTGATGCCCTCATCTAACAATCTCACAAACACAATTGTCAGTATAGTGACCATGAAAAAAGACCTTGCCTGACTTTTCATCTCTGGCTTGTTATGCTCAGTAAGGATATCATATTCCTAACTTTCAAGATGCACACTTCAATGTGGACTTTTTGAAATTGACTTTAAAAAGTGGACAATGTGCATCAAAGATGGCCACCAAAAGGGTGACCTTCAGTGTTCTCTGCACAAAGGATTAACTCATGTCTGAATGTGCTTCCAGAAAGTTCTTAAAATGTAAATAACAGTGGATGGGGTGTCCTCCCTTGAATAGGCATGCTGGAGATGAAGCCACTTGTGGAATTTACAGCCTCATTGTCTGTATATTTACCAAAACTCAAAACCAATAGTTCCCCAGATGCAGTGTCTGTGAGCTTAACCCTTAAAGCAAGGTGCAGAGAAACCAGTTTATTACAAGGAGGTGCAAACAGCCACCATTGAATTCCCCCTCCCCGTTCGTTGCAATAACCTATATTGTCCACATAAAATGATTCAAAGTTAGAAGTATTGATCATGCAATTAGATGATTGAAACTCACCAGCAAAGATAATTCAGTCTAGAAACCAACAGGATCAATAACCAGGGGGCATAGATTTAAGATAAGGGGCAGGAGGTCTAGAGAGGAAGAATCTTTTCACCCAGAGGGTGGTGGGAATCTGGAACTCACTGCCTGAAAGGGTGGTAGAGGCAGATACCCTCATAACATTTAAGAAGCATTTGGAGGTGCACTTGTGAAACCATGGCATACAAGGCTATGGGCCTAGTGCTAGAAAATGGGATTAGAATAATTAGGTACTTGTTTGACTGGCACAGACTCAATGGGCTGAAGGGCCTTTTTCTGTGCTGTAGACCTCAATGACTCTATTACTTTGGACCATTCTTCCAGCAATAGAACCCTGCCTGAACAACCAGTCAGTGAGATTCCAGAGTGGGTGGGGTGTGTGTGGTTATTGCAAAGGTTCATCTCTACAGAAACTTGGTCATGACTTTGTCTAAAGACCCAGAGGCTTCCAATTTCCATTTATCCAAAGAACCACAAGAAAACACACATCCAGACATGGAATGCATGCATCTCAAAGGACTGAAATTTGACCATGTGATTTACTCATTGTATTTTTGTTAATAACCTAAACATGTGCTTTGTCTCTAGAATTCATCTTTATTGTGTGTGTCTGTGTACACGAGGGATGAATGTTTCATTGCATTTACATTTTGGAGGTGTATGAATAAACATCATCTTTTCTGATTTAAACTTACCTGAAAGCCTGCTTTGTGTTTATTACCGAAAATCAGAAAGCGTTTAAAAACACTACCTCTAAATCACATATTGTTGCGGAGAGCCGAGGGGTGAGCAGAAAGGGGGAAAAGTTATCCAGCAACTCTGACCGTAACAAGCCAGAGGCAATACCTTTATTACTATAGCCTACATGAGATTAACTAACTCGGCAGAGACTGGAGTTGCAGTATTCCTGTAACATTTGGATCAGGGGAAAGGTTGCTGTCTAAGACCTTTCTGCCATAGTGCACCAAGGGGCTGGGAAAGGTATAGACCCTGAGGCTGTACGGCTCACAATAAACGTATGCATTGAATACTAAATGTATTATTATTGTATTGAAGCACCTCAGAGTGCAACATGGTGTACGTTGATAACTCAAACACCATTGCATTGTCTGACAGTCTGAAAACCATACTGAAATGATTGTGATATTCATTGATTGTATTGAAACACCATGATTCATGTGTAAAAGTTGAATGTGATTGCACTTTTTGTGATGGTGATTTAGAAATGTTTTGGAATTTTCTTTCAGATATTTTATGAATAAAGTATATTTTTCAAAAAAAAAACATATGGATCAGTGCCACAAAGATAGTGCTTTTACCCAAATCACTGGGGCACAAGAGCGGTGTAGCTTCATATAAAAGCTCCCTCTTACCTGTGCTGTGCAGTTACTCAAGAGTGCAGAACTATCAATCAATAGAGAACTTCAAGACACAGGCTAAACAACCATCCTTACCCATTGATTTTAAATGGAAATTCTTCTTTGCTTTCTCGCCAACCCACAATGAACTGTCAATTAATGTACCTAAGACAGGACAGAAGATGCTAATATCGTTTTGCTTCGCTGTAGCAGATTGCACATTTAAGGTGGTAAATTCGCTTCAATGTAACATTAAAACATTTCTAGACAACTCAGTACTCTGTGCTTGTCAGATTGTTTGAAATAATTTGCTGTCAAACCCAATTTACCTTCAAAAAGCAACTCTTAAGTGTTACATAAAGGCTCTGACTCGCCAGCTAAGAGCATTAATTACACAACTGCAGCGTGCATGCTGTTTAAAATGTCAGTCATCAGTATGCAGCAACTAACATTACACAATGACATTTGAAAGCAAATGTTGGAGTAGAATTAGGTGGATAATGCTCTTAAGCATTACAAATCTACCTGTATTAAAGTTTTATTAGGAAAGCTTTGTTCACATTTAAAATGATATACAAGGAGCAGATTTAATCAGTGACTGCAAATTAATATTGAAAGCATTTGCTATTAATGACAACTATAAAAATAGCCATGTGAAAATAACTGGAGAAAAAATTGACACCAAAAATGAATAGCATTTTTCTTTTACATCATATAATCTGACCAGGGTTTCTCAAATATCGCAATATCCAATTTGGATACAACTAATTTTATTTTGCTCAAGTAGTTTTTAGTAGCAAATATTTTGAGGTTAAATCATAATGAACCTATCATCCAGCACACATCCTTAAATATACCTGTAATTAGCTGTAGGCAATATTAACATGAACACAACCCTCTTATCTGTAGCACTCTCATATTCTTGGGCTAATATTTTTAATTTATCTCCTTGTCTTCTAAGGTTTGATTTTACCAATCTATCAAGATCAACCAACTTCCAAACTGGTGTTCTGATGTATTGCATTTTTATTATATTTAATAGCAAGAATTTTCAAAATGAGTTCAATGGACCCAATAAGCTGGGTGGGAGGAGGCTCATGCACCAGCATGAACCAGTTGGGTCGAATAGTCCGTTTTACATTCCACTTTTTTTTTCCATCAGTCTTCTCGCCCAACTCAATTTCTGTCTTCCAAGGATGCATTTAATTATCTACTGAACACTTTTACACTGTTCCCTTCAGTATATTTCACTGGTAGTATATCCTGCAACCATCACCACTTCCACTCACTTCTCACTTGGTTAATTGTGCCTGGTATTTGACCAATTAGCTAAAGAACAATTTAACTGAAAATTTTATATTATTACAAATTACACAGTTCCAGTGAATTTTTAAAGTTTATGAATCTCTGGCCCAACATACTATCCTGGACAGACAAGACTTTAAAACAATTAGGATTACAGAAAGATTTATGGATTTTTGTAAAGTACATCCTATGGTGCATTTGACCATCTGTATAGTTTCAAAAACTTACAAGAAAGCACAAAGGCAGCAAAGCTAATGATTGCTGCAAGTAAAGATTAGGATATGAAGGAAGAGCTAATTACAGGAATTGAAGCAACCAAGAGTTGAGTCTCTGCAATGTAGTTAACATTTAAAAAAAAAAATACTACCAAACATTTTAAAACACCACAGGTTTCCTATATGCTCATTTTAAACAGAGGAATGTTCAGACATCTGAGAACTGAAATAGTCCAGCTATTTGGAAATACCAAATCATATTTTGTTACCACCTGGATATATTTTCCAATATTAAGCATGGGAAACAAAGGTATTTAGTGTTTGCAATCACTCAGATGCAGGGCAGATCAGTTCCTGAAATCATTTGTGCCCTTCTCTATGAGAGCATTTAACAGAAATTTGATGTATGGATGAGCATATGCACTCAGGGTGGGACTCACTGATTACTTGAATGCATTGTATAATTTTTAATATATATTTTAATTAAAGTTAGATCTCTATGATAAAATTATTTTATTATGCATGATGTATTTTTTTTAAAACAAAGGAGCAATGTAATCAAAATGTATGGACAATAAAGGTTAATTTGATTGATTGATAAATGCAGAGAAAATAACAGCACTAGTTCTAAGAAATTAGGTTACATCTACACAAAATATTGGCGATTTCTTCCAACAGAGACAATTCAACTCCAGTCACGCTTTAGTAGTTTAGGGACATCACTTGGGCCAGGACCACGGATCACATATTAGGCCAAAACATTCTTAAAAGTCTCATCACTGTGCTAAATATCAAGAGTTAGAAACGTATATTTGATCTAAATACCTATTTTTCCCCAAAGCTTTTGTGATATACCAAAAGCAATTTGAGGGAGAGCTGTCAGACATGCCAAGACAGAGGTAGACAGTCTGACAACTGATATATTAAACTTAACAGCTCACGAGTCATTTTTACAATTTTCACAAGTTTGTGTTGTTTGGTTAAACTTTTTTTTTGAGTATCCCAGCTCCCTCGATTATCTTCAGTCCCATTAAAAATTTGCTGGCATTTACCATTCTCATTCACTGCCCCTGGGTCAACTGTCCCTAGTAATCCCTTCTTGACAGCACAGTGGGTGTATCTACACCACATGGAATGCAGTCTTTCAAGGCAATGGCTCACCACCACCTTCTCAAGGGCAATTAGGAATTGGCAATAAATTCTGGCCTTGCCAGGCGATGCCCACATCCTGTGCAAGAATAAAAAAAATACATTCAACTCCGCCAACTGAGAGTTACTAATTACTTATTTAAAATCTTCAAATTTGTAGTGTGTAAAGGTGCCAGATTTGACTCCTGTTCTGTGCGGAGTTGACTGATCTCAGCCTGGGTGTCAACTGAACAGCTACAATAGGGCTTGGCATCTCACAGATGGCAAGGCTATGGGTGGAATGACTGCAATGCAACCAGCAGTTGGATTACAGATTTGTCACACAAGCTCCAGCACATTGAACCCCCTGGTATTATCTTAAGTGGCTGCATGAAAAGAGGGCATTGATTCTCCCCTGTGAAACACAGAAGAGGCATGCAGTGATGAGGAAAAGGTGAAGGAAGGGGAAAGTGTGGTTTGATATTTCCAAACAGTCAAAAGTTCAAAATCCTACACAAACTTAAAACATTGTTTAAAATATTTCTCCCCTCTTTTAAAAAGTTAGATATTTTAAGAACAGCTAATGAGTTTCATTAAAAACAAGACAAGCATCATCCAAGGGTAGCACTGTTTTAATACAAATTTGTATGCTACAGACTTAAAACAGTGCAACTCTTTTGGAATTTCATCAAGACCAACACTGAAAGAAATGCTTCAAATCAATTATTTCACTTTAACAATAGCACTTCAAATCAGAACTGCTTGGTTTTGGTACCCTTTTTCCTGAGTAATATGTTTATTAATACCCCAAATTAGCATAATGTAAATAGTTGATTTTGCTTCCCAGTGCTCAAACGTTCCAATGCTGGCAATGTTCTGCTCTAATGGACTGTGGCTGATCAGGTAAAGTCCCCCACCAAAACTAAATCCGAGCTTATTTTTTGTACTGACTACAGAAAAGGGAATCACCACCAACATGCTAAACACTTTAAAAATAATCTACTGAATTTCACCAAGTTCAACTTGCACTATTCAAAGATTCCCAGTTTTCATTGGTTGCAACTCACTCCCACAATGGGCACTCCCATTGAATACCTGTGAAATTGCAAAAAAGGTGTTTTGCCACTGTTACAGAAGCAAACCATCCCATACGGCAATATGCACAGTCAACAGAAGAGCAAATAGGAAAAGAAAAAAAGGGTGGTCATTTGGCCTCTCTAGACTGCTCTGCCGTTCAGTAAGATCATGACTGATCAAATTGTGGCCTTAACTCCACTTTCCTGCCCCCATAACCTTAAATCGTTTGTAGATCAAAAATCTGTCCAGCTCAACTTTGAACATATTCAGTGACCCAGCCTCCACAGCTTGTTGGGGAAGAAAATTCTAGTTAACGACTCTTGAGAAGAAATGTCTTACCCCCACCTTATATGGGAAACCCCTTATTTTGAAACCATATCCTAGTTCCAGATTCAAGGGGAGACATTATTTCAGCACCTATCTTGTCAAGCCCCCTCTGAAACTTGCATGTTTCAATAAGCTCACCTCTCATTTTTCTAAACTCCAATGAGTACAGGCCCAACCTGCTCAACATTTTCATTTAGGATAATCCCATCAACACAGAAATCAACCTAGTAAACCTTCTCCGATCTACCCCCCCAATACTGGTATATTCCTCCTTAAATAATGAGACAAAATTATACACCATTCTCAAGGTGCTGCATCAAAAATGCCCTGCACAGTTGTGGCAAGGCTTCCCTACTTTTATATTCCATCCTCCTTGCAATGAAGGCCGACATTCCATTTGCCTAATTACTTGCTGTACCTGCATACAAGCTTTTTGTGTTTCTTGTACATGGACACCCAGATCCCTCTGTACCGCAACATTCTGCAGTCTCTTTCCATTTAAATATTATGCTCTTCTATTCTTCCCAAAGTGGACAGCCTCACATTTTCCCACATTATACTCCATCTGCCAAAAAATTGCCCACTCACATTTAAGTCTCCCTATATCCCTTTGCATACTCAGTGTCCACCTCACATTAACTTCAACATTATATAGTCCATTGTCACACAGCACAAAGCAAATAAATATGCTTAACGTTCCAATGTCAGCCACTTTCCCCACCCATCCTTTTTTTTTTGGTTTCACTGTTCTTCATGCTTTTGACTTTCCTTCATGTTTATCCCTTCTTTGCAGTTTAGAAGCTAACTTTCTTTGCATCCAGCCCTTATTATTTTAACTTAATTCTTACAAAACAACATATTGAAAGAAGTATTTACTTTCTGCCTTGCCTTCTATTGCTTATATTTTATTTTCTAGAATTTCTGTCTGTACTCCTCTTTCATAATGTATTTTCTTTTTAACCATTTTAATACAATATATATATACATTTATTCAGTAAAGTTGCTGTATGATCTAGTCAAGTGGTACTTGCAGAGAAATGCATCGACACACCAGTTTTATTTTGGAATGCATAATTTTGGGATCCACTGTACATACAAAATCTTATTCACTTTTCATTCTTTTTCCGCTCCTATTTCTTTGGGACAAGTTTATCACATGACCTCCTCAGGGTTGATGCCTCTTTGTATCCTTGGAGATTTAATCCATGCATTCATTCTGGGTGAGGTTCTTCACCTAATACCAAGAGATTTTCCAAGTCACAAAAAATTCTTGGAGATGGTAAATGACAGAAGACTGCTTCATAAATCAGTAATTGGCTGGAGATTCAGGAAAATCCTGAGAACAAAGGCGGCAGACAAAAGTACTTTCTTTTATTTTAAATAATTTAATACTTCTGACAAGTGGTTACTGAGGCAGCGGACATAATGTCGCTTAAAAATGAATTAGATTTGAAAAGGGATAGTAAAAAGCTACAGGAAAGCAGCATGGAAATGGGATAACAATAAATGCTCCATGAGAAATACAGAAATACTGATGTGATGGACCAAATTCCCTTGCAAAAATCTGCATTTCACCCAAGAAATGGAAGATTGGAAGGTCAGTCAAAACTTGAATGTAAACACTGAATGGGGCTGAAGCTGATTTCCAGTCCATATTCACATAAAAAAATTCGAATTACAGCTCATAAGAAACAGGAGATTACCATTCAGCCCCTCTAACCTGCTCTATCATTCAATATTATGGCTGATCTGATTGCGGCCTTAACACCACTTTTCTGCCCCCACCATCCAAATATAAAATTAACTCCCTTTTAACCAAAAATCTGTCCAGCTCAGCTTTGAATACATTCAATGACCCGGCCTCCACTGCTCTCTGTGGAAGAGAATTCCACAAACCAACAACTCGAGAAAAAAAATTTCCCCTCGTCTCTGTCTTAAATGTGAGACCCCTTATTTTTAAACCAAGTCCCCTAGTTCTAGTCTTCCTCACAAGGAAATGCCCTCAACCTCCACCTTGTCAAGGCCCCTCAGGGTCTTTTCAATAAGATCACCTCTCATTCTTCTAAACTGCAATGAATACAAGCCCAACATGCCAACTTTTCCTCATAAGGCGACCCATCACTTCAGGGGTCAGCTTAGTTAACTTTCTCCGAACTCCTTCTAATGCACTCCTTAAATGACCAAACGATATACAGTATTCTAGCTGCATTCTCACCAAGGCCCTATACAGCTGTAACAACACTACCCCATTTTTATACTCCATCTCCCTTGCAATAAAGGCTAACATTCCATTTGCCTTCCCAATCACTTGCTGTATCTGCATGCTAGCTTTTTGAGATTCACGTACCAGGATATCCAGATCCCTCAGTACCGCAGATCTGTGCAGTCGCTCTCTGGTTGAATAATATTCTGTTTTTCTATTCTTCCTGCTCACATTTTCCCACATGATACTCCATCTGCTAAATTTTTGTCCACTCACTTCACCTATCTATAACCCTTTGTAGACTCTGTGTCAACAACAAATTTAGCTACAATACACTCAATCCCTTCATCCACATCATTAACATAAATTGTAAATAGTTGACGCTCCAACACTGATCCCTGTGGCACTCCACTAGTTACAGCTTGGCAACCTGAAAATGGCCCATTTATCCAAACTCTCTGCTTCCCGTTAGCCAACCAATCCTCTATCCATGCTAATGTTACCTCCAACAGCATGTGTATTTATCTTGTATAGTAACCTTTTATGTGACAACTTATTGAACACCTTTTAGAAATCCAAATACACATTGACTGGTTGCCCATTTTTCACTGTTTATTGTCTCCTTAAAGAACTCCTGTACCATGATTTTTTGAATGTCCCACTATCTCCTTAATAAATGGATTCAAGCATTTTCCCAATGACTGATGTTAGACTAATTGGCCTATAATTTCCTGCTTTGTCTCCCTCCTTTCTTGAAGAGAGGCATCACATTTGCTGTTTTCTAATCCGCTGGATCTTTCCTGAATACAGGGAATTTTGGAATATTACAACCAATGCAACCCCACCAGCCACTTCTCTTAAGACCCTATGATGCAGGCCATCAGGTCCAGGGGACTTGTCAGCCCTTTTGTCCCAGTAGTTTACCCAGTACCCTTTCCCTAGTGACCATTTTAAGTTCCTCCCTCCTTTCTCCCCGTCTTGATTTTCAACTATTCTTGGGATGCTTTGTTTCTTCTAGGGTGAAGACTGATACAAAATACCTAGTCAATGGTTCTGCCATTTCCTTGTTCCCATGATTAATTCCCCAGTCTTACCTTCTAAGGGACAAATGTTTACTTTAGTCACTCCTTTGCTTTTCATATACCTGTAGAAACACTTACTGTTTGTTTTTGTATTTCTAGCTAGCTTTCTCTCATTTTCTAATTTCACCTCCCTTTTTTTAAGTAATTCTTTGCTTTTTCTGCCTACCCCTCTGAACCCCACCCACTGCTGTGCCAATGCGAGATCACCATTTCCCCATACCATCCTGTGTTATTTGGGAATGCCAATGTTTTCTCCAATTCAGGTCATTTGTGCTGCAGACCCAACCCACTGCAAATTGAGATGAGGCTTCACAAACTCGCTTCAGCATAACCAGCAGACAGGAAAGGTTTTGATTACATAATCTTGGTCTGGATTCAAACCCTGGCTACAATTGCACTGGGCTGACCTGGCTTACTACATATCCAGACAGTTTCATCTATGTACTCGCCACAGCTTCGTACTTTCATAACTAATTTCCTTTGCCCTATTCAGGTGAAAACTCAGTTTTTCCTGATGTGGCATTACAATCAAGTGTGAGCATCACATTTCAAACATATCCATATCCAGCTCTGCCACAGACTACTGCATTTCACTTTTCTGCAAAATATAAAAGGAAATGTATTTCAATGGCAACTTCTAATTTTGCTAAAAGTCTTTTTAGAAGAAAAAACATTTTTTCAATACTTCTTCGACCAATCCTTATGGTAACAAAGGGTCAAGTTAGCAGAAAAGAATCAAAATTAAGTTTTACGTTTATATTTATTACAGCGTTGGAGAAAAGAACCGTTTCATTCAAAACCATCCCAATGAAGACAATAATTTAGCGAATTTGTAAAATTACATTTGCCAGACTTGTCTTTTTTTCTCAGTTTAAAATGCACGATTTCCTGGAGACTGGAATCTACAGTAAAACACCAAAATTTCATCAGTATGTTCCAATCTGACTGCAAATAGGAGATTTACATACTCGTTCAGCGACTCTACAGCTAAACACAGTTAGAATGATTTTAAACACATCTAAAAAGGCAATTCATTTAGAAAGATCTTGCTATTCCCCCAACCCCCCACCACCCCCCCAAAAAACAAAGAACAAAGTATGGTAACATCCCATAACCTGCAGTCAGCACAATAAACACAGTTGACGTTCCTGAAAACTCTGTAAAGGGATGCAGAAAAAACATCCCTCAATAAAACATTAGCAACAAATATTGAACACAAAACTACAATGTAGAATTTTTTTCTTTTTTATAACCAGACTACAAGGTAAGAAACACAGAACAGCTACAATGTTATCAAGAATCAGCACAAGGGTTTGTCCAGGCAAGATAATATTTTACATAACTTGATACACATTGTATAGAAGTGGGTTTAAACAAAAGACCATCTACAGGTAGTGTGTAACTGTACAGAGATCCCAGCACGATTGTAGTGCCACTAAAACTGTTTATTTTCCTCTCTTTCTCTCAATCACGTGTCTGCAGTTGTCTCTTTCTTGTATACAGAGTTTTCCTCTGGATCGATAAAGGTAAGTAACAGAGGGTTGAACCAATCCAGATTCGAGGTGTAAATGTACGTGTGGGCGCAGGGAAGGGAGGATAGCGGGAGCTGGGGAAAAGATATACAATCCTCGCAATCTGCAACCCACTACGCAAATCATCGTTCAGCTACACAGGTATGGAACAAGCCACTGATTAACACCTTGCAACTGGAGGGGAGGGCTCACAGAAGCAAGAAAAAATAATCTGCGCCACCAAAAAAAGGGTCTTCGAAAGTAAACCACATTGTGTAAACGTCCCAGATAAAATGGCTACAATATGGACAACATCGGATCTTATACCTAGACTAGCGCCTTATTCAGTTCAGCACAAAAATACACAGGTTCAAAGGATGAAGCAGAGGAGGTCTGTTCGGGTGCTAGAGGCGTTTACATTTTTTTCTTTGCTTCAAAAAGATGCGATGTGTAACGTACAGTCCTTCCAGGAGAAGGGTTTTATGTCTTGAATCTTTTTTTTTGTCCTTCATGTTTATGGAATAAAAGAAGTTCAGCCTTTTTATTGCGTGAAACTCAAAATTGGGGTTTTGCCCCCAGTTCCTCGTCAACACGTTGAACTGCTTCTTGCATACGTTCTTTAATCTTCCAGAGGGCAGCCGTCTCGTCATTCTGGTCCTGGAGAAGGGGGAAGGGGAAAAATCACACGCTCATCGTCATGCTGGGGGAATACTGAAAGAAAGTGACAAAGATTACATGGGTTGGAACCACACATCTTATACCAGACCAATTCAGAAAATCTGGGTTCTATTAAACATGGCAGATCTGCAAATATAGTTTGAGACTGGCTGTTCATCCCATTGGCTACAAGGCAATGATTTAATCTCCACTGCTGTGTGGGTGGGTGGGTGGGGGTTGGGGTGGGGGGGGGGGTCACTCTCTCATTTAAGCAGTTTCCTCTTTCTTTGACACCGAGAGAGAGCTGAGCAACTAAGCTGTAGGTTTCCAATGAGCAGCAGGGGCTCCAAGTTAGTTGCATGAGCATAACTCAGCTTTCCCATAACCTCTCCTCCCATTCTCTACCACTCGCCCTCCCCAACACCAAGGCTGGACTTCCACTCAGAGCTCCCTGTAAGGACCTGCTTGAGATCAACAATTTAGCATATTTTTAATAAAGCACTTGGATCTTCAATTTCTGAAACGAAAAAAAAAAATCACTTACTTTCAATTAAAGCTTTTCTCGCCAACTGTTTTTGAGAATTTACTAATTTCGAGCTAAAGTTAAGAAATTGCCAGATATTCACCTAGGCACACAACTGCATTTTGTGATCCTTGAAACAGTATTACTGCAAGAAGGGAAAACTAACAGCATTTAGGAATTAAAACAAATGGCTATTTACAATGGAATTTTCACCATTTCCATTTTTCTTTCCTTAATCTTTCTTCCTAAGTGTAATGGCTCCGTGCTTTGGTTCTTCAGGTACTGACAGCGCTTCAGCATTTTACTTAGTTTTAGGGAGAAACTAGAGAAACCAGAGGTTCTTCTCATTAGAGTAAAGAAGGTTAAGAGGAAATCTGTTCAAAACAGTGGTTTTTGATGAAGTAAATCAGGAAAACCCATTTTCACTGGTCAGTTAATAAGTGAAAGGTTTCAGTGGTTTTACATAAAATGTGGGTTCTAATAATCATGGCTGACTTTTATTTTCAATTCATTCATGAGAAATGGGCATCGTTGGCTAGGCCAGCATTTATTGCCCATCCCTAATTGCCCTTGAGAAGGTGATGGTGAGCTGCTTTCTTGAACAGCATCCACTGTGCTGTTAGGAAAGGAGCTCCAGGATTTTGACCCAGTGATGGGAATATCCTTCACTAAGTCAGGATGGTGTGTGGCTTGGAGGGGAACTTCCAGGTGGTGGTGTTCCCATGCATCTGCTGCTAGATGGTTGTGGTCTTGGGTTTGGAAGGTACTGTCGAGGGGGCCTTGGTGAATTCCTGCAGTGCATCTTGAAGATGGTAGACCTGTGCCACTGTGTGTCAGTGATGCAGGAAGTGAATGTTTGCGAATGGGGTGCTAATTAAGTGGGCTGCTTTGTCCTGGATGGTGTCAAGCTTCTTGAGTGCTAGAGCTGCACTCATCCAGGGAAGTGGAGAGTATTCCATCACACTCCTGACTTGTGCCTTGTAGATGGTGGACTGGCTTTGGGGATTCAGGAGGTGAGTTACTCACCACAGGATTCCTAGCCTCTGACCTGCTCTTGCAGCTACAGTATTTATATGACCAATCCAGTTCAGTTTCTGGTAAATGGTAACCCCCAGGAAGTTGATAGTGGGGGACTCAGCAATGGTAATGCCATTGAATGTCAAGGGGCGATGGTTAGATTCTCTCTTGTCTAAGATGGTCATTGTCTGGCACTTGGGTGGCCATTTGTCAGCTCAAGCCTGGATATTGCCCAGGTCTTGTTGGATTTGGGCATGGATTGCTTCAGAATCTGAGGAGCCGCCAATGGTGCTGAACATTGTGCAATCATCAGTGAACATCCCCTCTTCTGACCTTATGATGGGTCATTGATGAAGCAGCTAAAGATGGTTGGGTCTAGGACACTACCCTGAGGAACTCCTGCAGTGATGCCCGGGAGCTGAGATGACTGACCTCCAACAACCACAATCATCTTCCTTTGTGCTAGGTATGACTCAAACCAGTGGAGAGTTTTCACACTGACTCCAGTGTTGCTAGGGCTCCTTGATGCCACACTTGGCCAAATGCAGCTTTGATGTCAAGGACAGTCACTCTCACCTAACCTCTGAAGTTCAGCTCCTTTGTCCTTTTTGAACCAAGGCTGTAATGAGGTCAGGAGCTCAGTGACCCTGTCGGAACTAAAACTGAGCTTCAGTGAGGTTATTTCTAAGCAAGTGCCGCTTGACAGCGCAGCTGGTGATCCTTTCCATCACTTTACTGATGATCGAGAGTAGACTGATGGGGCAGTAATTGGCCAGGTTGGATTTGCCCTGGTTTTTGTGGATGGGACATATCTGGGCAATTTTCAGCATTGCTGGATAGATGCCAGTGTTGTGGCTATAATGGAACAACTTGACGAGGAGCACAGCAAGTTCGGGAGCAGTCTTCAGTAATACTGCTAGAATATTGTCAGATCTGTAGCCTTTGCAGTATCCAGTGCCTTCAATGATTTCTTGATAACATGTGTAGTGAATCAAATTGGCTGAAGATTGGCATCTGTGATGTTAGGGACCTCCAGAGGAGGCTGATGTGGATCATCCACTCAGCACTTCTGGCTGAAGATTGTTGCAAATGCTTCAGCCTTATCTTTTGCCTTGATGTGCTGGGCTCCCCCATCTTTGAGGATGTGATATTTGTGGAACCTCCTATTCCAGCGAGTTGTTTAATTGTCCACCACCATTCGTGACTATGTGGCAGGACTATGTGATCCATTGGCTGTGGGATCGCTCAGCTCTGTTTACTGCATATTGTTTATGCTCTGTGGCATGCAAGTAGTTCTGTGTTGTAGTTTCACCAGGTTGACACCTCAATTTTAGGTACGCCTGGTGCTGCTCCTGGCATGCTCTCCTGCACTCTGCATTGAACCAGGGTTTATCCCCCGATCAGGTGGGAATGGTAGAGTGGGGAATATATTGAGCTGCAAGGTTACAGATTGTGGACAAGTACAATTCTGCTGCTGCTGATGGCCCGCAGTGCCTCACGAATGCCTAGTCTTAGTTGCTAGATCTGTTCAAAATTTTTCTCACTTAGCACAGTTGTAATGCCACACACTATGACGGAGGGCATCCTCAATGTGAAGACAGGATTTGGATTTGTGCCTGCGGTAGGCAGATTGGAGAGGATGAGGTTAATTATGTTTTTCCCTCTTGTTGGTTCCCTCATCACATGCCGTAGACCCAGTCTAGCAGCTATGTCCTTTAGGACTCGGCCAGCCACTTTTGGTGATGGACATTGAAGCCCGCCACCCCAGAGTACATTCTGTACCCTTGCCACCCTCAGTGCTTCCTCCAAGTAGTGTTCAATATGGATGAGGTACTGACTCATCAGTTGAGCGGGGGTGGGGTGCGTGAGGGGTCGGATTGTGGTTATCAGCAGGAGGTTTCGTTGTCCATGTTTGACCTGATGTCATGAGACTTCACGGGGTCCACAGTCAATGTTCGGGACTCACAGGGTAACTCCCACCTGACCTGACTGTACAGAGGCACCACCTCTGCTGGGTTTGTACTGCTGGTGAAACAGTACATACAATGTCCCAGACATCACCACCCCTGGGTACGATTCCATGAGTATGACTATGTCAGGCTGTTGCTTCACTAGTCTGTGAGACAGCTCTCCCAATTTTGGCACATGCCCACAGACGTTAGTAAGGAGGACTTTGCAGGGTCGACAGGGCTGAGTTTGCCACTGTTGATTCCAGTGCCTAAGTCGATGCCAAGTGGTCCATCTGGCTTCTTTCCTTATAGACTTCATAGTGGTTTGATACAATCGAGTGGCTTGCTAGGCCATTTCAGAGGGCATGTAAGAGTCAACCACGTTGCTGTGGGTCTGGAGTCACATGTAGGTAAGGATGGCAGATTTCCTTCCCGAAAGGACATTAGTGAACCAGTTGGGTTTTTACAACAATCAATAATGATTTCGTGGACTTTTAATTCTAGATCTTTATTGAATTCAAATTCCACCATCTGCCATGGTGGGATTTGAACCCATGGCCCCTGAGCATTACCCTGGGTCTCTGAATTACTCGTCCAATGACAATACCACTACGCCACCACCTTGCAAACAGAATTGGCTGATGTCACCAGAAGAATGGAGAGAAAGGTTAGGGCACATAATACTTATGGAAGCAGAACCCATAATAGTTTTTAAAAGGGAAGTAGGAAAAAGACAAAAATAAAACAGGGTATGGGGCATGGGGCTGATTGAGCACGTCTGCTCTCCGCATAAACCATCCAATGGACCAAATAGTCTGCTCCTGTTCTGTAAAATTCTATGAGCTGTTCAAATGGTAATGGGACATCAAAGCCAAGCCCAATTCTTTTCTTGCCTAATGGCCACATTCAATTTTCCTCTCCTCTAATCTGGGATTCCGTGGCAAATTGTAGCTCTCCTTTTGCCAGTTTGCCACCTCTGCATAAATTGAAAAATCAAATCCAGGGCTTTCCTGCTCTTGACTGCTCAATTTTATGCATTCAGTTGAAAGAATTTTACATTGACCACAGGGTCAAGAAGTGTTCAAGGGGACAAATGTTTTGCTACTTCTAACAACCCTATTACAGACAGTTTTGTGCAAAGCCAAACACAGCAGGTATAATCAACCCTCAAACACTGCCATCTTGTAACTTTAAAATGTATTTTTACAAATTTGCCAAAAAAAGAATTCTTGGTGATACAAAACTTTGTCCTTCTTCAAAAGAACGCCAAGCAAAATCTGCCATGGTTATTTGTAAGTACTCTTCTTTGACATTCACATATACTCACATTATCATTTTGGAAGGAGTGGAGAAAATTGCCTCCTAATTCACCGTCATCCCTTGGAGTGCCTGGAGGATTAGTAATGCTGCTCATGTTGTTGGGAGAGTTCTGGAAATTAAAGTTTCACTGTCAGTAAAACAGATATTTTCCCCTGCAAAGATACAACTAGCGTATCAGCCATATCAAGCAAACCCAAATCCACACAGCTGCTAAACAACAACTTTAAATTTCCGTTACTGGTACATCCTTGTTAAATTCTAAATTTATACTTCAACATGGTGTGTATTGCTCCCTATTAACCAGATTTTAATCTGATGGCATGGTATATGTCAGCTCAGAGAGAGAGCAATGCCACTCAACATTCTGGATAGGGGTCATGTTGTAAAAAATAAATAAAAATAGAGTCCAGCGGGTAAACCTTTAAAAAGTTTGTTACTGGATTACGTCTGCAATTCTTAACCCGTGGGTTGTGATATGGAGTTCCTGGTTCTCCACTCCCCAAAGAGACAAAAACACCCAAAAAACTGTACATGCCAAGAAATCTGAAATAAAAATAGAAAACTGCTGGAAACATTCAGCAGTTCAGGCAGTATCTGGGAAGATAGGGCTAGCATTACAAGTCAATGACCTTGCGTCAGAACTGGAAGATTACATAGGATATATGGCACAGAATCAGGCCGTTCAACCCAACTAGTCCATTCAGTGCTTAAGTTCCTCCCGAGCCTCCTCCCATCATTTCTCATCTATATCTACCATTGTAACCATCTATTCCCTTCTCCCTCATATGCTTGTCTAATTTCCCCTTAAATGCATCTATACCATTCTCTTCAGCCACTCTGTGGTAGAGAGTTCCGCATTTTTACCACTCTTTGAATAAAGGCTCTGAATTTCCTGCTGGATTTCTTGGTGGCCATCTTATATTGATGGTCTCCAGTTATGCTCTTGCCCACAAGAGGAAATATTCCCTCTACATCCACTCCATCTAAACCTTTCATAATTATGAACATCTCAATTAGGTCACCCCTCAGCCTTCTTTTTCCAAGAGAAGATTCATCAATCCTTTCTCAAAATGTATACCCATGCATTTCTGCTATCATCCTTGTAAATCTTGTCTGCACCCTCACCAATGCCCTTCTATCCTTTTTATATGGTGACCAGAACTACACACCATACTCTCAATGTTGTCTAAGCAAGGTTCAATACAGGTTTTGTATAACTTCCCTACTTTTCAATTCTATCTGCTAGAAATAAATTATGGCACAACTTTTAATGATTGATGCATTTGTTCCTCTATCCCATCTAGATTTGCACTTTCCAAGTAATAACTGACCTCCCTATTCTTCCTACCAAAATATACTACCTCACATTTATCGGTGTTGAATTTTATTTGCTAGTGATTCACCCATTCTGAAAATTTATTAATGTCCTCATGTAATTTGTTGCAGTCCTTCCCAATTTGGTGTCATCTGCAAATTCAGAAATTGTATTTTTTAACCCAATGTCCAAATCATTAATATATGTTGTGAACACCTGTGGTCCCAGCACTGATCCTTGTGAAACACCATTTCCTACCTTCTGCCACTCTGAATAACCTTCTGCTCCCACTCTCTGCAGTCTGTCTTGAAGCCAGCTAGCAATTCACTCTGCACTTGTTCCTGACTGCACATTCTCTGACCTTATTCATTAGTCTATTATGGGATACTTTATCAAAGGCCTTTTGAAAATCCAGATAAACTGCATCTCCTGCATCACCACTGTCTACTCCATTTGTCACCTCTTCAAAAATATCAATAAAGTTGATCATCAAACAAAGTTTTCCCTTTTGAAATCCATGCTGACTATTCATTGCTATATTTCTCTCCTTTAGTTAAGGGTTCCATTATTTTTCCTACCACTGATGTTAAGCAGACTGGTCTATAATTCCCTGGACATGTTCTGTTTCCTTTCTTAGATATAGGAATTACATTCACTATCTGCAAATCCTATACAACTTTTTCTAACAAATTATTAAGTAAGTGTAGCAATGCCTCTGCTTCTCGTCCCTAGATTCTTTTGAAATATGTGGATACAGTCTATCCAAACCAGGGGCTTTATTCTCTTTTGAGTTTATTTAGTTTACTCAGTACACCCCCTATATTTTAAATATACTTAAATAATTACTCATCCCATCATCAATGCCATGTTTTCCTGTTCTGTCTAATAGTAAATACTGCAGCAAAATAATTATTTAATATTTCCGCCATCTCTGCCTGCGATATTATTCTGGCTATCTCTTAATGCCTATCCCCATCACAGCCTCTCTTTTCTCATTGGTGTGCCTGTAAAATATTTTATATTTTGTTTTATGATCTTCAGTAATTTAATTTCATAGTTCCTCTTTGCTTCCGTAACTTCTTGGCTTCAATGACAACAGTGATAATGGTGAAAGGCAAAAAGAGTCAATTTTGAGAGGAATTGGAGAAATAAAAGACAAAATGAGATCCACAGGATGCAGTGTAACAGCAGAGTGGGGAGTGTGTGTGTGTGTGTGTGTGTGTGTGTGTGTGTGTGGGGTGGTGGGGGGGGGGGGGGGTGGAGATGAGAAATGAATTCCCCATTTCCTTCCCATTCCAACCCCTCTATCCTTGGTCACCTACATGGTTCCAAAGAAGCTCAATGCAAGCTCATCTTTCTGTTACACATGTCACGTTCTTCTGGCTATAATATGGATTTCAACAATTTCACACCTTTACCCCAACTCGCATTTACTCTCAGACAATAGCTGTTGGCAACATAGGGTAGGGGCATGACCGTTTCCAAGGACTGGGACTGAGGTGGTGGTAGGCTGATGCTCGGGACTATCACCCTTGATATCTCTCTGCCTTTATCTTCCATCAAATTCCTGGGACACTGCAGCTTTCTCCACTTCTCTAGATTTTTCACCCTTCCCTCACCTTTCTATTCTGCTGTAATCATTCACATATTCTCGGGGTCCTGTATACATCTTTTATTTCTCCAATTTCTCTCCGTCTTGCTTCCTTTTGTCACACCATTACCACCACTGTCACTTAATCACTACCGCTTCTCCGTGTAATCACAGGCCCCTCTCATTTTTCTCCCCACCTCTTTTTCCCTGGCTGCGGTCCAAAGAGAATTTTGTTCAGACTTTGTACATCCAAAATCTGCTCTGACTCAGATTACACATGTCAACAGCCCAGCACGTGCTCAGGAGAAAGGAAGTCAATCAACATGGGGCCCTTTTAGGAGATGAAGTTGTTTGTACATTTAAAGAAAACCAGATGGTAATTATAGCCATCTGTGTAGTGTAGGCAAGACCCAAAAATGAATGTATGTTAAAGCAATTGGCATGATTATCCCCTTTAGACGATGCAAAGCAAATTGTAAATTTCAACTCGATTCATGTGCATTATCTACAGAAAGGAAACACTTGTGCTCGTGCTCCTGAATGAGTTTGATGTGCTGAACATTATACACTCGTGCAGGAGATTAAATTAGTGGACTCCAAGAACCAAACTACTGCTTGTGGTTTTGTCTACAGCGTACAGCATTTATTAGCATGGAAGTAGTAATACTTTTCTCCCCTCATCCCCTCCATCCCACTCTCCACTCTTCAACAATTCCATTTGTGAGTAAAGAAGCTCTTCACCTAGGAGTTTCTGTTGGAAAGTTATATTCGGTAACACACTTTGGATGGAATTAAATATTAAAGCTAGACTTGTACCTTAGGGATCCCGTCCATATCTCCTGATCCTGAGGAGAGTAACAAAAGGAAACAATTAGTTTAAGATGTGTTTTTCTTCTAAAAATTACCATGCATGTCAGACAACACAACACTATATTGGAAAAATATTGTTGGAAAATCTATCATTGTTTGCAACGTTACATGCATAAGGCTCACTAAGATACACTATGACGGTACTTCACTCTTGCAGGTAAATAAATCCAAATTCGTCTCCTTACTGACTCCAATACCTCCTTCCGATTCGAGAACTCAGAAGCATGCTTACTTACAATGAATTTTATACCCCTGAACAGGCTTCAGTTTTAACACAGATTTCATCATTATTTCTGGTAGGAAGACAACTTACCTAATGATCCATTCATGTGATGTGGCTCAATTCCTCCCATTCCACCCATTGGTCCCTCAGAGCCAGGCCCCAGTGGGAACTGAAATAAAAACAAATGGAATTGAAATAAAACTGAGCGCTCATGATTCCTGTGACTGATGCAGTTCAGTGACAAAATGGCAAACAATCTGCTTATCATGGCCACCGGAGAGTCTCTGGCGATGGGTTGCGATGATAAAACCTTGAACACAATTAATGGTTATTGCCATTGAAGAGACAATATCAAAAAACATTTAACTCTTGTCGTCTTTCCTTCTAGATGTTAACTGGCCTGTTGTCTAAGTCCACAACTGTCTATTTCAATCTTTTTAACGTTTCAATTAATTGAATTGTTTTCAGCCTAAATGGAAATTTTGTGCTTTATGAAACATGAAGGAAAAAGTTGGCATTTTTGTTTCCATTGACTTGAGTTGTGATGGATCAAGGGGTTTTCCCTAGTGGCATTTTTTTCTTTCTTGTGGAAACTAAACTTACATTTGATCGGCTTCCTCCGGGTGGTACTGGATTAATCATTGTGTACATATTGTCACTGGAATTCGTTGAATCTGTATTTGAGAAAAACAAAAAAACAGTCAGCATCATTAACTAAGCCTCCATTCATACAGGTTAAACATGCGGCACTTGCACAGGAAGCTCAGTTTCTTGGCCTCAAGTGGCCTTTAAAACTGAGGTTTTCCTTTATTGAGCTGCAAGTCATTTGGCGTTGAAAGAGTTTGTTTTGGCTACTTTGTTCATTACATAATATCTACAGCATAGAAACAAGCTATTTAGTCCAACAGCTCCACACGAACTCCTCCCACCCTTCAACTAATCCATGAACATAACCTTCCAGCCCTTTCGTGTTTTATCTAGCTTCACATTAAATGCATCTACACCATTCACCTCAACTACTCCATGCAGAGCGAGTTCCACATTCTAACTGCTTTCTGGGTAAAGAAAATTCTGCTAAATTCTCTATTGGGGATTTATTAAATAATGTCTTATACTTATGGCGCCTAAATCTGGTCTTCCCTAAGTGGAAACATTCTCTCTGCGTCCACCCTTTCAAATCCTTTCAGAATCTTTAAGATGCATATCAGATCAGCCCTCAGTCTTCTCAAAGAGTCTCAGCCTGTTCAATCTTTCCTGATTGACAGAACCTCTTAGTTCTGGTATCATCCTTGGGAACACTTTTTTGTACCTCATCTGGTGCCTCTATATCCTTTTGTGATATGGAGACCAGAACTGCACGGTATTCCAAGTGTAGTCTAACGAATATTCCATACAAGTTCAATGTAACTTGTCTGCTTTCAAACGCTCTCTCTCTACAAATGAACCCCAGTGCCTTGTTTGCTAAAAACGGCATTAACTTGCGATTTAGTGATTTGTGCATCTGTGCCCCCATAATTCAGCTATTTTCACCAGACAAGTGCACCACAGAAAACATTGCTGAACTTGCAGTTTATAGATGAATTAGCTTAAGCTTGCCACCAGTCCAGTCTCTAGTTAAACTCTACAACACAATTATCCATGTTAATCTAGTGTTGTGCACTAAACTTCTATTGAAGGAGAGATAGAATTGAACACAGTTCATGATGTATCATTTCATTTTTTTCGTTTTAAATTGAATAATGATGGTAACCAGCTGTTAATTGTAACTTAGCACCACCACATAAGGAAGCGCAGTTGAAGGAACTCAAAGTCAATGAAGCATCCCAAATTACAGTGAATTGTAAAAGTCCGTTCCTTTACACGTTCAGACCTTCTCCTTTCAGAATCTTTAAGATGTATATCAGATCACCCCTCAGTCTTCTCAAAGAGTCCCTTACAGATTTAAAAGGAATGAGGGATTTTAAAATCATAATCCTTGAGGAAACAGAAGCGGTAAACTTAATCAATCAGTTTCCAATATAACGGATCAAACTGGGTGCCGCAGCTTGTCATTTGTTCCTAATGTTCATGGTACTGAAGTGTTTCAAGTAGGTTAGTGGTACAACAAAGGAGGGGTGCAGTCTTCCAAACCACTGTTTTCCTACCATATAATCACAACAGACCAGTGATTAACCAGTAATTCATGGAATGTTGTTACTGGAACCAAGGAGTAATCACTTTAATCTTATTCATAAATTTACTACACCAAAAACAGTAAAAAAAACTAGATTATGTAAACCCTGACACTTTACACCAAAGTTCTGGACTCCACAATCCGGTTAACAAAACGATTCAAACATGTTCTTTGGTTGTAGAAACCAATATTACAATCTTAAAAATGATCCAAATGGTATCTCAGAGACTCGCCAGAGCAATTTCATGTACAATTTATTCAGTATACAAGTTAAACAGGCAGCTCAGATAAAAATATAAAATTTTATATAACTAGTTTCTGAATTGTATCAAATTTTAAGTGTGATTGTAGTGTGCTTTTAAGAAAACATTGCTCATGATCAAAAGGTTAATTTATCCAATTGTACAAATCAAAAAGTAAACTATGTAGTAAGTGCTGATGACACAGTTGAGGGTATTAATTTGGAGTACTTATTGAATCCAACACATGGGGGAACCCATCAACACAGAATTATTAATCTCTTCTGTTGGCCTTCTCTCAGTCAGTGACAAAATTGTGTAGGACCGGGACTGATGTCCGAGGGGAAATATTTGCTAGAGTGGTTGGGGAGGGTTTAAACTAAAATGGCAGGGGGATGGGAACCTATGCAAGGAGTCAGAGGAGGGGGAATCAAGGACAAGAACAAAAGACAGAAAGGAGAATAAGAAAAGTGATAGGCAGAGAAATCAAGGGCAAGAATCAAACAGTGTCTCAGTGAAAAATGGTGGGAACGGGACAAGTAATGTTAAAAAGACAAGCCTTAAGGCTTTGTGCCCTAACGCAAGGAGAATTCGCAATAAAGTGGGTGAATTAACCACGCAAATAGATGTAAACAGGTATGATATAGTCGGGATTATGGAGACAAGGCTGCAGGGTGACCAGGAATGGGGACTGAACGTATTCAGTATTTAGAAAGGACAGACAATAAGGAAAAGGCAGTGGAGTTGTATTGCTGGTTAAAGAGGAAATTAATGCAATAGTATGGAAAGATATTAGCTCCGACGACGTAGAATCTATATGGGTAGAGCTGAGAAACACCGGGGCCAAAAAACATTAGTGGGGGTTGTACATAGACTCCCAAACTGTAGTGGTGACGTTGGGAATGGCATTAAACAGGAAATTAGAGACACATGTAATAAAGGAACATCTATAATTATGAGTGACTTTAATCTGCATATTGATTGGGCAAATCAAATTAGAAACAATACCGTAGAGGAGGAATTTCTGGAGTGTATATGGGATGTTTTTCTGGACCAATACATTGAGGAACCATCTAGAGAACAGGCCATCCTAGACTGGGTATTGTGTAATGAGAAAGGAATAATTGGTAATCTAGTTGTGCAAGGCCTCTTGGGGATGAGCGACCATAATATGATAGAATTCTTCATCAAGATGGAGAGTGACGTAGTTGATTCTGAGACTAGGGTCCTGAATCTTAACAAAGGATACTACGATGGTATGAGGTGCGAGTTGGCTATGATGGATTGGGAAACCTTACTTAAGGGGATGACGGTGGATAGGTAATGGCAAACGCTCTAAGGACGCATGGGTGAACTGCAACAATTGTTTATTCCTGTCCGGTGCAAAAGTAAAATAGGAAAGGTGGCCAAACCATGGCTTACAAGAGAAATTAGAGATAGTATTAGATCCAAGGAAGAGGCTTACAAATTGGCCTGAGGATTGGGAGCACTTTAGAATTCAGCATAGGAGGACCAAGGGATCGATTAAGAAGGGGAAAATAGAGTACGAGAGTAAGCTTGCAGGGAACTTTAAAAGCTGACTGTAAAAGTATAGGTATGTGAAGAGAAAAAAATTGGTGAAGTCAAATGTAGGTCCTTTACAATCTGAAATGGGAATTTATAATGGGGAACAAAGAAATGGCTGACCAACTAAATACATACTTTGGTTCTGTCTTCACAAAGGAGGACACAAGTAACATACCAGAAATGTTGGGGAACACAGGGTTTAATGAGAGGGAGGAAAAGAAAGAAATCAGTACTAGTAGAGAAATGGTGTTGGAGAAATTGAAGGGATTGAAAGCCGATAAATCCCCAGGGCCTGATAATCTACATACCAGAGTACTTAAGTGGCCCTAGAAATAGTGGATGCATTGGTGGTCATTTTCCGAGATTCTAGAGACTCTGGAACAGTCCCTACAGATTGGAGGGTAGCTAATGTAACCCCACTATCTAAAAAGGGAGGTAGGGAGAAAACGGAATTATAGACCAGTCGGCCTAACGTCAGTAATGGAGAAAATTCTAGACTCCATTATAAAAGATTTAATAGCTGAGCACTTGGAAAACAGTGGCAGAATCGGACAGAGTCAGCATGGATTTACGAAAGAGAAATCATGCTTGACAAATCTACTGGAATTTTTCGAGAACGCAACTAGTAAAGTTGATGAGGGGGAGCCAGTGGATGTGGTTTATTTGGGCTTTCAAAAGGCTTTCGACAAAGTCCCACATAAGAGATTAGTGTGTAAAATTAAAGCACATGGGATTGGGGGTAGTGTATCGAGATGGATAGAAAACTGGTTGGCAGACATGAAACAAAAAGAGTAGGAATAAACGGGTCTTTTTCCAAATGGCAGGCAGTGACTAGTGGGGTACCACAGGGATCGGTGCTGGACCCCAGCTATTCACAATATATATTAATGATTTAGATGAGGGAACTAAATGTAATATCTCAAAAGTTGCAGATGACACAAAGCTGGGCGGGAGGGTGAGCTGTGAGGAGGATGCAGAGATGATTCAATGTGATTTGGACAAGCTGAGTGAGTAGGCAAATGCATAGCAGATGCAGTATAATGTGGATAAATGAGAGGTTATCCACTTTGGTAGCAAAAACAGGAAGACAGATTATTATCTGAATGGCTATAAATTGAGAGAGGGGAATGTGCATCGAGACCCGAGTGTCCTTGTACACCAGTCGCTGAAGGTAAGCATGCAGCTGCAGCAGGTGGTAAAGAAGGCAAATGGTATGTTGGCCTCCATAGCGAGAGGATTCGAGTACAGGAGCAGGGATGTCTTGCTGCAATTATACAGGGCCTTGGTGAGACCACACCTGGAATATTGGTCTCCTTATCTGAGTAAGGATGTTCTTGCTATAGAGGGAGTGCAGCGAAGGTTTACCAGACTGATTCCTGGGATGGCAGGATTGACATATGAGGAGAGATTGAGTCAATTAGAATTATATTTGCTGGAGTTCAGAAGAATGAGGGGGGATTTCATAGAAACCTATAAAATTCTAACAGGACTAGACAGGGTAGATACAGGAAGGATGTTCCCGATGGTGGGGGAGTCCAGAACCAGAGGTCACAGTCTGAGGATAGGGGGTAGACCATTTAGGACTGAGATGAGGAGAAATTTCTTCACCCAGAGAGTGGTGAGCCTGTGGAATTCGCTACCACGGAAAGTAGTTGAGGCCAAAACATTGTAAGTTTTCAAGAGGAAGCTCTTGGGGTGAAAGGGATCAAAGGATATGGGGAGAAAGTGGGAGCAGGCTACTGAGATGGATGATCAGCCGTGATCATAATGAATGGCGGAGCAGGCTCGAAGGGCCAAATGGCCTACTCCTGCTCCTAGTTTCTATGTAATCAGCACATGCTGTTTGAAGAAAAAAATACAGCGGGGAGGGGGAGGGGAAGGAAGGCAAGGCTTTGATTTTTTCGAATATAATTACTGACAGGACATTCGTCAGGTTAAAATGTGGTACCTGTACACGTTTTCATGTGAAATCTTGACAAGTAGTTAAGATTAGCATGTGTTTAAGATTTTAACAGCAGTATCGAAAGACTCATGGGTAAAGGTTTACCTGCTGGACTTGGCATTATCGGTGTCCCTGGAGGACCTCCACCACCAGGGGGCCCCTATGAACAAAACACACAAATCAGCCTCACGATTGAATTATTACAGTCTGCACTAGGTTATGCTGCTGTAAGCATACTGATCTGGGACCTTGATGCATTGCTAAATATTCTCAATGCAACACTAGAAAACAGTCTACTGAGCATAAAGTGATTTTTGAGGGCCCAAAGGTAACAGGGGATCATTCCAAATGTCAGGTCAAATTTTGTCTGCCTCCAGACTGTAACCGACCCAAGTTCCTGGTCACAGGCGGTCTTTAATTGACAATTAAAAATATGGTTGGAATATCACCCTTTGCTTAGTTGTTTTACCTTCATGGTCTCTTTCCATCAGGGAAATTTTTTTTTTTTAACCTTTGCAGCCTGTCTGTGGAAGTCAATGCCAAATATATTCCAAGTTCAGCATTTTGCACAAGTCACTCACCAATTTAGCAAAATATTAAATGTTGCTTTGGTCAATTCAAGAATTATGGGGAGTTTTTAAAAAAAAAATGTAAATTGCATATTTGAAGCTTAACTGAAGAACAGCAATGTTTCATTGTGACAGCTTCTCCCAAAATAAAAAGATTTTCAATTTTCAAAATTTGCAGTTGAGTACGTTCTAGTGCATTAAACCATAAGTGGCAATTGAGGTGCTGATGCTAAAACTATCCCCAAAATATACTCTTTGCCTGGGGGCAGAAGTACACCATTTGTTTCTAGCTATATCAATTTGATCATCGCCCTCGGTACCCCGGTCTTCCAGAGAACCTTTTTACCACCTATCCTTCCCTCCGCGACATCTTAAAGGGATGGGGTTTATACTAAAACAGACATGTCAGTTTGAAATTTCCCACAATCATTTCAGATCATCTTCAGCAGTCCTAGAATTTTTCTTCATCTACAAGCATTAGTACAGTGCAAAACATGCTCAAATGCAAATACATACCCCATATGTGCCAGGAGATGATGAGGAATATGGAATCTGTAAGTGAAAACACCACATTTGAGAGATTTAAAATCAAATTTGCCAAACATTAGTGAAGCCAGTCTCAAACTCTACTCAAGTATTATGAATTATGGTTTGGGTGAAGCCTTGCACACAGAATTGCAATAGTTTGCCTCAAAATCTAAACTGATAGACAGTTAAGATCTACGTCATGAAAAGAGGGGAATATACTGTTCCATTTCTTGTTTTTTTGCCTTGTTTTTCTTCCTATTTCTCTAGAAGACTTACCCAAATGGACATTGTTCACATTTAAGCTGGCACAAGTATTGGGAAAATATTTAAATGAGGAGGACATGAGACAATCTCAATCCTGCCACCCATTAGTAAACTGATTTTTTTTAGGTAGTGATTAACAGATTGATAAAATTCTGTTTTATTTCCCCTCTCCCAAGTTCATGGGCACCAAAAAAAAAAACTAGAATTTATATAACGTGTGATGACATTCCAAAGTACTTTACAGACAACTTTTGGAGTGTTGTCACTGTACTGTAACGTAACTAACTAATGCAAGATTAAGGGATAAATATTGGTCAGGACTAGTGTTGAAGTAGTGTCATAGGATCTTTTAAGCCAATCTGAAAGGGCAATACAGGACCTTCGTTTAATGGTCTCAACTGAAAGAGAGCACTTCCAACAGTTCAGTGCTCCCACTGTACTGCAGTGGGGTACACTGCAGTGATTCAAGTTCACACTTTTATTTCAAGTATTATTAATATTCAATTGCTGTATTGCAGGAGCGCTGCACTGGAGAGCCAGCCAAGATTCTTGCTCAGGTCGAGTGGGACTTGACCTCAAGTGAATTGACGGACAATTGTAGCATCTTCACTGTCACTCTAATTGGCGCAAACTAATTGAGCAGGGGGCCATGGACTACACCTTCTACTGTGTTTTGCTTAATTCTGCCAAAGTTACGCACTCACTCACCCATTATCAGGATAACTGCTTTTGTCTACTATTATTATTTACAGGAATTATCACCACAGAGACTGATGAGTTATAAAGGCACGTATTCAACTCATCTTGCAGGGAGATGACAATCACAGATAGCTTAAGGAAAAAGAAAATCAGTTCTTCTAATTGTCATCATACAGTAAATGAACCAAACTTAATGTGCTAGAGTTGGGATATTCAGAACAAGTAGCTGATAGACATAATTTATGGAAAGGAAGAATGTTTATAACCTCTCAGGCACACTATTGATCATGAAACACAGATGATTTTTTTTCTTTCATAATGTTTTACACTAAACTACTTAATCACATGGGGTAGAATTTTTGGGCCAGCAGGCAGCCACGATCGGCGGGCCCAGGAGTAGCTGAGGAACGGGCTGCCACCTGCAATTGGCCACTGGCCGCGATTTCACGCTGGCTGGCCAATTAACAGCCAGCCAGCCAGTGTGAAAGGTGCGCTGAAAGGCACAGCACCGCCAGGGTGGAGGTGGGAAGAGGACAAGCGCTAAGGAAAGCTCCCTGAAGGGCAGAGGGCTGACGAATTTAAAATCAATAAAGACAGAATTTGAAATCTGGAAACAATGTCCACGTGTCAGAATGAGTCACCTGTGCAGGGACTTGTTAAAAATTCTCTGCAACGGATTAAAAAAAAAAATTTAATTACGAAACCTCATCCCACCCTTGGGTGAGGTTTCCTGAAAAACGGAAAGGCCGCCTGGACGATTCACCTGCCTGACAACTGGAAGGGTGGACAGGCAGCGAAAGGTCACTGTTAATTGATACTTTAATGGCCTTAATAGGCTCCTTAATTGCCGGCGGGCATGCTGCCGACTCTCGCACACGCCTGAAATATCACGCGAGTGCGCAATGACATCGGGACGCTCGCCTGGCATCATCGTGCGCTATTTCACGTTCGAGTGTGTCGGGCGTGCACCCGCACGCCGAGCTGAAAATTCTACCCATGAACTACTACACATTATGCACAGGAAGCTTTCTTGGTTCACGCTTTACATATGGGTCACACTGCTTTGAATGATCTATCAAACAAAAATTATTAACACTGTGTTTACATGGGAAATTATAAACATTACTTCTTTTTATAGCAGGTAGCTTTGAGCCACTTGTCCTGAATATCACAGCTCTGGGACATTAAGTTTGGTTTATAATAATTGAAAGATAAGGCACACAGATAGAACCCCTTGTCTCTGCTGAGTTATCAGTCTCCCACCAGGGCAGCAGTGGGAATATTACAATCTGCCTCAGCTACCATGATGTAGGGCAGGAAACTGCAACTAATGCTCCCTTGCATCGTTACCCAGTGACCTCTAGCAGAAAGTACACTTTTGTGTACATCAGACAAGGAGAATACAAGACTCAAGCTAGACTGCGATGGTCCCTGGTGGTCAACAGACTGCTGGCGCTCTCTGCTGAGGCCTACATGTGAATAATAGGCCAGCTGGTAAAGTTGTCCGTAGGACTATATCCCAGCAGAGACAATTTTCAGAGGAAAATGAAAAAAAAAAAGCAACTCGTGTAGTGATCCTGAAGCCACAAACAACATGTCACAGTGGTTGAATGGTTGCATGTATTGAAACTTGGTTGCAAATGTCCTTGGTATGTCCATATCGAATGGCTCTCCACTGTGCACTGTCTGAATTGCACGCACCACAGTAAATGTTTTCTAGGATTAATAGCCATCACCAAGACAGCAGCTGCTCTCTGACCTTTCTGAACCAACTTTACAGCTCGGGAGTCTCATCAGCCCCCTGAATAGAAGGCACCGATGTACTGTGTCAATTTGTTAACTCCCATTTCCTTACACTGGTACCGTTAGGGGTAGCACAGATATTTCAGCAGATCCTAAATGGTTGAGGACTTTGATGTTTTAAGGCAGAATATGAAAAATTGTGTTGACAACCTCTCACTGAAATCCAACATGTTCAACTTGTGCTTGAAAATCACACCCCCACCCCAAAGTGAACCGTCGATTTCATTCATAACACTGTAGGTAGCTATTGCTTCTCAGTCCTGCTATCAGCAAAAATTAAAGCAGCTGGGGAATTGGGGGGTCTCTTTAGACAAGGGAAGGCTGAGGGGAGACCTAATTGAGGTTCGTAAAACTATAAAGGAGCTCAGTATGGTAGACATGGAGATGATGTTTCCACTAATGGGGGTGTACAAAATTAGGGCTATAAATATAGACAGTCACTTATAAATCCAAGAAAAAATTCAGGAGGAACTTCTTTGCTCAGAGCATGGTTAGATTCTGGAACATGCTAGCATGCGGAGTAGTTGAGATGAATTGTTTACATGCATTTAAATGGAAGCTAAGTAAACACAAAACATTATGCAAATAGGGTTAGATGAAGTAGAATGGGAGTAGGCTCATGGGGAAGCATAAACATTAGTATAGATCAGTTCTGCTTCTGTCCTATAAATTATATGTAAAAGAGTTGCCTACCACCTCCCACAAAAAGAGGGAATAAAACTACAAGGTCAATAATTCTGTTTTGTTAGGGCCATTCTATTTGCTGTATGGTAATGTGTAATAAGCCTACTGCCCAATAGTAAATGAAGCACTGAATCCCAACTTTAAATATTCCACAGCTAGGAACATTATAATTTAGGACCCAGAGTCACATGGAACTGTGAATTTATCAAGAATCCCAGTTAAAGGATAAGGCTGAGGCAAAATAACTCGAGTTGCATTTCATGAACCATTAAGACATTGCCAGTTCAGCTTTTTTGGATTTTATCAGGACATGAAAAATCACAAACTGCTTCAGCTTACCTTCCAAATATGGAAGGAATCCACAGGATTCACCGTTTGTAATCAGTGGAAGGCATTAGCATTAAAATCAAAAGCAGCAAAAATACATGAGATGGACAAGAAACGTGACAAAAACTGAAAGAACGAGCTGGTAAGAATATGAGAAAAGCTTTCTCTTGCTATTTGAAGTGACGTGAATGGAGTTGATAATGGAAACAAGGGAAGTAACAGGGTAATGATATGCCTCATACAGAAACTCTAAGTAGGATGAGAAAGACCTTACAGTACAGAATGATCACCAACCAATTGGATAAGTAATCTGCACTTTCTTGTTGGACTGCCAAACATATCCATGGTGCACAGAAACTAATAAATGAAGAGCTCATCGTAATAGGCAGATGCAGGTAACATGTTGTTTGTATACATCCTGAATCAATATTAAAAAAATTCCCTAAAGATTAGTAATCAAAATTAACTGCTTTTCTACCGAATTCATTATTAAAGTTGACGGCCATTGGAAAAAAAAGTGCATTTCACCATCTAGTTAAGTCATAAAGAGTGGCATGCATCAGATGGAAAATGTACAATCAATACACAAGCAATTGTTTCATAAAGCATGTAGCTACAAGTTTTCATTAAATTTTTAACTATGCTTCTAAAGAACACCTTACTATATTATAATGGTAATGAAATATAGAATAGATGCAACAAGGAAAAGGACACCCTATATGAGATGACAATAATTAGAAACAAAACACATTCCTGAGGGTGAACTGACAGACGTATTTAAGATTATGAAAGGATTTGATTGGACAAACAGAGAAAATGATTCCACTTGCAGAGGAGACCAGAACTAAGGGCCATAAATATAAAATAGTCACTAATAAACCCAAAAGAGAATTCAGGAGTAACTTTTTTGCTCAGTGGTTAGAATGTGGAACTCGCTACCACAGGGAGTAGTTAAGACAAATCGCATAGATTCATTTAGGGGAAGCCAGATAAACAAATGAGGAAGAAAGGAATAAAAGGATATGCTAATGGGATTAGAGAAGGGTTGGGGGAGGCTCATGTGGAGCATAAACACTGTTGGGACAAATGGTCTATTTGTGTTGTAAATACTACGGAATACAGCACTACTTACTGAGTTAGCATTGGAAGGATTAGGCCATGGTCGTCCAGCTCCTGGGCCCCTGCAACAAAAATATATTAAAAGCATTTATTTTCACAATGCATTAACTCACCCTGTCCATTCTTGCAGCACTAAGTCAGAGCTGCTTTCACTAAATCTTTCGTCGTCTTTGTCACAAATTAAAATTCTGCTACAACTAAATTTACCCATAGCATTAAAGTTGCAAACTCTTCAAAAATGTCAAAAACATACCTCAATTTTCCTCACCTAACATCTAAAAACATGCAACAGAATTCAGCAGAGGAAATGGTTATATCTTGCAAAGTGATGATCATCAATGTTATAAAAAGTTTAAAATTGACTTTCCCCACTTTTGACAATGACTTATCTGAACACAGGTAAGAGACTTACATGTTCATTCCAGCCATGCCTGGACCTATTGAATTGGGTGGAGGTCTCATTGAACCGCCGTAGTTCTGCAACGATAACCAAGGATCAGACTACCATAACGAGAAGAAAAGCAGAGAAGGGGACGGAAGGGAAGAAAAACAGAACATTAATTACTAAGTATTTTACGCAGGTCCCAAGAGCTGTGCTAAAAATTAGCCCCAGTTGAAATCAACAAGTTCATGCTCTGCCTTTTTGGGCAAGTTCAAACTCAACTGGAGTTTGCAATCCTATGGAGACTTTTGTTTTCATTATCTCACTCACCCCCACCATCTCAGACCTCAGCAGCAGTGGAGATTCATCTCAATCATACACCCCATAAATTCACAACCAGCGCAGTCATTTTCCTTTATTCCCATTTGCTAAATGACTTGCCTCTTCCGGGTTATAACACCTGATCAGGTCTGAAAGGGTAACTTGGTGTAAAAAAAATCAACTAGCTTTGATGCTACGCATGTTGATTAACAATGCAACATTGTATATTCTAAATATGTAATTTCTACCAAATGTTCAGTTACCACCCAAATATTAAAAGGCGTTGTACTGCTACAATACATCATTCCTTTCATTCAGGCACTTAACTGGTATTTTCATAATTAAAAATCCTGAGAACTAGCAATATTTAACAGTTTTAACTATCACTTCTGCCCAACCACTTGCACCATATATCACTCTTGAAAATAAATGTTCCAAGGCACTTTAAAGAGTAGGGAGAGGAACCAAACACCAACCCAGGGGAGAGCGTTTGTGGTTAAGTGTTCACAATTGCACTGAAAAGCACTGGGACATTTAAAACAGCCTTTTCAGCATGTTAGTGAATGGGTGAATGTGTAGGTGGACAGGGAAGCAGCTGGGAAAGGTGGGTCCGGGTCTAGTCGGATTTGGGGGGTGGGGGGGGGGGGGGCGTCGGGTGCTGTGGGCTGGGGGCTAGGCACTAGGCAGGTCAGGTCGCAGGGAGTGTGGGGGTTCATGGTGGGAGAAGAATTGGGTGTTAAGGGCTTGTTGGGCTGGGTCAGGGCAGTGGGGGCTACTCAGGACGGTTTGTGGGGTGGGGGAGAGTAGTCAGGGGTGCCAATTATATAGTTACCCAAGAGTTAAACTACGGCTTTTCTGTCTAACATTTCCTGGGTAACCATCCAGGTAAGTATGTTGGAATGGTCCGAAGTCTCCAACTCTAACTCAGAGTTGTAGACTTTTTCCAGAGGGTCCCAGGGAGCAGGGCAACTGCCCATTGGAAGTTCAAACTGCCCGGGCAATTCCCACGGAGTCAGTGCATTGGGGTTTGGACACTGGATTTTATGGAACCTAAGGCAAAGGAAGACAGTCGGCCAATTGGATAGTCTGCTTTGGTGACATTAGCTGAGGGATAAATATTTGCCAAGAGAACTCTCCAGTTCTAAAGTGTCACAGCAACTTTAAGTCCACCTGAGGGGGCAGATGAGCTTCAGTTTAACATCCCATTAAAAATAGCACCTTCCACAATGTAGCACTTCCTCAGTGCAGCACTGAAGGGTCAGCATGGATTTTGTGCTCAACTTTCTGGAACGGGAGTCGAAACCATGACTTTCTGACTCCAGCAAGTGCGCTATCAACTGAGCCAAGGCTGACAGGGAAATATTCATTATGGCTGCTATTTTCTCTCTTCCTAGATCAGAGGTACTGTGAACAATTGTTGCACCTCACCTTCAGAGGTGAACTAATCGCAGTTTGCAGTTTAAGCAACGTTACTGATCTACACGGAAATACATCATGGAAACAGGGAAATTGCAAGAGGAGGCGGCCAATCGGTCATGCCAGCTGCTGGACACTGAAAATTAAATAAGAATGCTTCAATACCAGAAGGTTCAAAGACCAGAAGCTGAAAAGATGCAGCCCCTGTGCTGCCTACCTGCTGTCCCATTGGACCCATGCCTCGTGGAGGAGGATTCATTCTCTGCATTGGCCCACCCATACCAGGGTGCCCTACAGAAGGAAGAAACAACTCTTATTACATACACAGCACGGAAATATCTCTAAAACCTCGGTAGCATTGTGAACACATCTCACCTTGCTGTCGTGTGGGATCCAATGTGTTGGGTAGCAATGGCTGTGCACCTGGAACACCACCTGGGGGCTGAGAACAATTACAGCGTTACCATGCAGCATCCAATTTCAGAACATCTGCCATTATGCTAACTCAAGAGATATACACGAATGCTTGTGCATTGAGAGATGGGCGAAAGGACACAGGGAAAAGCAAACGAGGAGGGGGTGAAGTGAGTGCGAGTGATGAAAAGGAGCTAGGTGAAGAGAAAATTGACACTAAAACATCCTATTCCCAACTTAATACTCCTGGATATGTATGCTTCCAATTATCAACAATTCTCCACAAGTACACTCCTGCAACTCAGAAATTTAAAAACCAATAACTATTGTATAGAAAATTGAATAATAAAGTCACAATGTAAAATAACCATATGCTAAAGTAATTAAATGACTCCCGCCCTGCATCAGATTTCTTCCCTCCTCTCCTGAAAGCACTGCTTCTTTCCGGGCTACGGAGTCAGAAGGTGCTTGCAACTCACAACCAACTTTCCCAAGTCATCTCCAAGGAGTGTTAGTTGGCTGTTTGAACTGTTGGGGAAGTCACAAACCAACCCAATCCAGTTCTTCCCCCAATCTCTTGACAGGCATTTCACTAGAGAATAATTTGACATAGGAATTCTTAGATTTTTTCCCTGCCTCCCGGAATCATAGAAGCTTACAGCACAGAGGGACAGCCATTTTGCCTCATCCAGGATCTGGGGTCAATAAAGGGCATAGGCTAGGCTACCTGGTCGACAGGGCTCGACTCAGCTCTGAGCTATCTGAAGATCTATGCTTATTTGTTTTGTGTATTTTGTCAGAGCTTAGTTCCACTAGATGAGGACGCACAAATGAAAACAAGCTCATAGCAAAATGGACAAAGTTTGGTCTTGGGTTTAAAAAAGTAAGAAGTGGCCCAGGGTCATGGATATTATTTAGAAATTATATCTTCTAATCATCAAGCTAACACATGAGCTATTTATGAGATTAATGGGAGATGTGTGTCCAATCCAGAGTCAAAGAAATTCCCCACCCCCACCCAAAAAATTTTGATTCCAAACCATCAGAAATCAAACTGGATGACGATTAGAAAATGTGGCCAAAACAATGATTTTGGCAGCATAACAAATAGTGCATTGTTGCAGAATCATGAGCTCAGCAACAATTCTGGCTGGGTGCACCTTGTAGTTAACGCTTAAAAATATCCTATGCTGCACAACTAGAATTTTCTCCAATTTTTAGGGTAAAAACAGAGACAGACTTGCACGTTAACCACTGAAAATTTCTTAACCAGTTAGTTTCACACAACCACACCATAAAAACGCCACATCTACTGAACTCTTCAAGGTCAGTCAGCCCTTCTGTTGCTACTACCTTGTTAGTTAAACTGTGTACATCAGTCACTGAAACACACTCGCTTAGGTGCAGTGCAGTACAATACAGCAAGGTCATTTTCTTTAACATACTCATGGAAGAGTCTGGAGCCATTTATGGCTCACCTCAGCTTCACTTATGGTTCTCAGTAGAATTTCTGCTCAATCTGTTTCTATACCTCTATTCATGGCCAAGGTAGTTATGAAATAGTAGACTGAACTAAAATTCAACACTGGTCTCTCTTCATTTCTTGCTCTCCAAGTGGATTACTCCATCTTCTATAAAGGATAAGGTTCTATTAAAATTAAACCTGGACAACATCCGACCTGACTTGGAATGGGTTGGCAATTGCCCACTCTGGCCTGATTGAAATAAGATGTGCATCATTCGGGTAATCCCATTTTTATATCCCACTGTCCACAGTACAACAGTTATAGCATTCCAGGATAGCCCTCAAATAAGATATTCATGAGGACTGTGTTCCTGGAGATAAAGCCAGTGAACTCTGTAGTTCCAATGTGACAAATGAATTGACAGCAAACCCTTCTGGCAGCTTTGGATACTTTTAAGGAGCAGAAGCCCCTGATGGAATCCATTCCATGAAGAAAGGAAAGAGAAGGCTTGCAATGCAGCGCCATAAGTTATTTAATCCTTCTCAGGAGAGTGGGGTCTCTGGAGATGAAACTCTAGCAATCAGCTGACATCCACTAAAGGAATAATGAATAGGTTTGTTGTGACACAGGGAAATGGAAGCCGCATTTCATAAGGTCATCGGGTGTGGGGAGCAGGCACACA
Source organism: Carcharodon carcharias (assembly GCF_017639515.1). Lineage (NCBI taxonomy): Eukaryota > Metazoa > Chordata > Chondrichthyes > Lamniformes > Lamnidae > Carcharodon > Carcharodon carcharias. The sequence goes on along the minus strand of NC_054482.1, from coordinate 10,575,711 downwards.
GCGCAAGGACTGGACTCAAGCTCTGGAAATGGAGCTGCTGACTGACATTTTGGAGAAACCAAGTTAAAAGGATGATGGGGAGAGAGAGAAAAGCAACATCTTTACAGCTTAGAATTACTTGTAGGAAATGGTGGCACAGTTATATGAAATAGTTTAGCAATGTTAAACTCATTTAAAACCAATTGGGTAAGTTTAATTTCAGATTTCAGTTACTGGTGAAATTAAACTTTTCCTCCTTACATTTAAGAAGGGGCAGGGGAGGGAAATAGCATATGGTGGAGGAGGAGGAGTAAGAGGAAGCTAACTGATTAAAAACATAGCATACTAAATATCTCAACATTTGCCACCAGGGCTAATGTTGAAAGTGTTGAGGTTTCCCGCTCCTGAGCATCATACCCAGCAGGCCAGTGGAGGAGGGTAAGATCAGATTCAGCTGTGATGCTACCACAGTTGAAATGCCTGTACTTGCTGTCTCAAAGTATAATTGAAAAATGGCCATTTGAACAGGTACCAGAGGATCATTGGTGTTCCTAGAAACATGCCTCCCTGACAGTCACCTAGGGAGCAATCGGGGGGGGGGGGGGGGGGGGGGGGGGGGGGGGGCAGATAATCCAGACACTTGGGCACCACAAAGCAGTGCTTTAATTGAAGGAATCAAATGGCATTGCAAACAATAAACAGACTTTGAATTCCAAGGTGTACCTGGACACCCAAATCGTTAATTCCCAGTTTAGGCACAATGGCCTTTTACAAATAAATTGTGCATCCAGAGAACATTGTAAAAGCAAATGTGCTCCCATTAGCATTGTCAGGCCCTAACAAGATGGATACACCATGCAAATAACTAAGGAGAGCCAGCTCTGTAATCAGGCTTTCAGCTTGAATTCCCACAGGTTATACTGCAGCAGAGATGGGCTGCTATACATTTCAACATATTTTTACTGTGAGCAATATTCCTCAGTATAATTCCAAAGATAAAATCACTACTTTGACAGCTTGTGTCAGAGTTTGAAATTCAGAAGGGAACCAGGGACACTGATGCCAAACTTTACATCAGCACACAGAGAGCGCAGCTCCATGTCTTTACAAATCTGACATTCAAACCAACTGAGGTTACAGCACAATATTTGCATAAGTGCATTGAGCAAAACTGCACAGGTGGTATGACACCATGCACAACCTGGGTCACATGTGTCACACATAATACAGAAAACCATTTTGAACTAAAAAAGGATAGATCCGAATTTCATTCAAATGATAAAAAGCTAAGAGCAGTGGAACTCCGAAGAGATTTAGGAATCCATAAACAGATCTCTAAAATGCAGCTGTCAGGCAAAGGCAATAATCAGAAAAAGTTAATGGAATGTTAGCCTTTAAAACTAGAGGATTAGAATATGAACAGGAGGAAGCTTTTCTATAGCAAAACAAAGCCCTGGTTAGGCCACATCTGAAGTGCTGTGTACATTTCTGGGCGATGCACCTTAAAAAGGATATAGTTGCCTTGGAAGGAGTGCGGCCAATTTTCACCAAAACATTACCAGAACTCCAAGGGTTAGAGTACGAGAGAAGACTCGGCTCACATTTCTTGGAAAACAGAAGGTTACAGGGTAAGTTGATTGAAGTATTTAGGATCTTAGAAGAAATTGATAGGGTAGATATGGAGAAACTTTTCCACTGGTGAGGAGAGTCTAGGATAAGGACACATAACCTGAAAGTCAGCCAGGCCGTTCAGGGGAGAAGCTACAGAATACTTCCTCATGCAAAGGGTGGTAACAAAGAGCAGTAAAAATGTGGAACTCACTCCCACATCCGGTGCTAGATGGTAGCTCAATTCATCTTTTAAAATCTGAGCTGGTCAGATTTTTGTTAGGCAAGGCATAAAGGATATGGAGTCAAGACAGGTGGATGGAGTTAGGACTTGGATCAGCCATGGTCTCATTAAATGGTGAATTAGACTATAGAGGGGGTGAATTTGGCCTAGTCCTCTTCCTATGTTTCTAACACTCATTCAGTATTAAACAACTTTGGCAAGCCAGTTAACTAAATACTGTTACAGGATGGGAGCATTAAGTGTAGCAATGTTAGAAGCACAGTGGTTACAATACCTGGCTTCCCATTCTGATGGGGGGCCTTGGACCTCCTGCGTATCGCGGTGACATAAAAGGCTGCAATCACACAGAATTGGTTAAATCTACAATCAGCTGAAATTCTAAAAGCTTTAATATTCCGTAGTGGAAAACCTAGATAACTCATACAGTTTTAAAAAAAAAATTACCAAAGCCAAAGCAAGTGATTTGGTGCTGCGTGATACAATCTTATATCAAATCCTCCGAATTCCTGCACTTTTGTGCTGTGTGTGGGTAGCACAATTTGACCACCCAAGTATTGTCATTTTGCATAAAAGGTCCTGCTGGAAACGAATAATGAAGTTTTGAGTGATATATCATTGTCGGCAATAAATCACTTGCCCGAGCCGATGCTTGAATGCTGGATGAGGACTTTGAGGTAACATAAAGAGGAAAATCATAACTCACTTTTTAAACAATATGCTATGCTTTTAAAAACTTAATTTCCCTTCAAATGCCCCAATGAACAGCACCGTAGCAAAGAAAGTTAAACAGAGACTGGGTACCGTACCCTGCAACTCAATTTCCCTGACCCCCACCCCACCCAAAATAGGGGGGCAGGGGGAAGGGGCTTTGTAGCTTTAATATTGAACCACCTTTATTCACACAGTAGCAAACTGCTTGGTATAATTAAGCAACATATTCCACTCTTCAGTGGTGTCTGAAATAGTAAAAAGGCTCGTGCATTGGTTTCTGGCAAAATAAGGAATCTGTCCACTGCCAAGGACACCCCTCAACAAGCCAATGTTGTCAAAGCAACACTTTAGAAATGAGAGAATCGGCTCTGCAAAAATTGCAAAGAGAAACAGATCAAATGTAACTCAATCTCTGTTCAGTTACAAAGAACTTGCCTCACTTTACAAACTTAAAACTGGAATCAAAGCGATTTTACTAATTTACTGAAATTCATATTTACACAGACACTATTTTCCTCTTAATAAATAAAGCTACAGTAAAATGTGAACAAAACCAACTACTGCAAATGCTGGAAATAAGAAGCTTTTTTAAAAAAAAAAATAGGGTAAAGAAACGAATTCAGAGGTCCCTGATGAAACATTTGAGGCATCCACATAAGAGGTGAATCTCAGCATACACTTCACCAAGATTTACAATTCTAATAAATGCTAATTTTCTTGTGAAATACTCTTTTTTGGAAAAATAGCCAGAAAGTGAAGGGGAAATTTGTGAAGAATTGTTGACTTCTCTTGGGCACCTCTTACTGGCTAGATTGGAGCAGCCAAAGGGCAAGGGAGCTAAGGAGGCAGAAACAAGAAAAATCAATATGAAAAAAGTCATCCAGATTTCTTGCTGGAATAAAGTGACCATGTTTATTCATAACTACCAGTAGTTTAACACATTAAGTATGATTTTTAGCACAATAAATTTGGATTTATGTACATATTCACTTATGGGTCATCAGGAGTACTAATGCTTTCTCGTCTGTCTCGTGTGTTGAAAGGATTCAACACATCAGGAGTTAGAAATATACAACTTTGCAGGCAATGAGCTCAATATAAAGGACGCTGTGACTGAGGAACTCGGTGATCAAGAATTTGATAGCAACAGTGTGATTGCATTCCTTAGCACTGCAGAGTAATGTGATAAAACAATCCTGCAAGAAGGCTATTAACGGGGATTGCACATTTTATATGGACACACAGATATACACACAGACATATACATACACCAAGCGGTCAACACTTCAAACACACGCATTTTTGGAACACAGTTGCAAAGAAATGAAAATGTTCACAAGCCCAGTATCAGGGCAGTGATCTGCTCACTAAGCTGTGTACATGTAAAAGCATTTACAACCAGAGAAGAAAAAATTATAGAAAGAACTAATCCGGTTATCCCAGGAGTGAACCTTCCTAACTCCCATGGATCACTTGGTTTTGACCATTGGGCCATTACCCTACAAAGACTCCAAACAAAAACAGAAGTAATTGGACTTTCTATCTGAACTTGCAAATGTTCCTACGATGCTGTGCCAAACTGACTTAACACACAAGTTTAAGACAGGGGTTTCACCCTGCCCAATGGCTCAGTGGATAAATGCACCTTATGGGATCATATTGAACCATGCGGACCAAGAAGTCCAAGGTTTAGATTATGAACCGTGCCAGATTAGCCTAGCTCAGCCAGGACAAAGCGTCAGTAGTACTACTGAAAAGGGTGATTCTGAGGGGGTAATGGAAGAGTGGGTGTGTAGGGCAGGTTAGAATGTGAGGCTGGGAGAACAAAATTTAGCCGGGTTCCTGCTTCTGTTTTATTATCCATCGGTTCTTGTGGAAAAGTATGCGCGTTCTGTATGGATGACGGCTCAGAACTGGGCTTGGGTTGAGATGCCCTGCAGGGGCAAACAAGCTCCTCACATTCACCAGGGATCAGAATAACCACTTGAGCTCATCATCAGAGGGCAGCCAACACCTCAGAACCATACCCCAGCAGCATGCCTTTAGGAGAGGGCACAGGAGCAGCGGGGAAGAAAAGCTGATTTAAAAAAAAAAACGTGACCTGTGGGCTGACAGAAGCCAAAACAAAATCCATCTAATTTAGAAGAACCCCAAGTGGAAGTTTCACTTCTGAGGACAACCTGATCAGGAGTCTCGTACATAAGACAACAGCAAGCAAAGTCAAATCATTAGTCAAATGTAGAAACTCTTGCCCCTCTTGAATGAAAGAACCCAAGCAATTGCACCAGCTCATTACCTGATTGTGGGGTCCCATCATGTTGTTAGGATTGTGAGGAGGCGGCTGTGTATGTGGCGAGGGCTGAGAACCTGGGGGTCCCTGCGAGAGGTTAGAGAGCAGAGGAGGGGGGTTACAGCGTCAGTGCATCAAGTTGCAGACGGCTCAGAGAACCATAGAGCCACTCAAAAAAGAATCTTTTTTAAGAAGTGTAACAGCTGTTGCAGACCTGCCATGTTTATGCTTTCAACAAGTGTTAGTCTCTAGGCTGCTGCCAGCGACAATGTAGTTTGTTACCACGAGCAATTTTCTTAATTAACAGACATTAATTAGCCATTTAGCATTTCTGCAAAGCAGCTTTACCAAACATGAGTACCACTGTGATAAATAGTACTGATTAGAGGATGCCCTAATTAACAGCAACGAGCAAGAGAGAAAATGAAATTACGCAAATTAAAAGGGAGTGGAAGTTAATGAAGCTGGAATGCATTTGCACCTGTAGTTCTTTTGTGTTGGTGAGAACGGAACACCACTACAGAATTTACATCTCATCATTTCATTAAAAGATTCATGGTGAAACACAGTAAATAAAGCTTTTGGACCAATTAGTTTGAGACTGAGCCAACCACTTCCATTTCTAGACTTACAAGAAGCAGCTTCATAGTAATTCACTGCACTGCACTCACTGGCAGTTCTGCATTTTTAAAATTCTGGGATTTGGGTTTTACGTCTTAAACATCGTTGAACAGAAGGGAGAGAGAAAAAAAAAGACAGAAGACAACAAACTTTCTCACAGAGAACACTCCTCCCTCACCTCATCAACTAAGCCCAGTTTGCTTTCAGCTTGTGCAAACCCACGAAGTACTTCAAAATTAAACATGTTCCACCACATTTTTTAAATTTAAGAACAGATTTAATTCTGGAAGGTCAACTCATTTAAATTGGAGGTTTAAAAGTCACAAACTGAGGACTTCCATCACCTTCAACGATCACATTAAAGCTGCACTGCTTCAAGTTATTTTAGTCGGGAGTACTCTGGTAACTAGCTACCTAAAGGAAACATTTTTCTTCTTACCTCTCCTGAAGGTACAGACATCTTCTGGGACGCAATTCCATGAAACACCAAAAGCTCTGCACATGAACCTGACATGCTATTCAACCTAAGGCCTTGAGAGAAAAACCCAGTTCTGTCCTGTCCACACTTTCCATCAAGAGTCCCTGTATAGCAATTGGAAGCAAAAGCCAGATTTTCTTCCCCTTTACCTAGTCCAGTGTTGTTAGTCTAACACTACAATTAATGCCCGACCTGAGGTCAGCTAAGTCAGCACAGACCTGGAAAAGAACCTGGTATTTTGCAGATCTGTACGCTGCAACCTCACTAACACAAGAGCTGGTGCATTTACTCACTGAGCCATTTGGGGAGCAAGTTTTTTTAAAAAAATTTGATTGTTGTTATGAATAAGCCAATTTTACCTATCCCAGTGTAATGGGAGGAAGCACATTCTTAGGAGGAACAGAAAATGGACAAATATATTTCCACAGAATGGGAGCTGGTTATGTGGATTGAAACTCAAAAGCAGAAACATCCATATAAAAAGTTAATTTATCTTAATCTAATCTATCTTGCCACCAGGACAAACAAGTTTGAATGGTCAAAGAACCCAAACTATATTTTACTTGAAATGTAATCCACATGAAAGCTCAAACAGGACACTTTTTCACCCTGCACACTCCAAGACATTCAGATTACGAGTAAATTTCCCCCGTTGTTTACAAAATCTGGTTATGCTCCCAGACAACATGCTAATGTAAGGGTTCATTGACTGGCAGCTCTCTAATAAACTTGAGGACTTTGCTGCAAAAGCTACTGTAAAACTAATGTATCTGCTTGCAAGCACTTGAAGAAACTGTTAAGACACTCCCAGAAAATCTAAGACCTTGCAAAGCCTCCCAATTGGCAGCAATTTCTCAGACGCGCATCAAAATCTCACGGCGACTGTGACCTCTTGCACTAATGCTTCTGACAGATACTTCCTGGATAATGTAACTGCAGATGCAGCATCAATGTAAACATTTCAACAAACATCACATCCTCCAGCCAACTCACTTTGCAAGGGTGGGAGGGCCCAGCTGTCTGCATAACAAAAGCATTTTTAAAAACCATGGCTGTCCACTTCCTCCCAGCCTCCCTAGAGACACTGATTAAAACACACTGCGCACTGCACCTCAATATTCTTGTAGTAGCTGAGAAACAGGATGCATGCGAGACAAGCAGATTTTCGAAGGAATGCAACTGGTTTCATATTACAGGAATATTCAAAGAGTTCATAAATTAAAGACAATTTTGTTTCCTAAAAAAATTCTTATCCATGTTTTTACAAGTTAAGCTAACTCTCCAGTTTGGAATATTGGAATGTGGGGGAGCATGGTCAGAAACATGTTTAGAAAAACATTTTAATCCAGAAATGATGGATGGGGAGGATAGCTGGAATTGGTCACGTGAACTCACACCATTTTGAAATCAGCTCGGAGTCTAATTTCAAAGTACAGCACAATCTGACCCATGCAGTAGCTGGGGCACATAGCACAACATACACAGAATCCAACGTGCAGCACAATGTACATACAGCCCTGCACACGCACCATCAGCATAGACAACGTAGACACAGCCCTGCACATAGTACCCAACAGACAACACAATGCACATGTAGCCCTGTACTTGCAGTAATAATTCAATTTTAACATCTGTGTCATCTTTGAGTTATAGTAAAAGTATGGTCTGGGGTCAGGGGAAAGTGCCCTTAAGTATAGTCAATATCAAAAATAGGTTGATGCTTACATAAACTCACTTATCAATTACAGACCCCTGCTTATGTTTAAATAGTACTCCATAGTGAAAGTGCAAAGTGTCTTAAATAATCAGATATGGATGAAGCAATATAGAATTGCATATGGTGGTTTATTATATTTTAATTATTAAATAGAATTGCAGTGTGCCCTCCTGCAGAAATTCTGTCCAAGCAGTTTCAAATCAGAGCCACTGATGGCAATAACCAGCATCAGCGTATTCTGGTCCAGTGTGCTCTGCTGCTGTGATACATTTTGCAGCAATTGCAACACATATACACACAAATACATGGTCACACGCACACAAGAGTAGCATTAATAAAAAGTGCAAGCATGTGTGTGGCAGTGGAACAATAAATCTTTGCAAGGTATCAACTGAATAGTCAAGTGGATCCAATTACCTTTCCTCTAGTGCATGCAATGTGTATACCACTAAGTATTGCATCTAACAACTCATTCTACAGAAATCGTTCTGAAATTCCACTTGTACCCGGTTCGGTGCAAATGCCCATTTGGATCTGCACAAATTTAGATAATGAATCTATTGTTCATTTCTTAGTAGTGCACTATAAAAGCACTAGGGGGCAATGTTGGCACATGAGCTTTACTGCTTTGTTATTCAACATGCTGCAGACTAACTGCTGATGCATAGCAAACACAGCAGTGGACATTGATTTATGAGCAACTTTCCATTTCATCAGTGGAGGTTCGAACTCTACATGGCTAGTTTTCATAGAAAAGAAAACCTGATTGCTGCAGCCTAAAAGTTTCCAATTTACAGGTGAACAGATATAAATCTCCATGAATTATAAATGAAAAACTATACCATGAACATTTGATAAGTCTTTGGTTCATAAGGAATTCTCTTTTACGGAAGAAGCAAGAGCGAAAGCAATCACATCTACCTTGCAAATTTGGAAAACAAGCACAACCTTTTAATGGTGGGGATGCTGCAATTGACCTCAGAGTGCACACTTCTTTTTGGGTGGTGGGGGAACGGGTGTTCATGGAGAAGTCAGTGAGGGATCCCACTCCCGATCACTATCTGGTGATGCTGCCAGAAGGTGCATATACGCGTGTCTATCAAACTTATCACCTGAAAACCGAATTGTCTGCGATGCCTCTCACATGGATGAAGAACCTGCCAAGCTGACTATCTGGGTTCACAAATTATGACTGGCCCTCTCGAGTGAAGTGATGCAGAACAGCCAAGTGTGCACCACAGCACAAGTCAGTGACATCGGCGGAGGAGAGAACAGTGTGAATTCCAGAGTTTTGAAGTACTTTAGAACTAACCCACAAGTGCACTCAACAGCCAAACCTTGATGCTTAGTACCAAAGATGCTCATAAATCTTTAACTCTAAGCTGAGGTAGCATTATCAGTACAACGATTGGCCTGTGTGTCACTGGGACACAGGTAAAGATTAAGTCAGCAGGATGCCCACTCTATCACTAACCAATCACGATTGCTAGAATGATAGTACACTCTAGTTAATTTGCTGTGATGCTGCACAAAAGGAGCCAAAACCAGGCATTTTCTTAAGGTGAAGAGGAGTTACGCTCGGGCGGAGGATAACCAGACCAGTACATCCACCTGTAATTTAATCCTCCATTCAAACTCACACATTGTCCTTTTAAAAAAAATATTTCCATTGTAAATTCCTATGTGCATGGTTATAATAGAATGAGCTATGTAAACTTTGCATGCTTTAACTAAATCTGGTAGTGTTGTAGCATCTCCACTGGCAGGAGGGTGCAATTACAATGTGACAAGTTTAAACAAGCAGCTTACGCAAGCAGTTTCCATTATAAATATTGACATAGGAATTTATAATGAAAAATGTGTGTAGACTTGAGATGTTTTATTATATTCAAGAGAAAAATGGGCGTGGTTTACTATGCCGCCATTGCTGAATAGCTTGCCAACAGTTATCACCTAATTTCAACCTGTATCCATGGAACGATACTCCAGATTGAGTCAGCATCTCTAGAGGTGGGAGAAACTAAAATTGCAATATGTTTGTTTACCATGCAGTTAGAATGAATAAGATTGCCTTCGCTTGAAAAAACACTTTTCTCAAAGTCACCCTTTAAGCCCTTCCCCACCCATGAGGACAGGTATATGTTCTTGGCTCAAAAGTCCTCTGGAAACAGCCTTCAGAAAGTTATCTAGCAGTGGTCGAAGGCGAGAGCAACTTAATTTCCTTCCCTACAAGAAACAGATGTTGTGTTGATGGGCTAAAGACTGAAGTTGCAATTGTGAAACCATGATCTTTACCTTCCCCTCCACATCAACATCAAACAACTTCATCCCCGAGTTCATCTAGTCTACGAGCATAAATATAGAAAATTCACACAATACAAAACCCATGTTAACTTATCACCCAAAACAAACCTACAACTCTTAAGAGTTACTGAAATATTTAGCATTTGTACAGTGCCTTTTGTGAACCTCAGTGTGTCCTTAAGTGCCTTACACCAATTAAGTCGTTTTGGAGTGTAGTCACTGTTAGAATAATAATGTCACCCATGGTATGGCACCATGTTTCCAATCTCATTTGGACACTAGAGAATGTTTTATTCCTTCTCTGGTTTCAAGTTCTCTTGTACAACCACTGGTTTAAACTTTGAGGAATAATTTCTGCTGGTCCCAGCCTGGGACTAGTGGAATTTTTTTTTACCCTGAGCGAGATTAATACCAATTTACATATTTCCTGTGCTTGCATAATTAACACATCTGCCTGCTGGCTTTGTGCTGAATGTCATTTTTCCTTTTCCATTATGTGGCCCTATTAAGCCTGCTCTCTGGTGAGTTGACTGCATGTTTGTTGTAAAATCCTCCTGAGATTCCGACATGATGCCTATCACAACAAGCAGCATCTATTCCTTCAAACGTCATTCGGCTGCGATAAAGAACATAGCTAAAAGCTGTACGAGAGGCTCCAATTAAAATTTCTAATTTGAGGGGAGGGGAAAAAAATCTTTAAAAAAAAAACTTAACCCAGTCTACACATGGTGATGTAATACTGTTCATAAATCATTTCATTTTCCTAATTTTCTCTTTGTTCCAGGGCATCAAGGCCTTGGTGAGGGCGCAGAGATTTTCCAGAATAACAGGAGTGAGGGACTTTGTGTAGAGGGATCAGAGAAGCTGGGATTCTTGCTCTTAAAGCAGTAGAAGTCAAGGGGAGACTTAAAGAGATGCTCAAAATTACGAAGTGTTTTGATGGAGTAAATAAGGAGAAAACGTTTCTACTAGCAGGGGAGTTAGTAACCAGAGGCTGCAGATTTAAGATAAAGAATCACAGGGACTTTAAGAACACATGATGATGATTTTGAATGCACTGCCTGAAAGGGTGGTGGAGGCAGGTTCAATTGCAATTTTCAAAAGGGTATTTGGTATATATTTGAAAAGGAAGAAATTCTATGGCTCTGGGAAGAGAGCAGGGGAGCTAGACTAGTTGGATAGCTCTTCCAAAGAGCCAGCACTGACACAATGGGTCAAATAGCCTCCCTTATGTGCTGTAGGATTCTATGATTTTTAAGTTGCTGGTTCATGGAGGAATATGGTTCCAAGGATACTTCTTGTTCTTCATTTTCCCATCCAACAGGACATTTTTCAGTTGAGCTCTCAAATGAAGTTGATGACGGCCTTTACAATTCACCTGCAGAGCTGGTGGAGGCCAAGCTATCACCCATGGTCATCTATACATGCAAACTTTCCATTAGGTGCCCTTGGACAGCCATCAGAAATGGCTGATTTTTCCCCTCCATACCACAAGGGTGCAGCACAGCCAGCAATTACAGCACGTACCTCCATGCAGCTGAGAATAGTTGAACAGTGCCAAGGGAGCCAATCTGGAATTTTCCTGATGTTCATGACTGAATAACACCAGGCAGTAAACCAGGTGCCAGGGTGGGCAGGGTGGTCTGGGCGCAGGGACAAGGGAAGACAAGATGCAGCAGGGTGACATGAGGTGGGCAGGGATGGGAGGGGAGAGAGATGGAGGGTGGGGAAGGTGTAATGGCGTCCTCTTCTGGCCATTTATCTATTTACGTAAACCAATCGGGATTGAACCAGCTCTCACTTGGGTACTAGGCTCCATGCTGTACACTGTTATCGTACTGCAAAGATATCACGGTTGGCAACCAAGGATGGGATTGCGGATTCCCTAGCTGAACAAATTTGGGTTGGAGAAGCTTCCAGAAAACCAGAAGAGGAACTTGAGAGATTTATTTCAGTGAGAAATAAGCTTAAAACACCAATCTTGGACAGAAGGCTGTTTGTATATGTGGGTGGATTGACCTTGGAAGAGGGCTGCGTCAATAGGTATTATTGGGCTACTGGGAGTGTACAGCTGTGACTGAGTGTCTTTCGGTAGAAGGTCTAGAGGTATTTTTCATTGCTAAAACCTCAAAAATCCTGATTATCCAGCTGTTAATCAGACATTGGGGGAAAAAGTAAAAGGGTGATATTTTTGATTGGAGCGGGCCCAATTAAACACTGAAAAACTTGCTCACCCCTATTAAGCCCAAAGACACGCCGCTGTTGGACATTTTGCATAAGCTTAAGCAGCACTACAATCCTAAGCCAGCCATTGGAGAGTGCAGAAAAGTCTTGGTTTGGAACAAGGAATCAGTTACCCGGTGAGGACACAGGAGTTTTCCATTCATTGTAACTTTGGAAAATTTCAAGAGAACACATTATGTGTGTGCGGTTTAAAATGTGAATGCATTTGCAGTAAGTTGCCAACATTGCCAAAGTTAACTTTCGACATAGCTTGCCAAACGGCGTTGTCCCTGTACATGGCAGAACATGACTTGAGAAAAGTTAGAGTTAACAACTGCCAGTTGCCTGAAGTAGATAAGCTGCAGCTGAATAGGCAGAAGGCCCCAACAATGAAAGTTAGTAGTAGCAATGCTACAGCAAAGTCCTGTTACCGGTGCTTAAGCCAACTTTGGGCACAAAATTGTCAATTTCTGACGGTAGAGTGCTACAGCTGCAAGAAGAAAAGGTCATCTTGCCAAGGCATGTGGGAAGAAGGTAAATCGAGAATACACTGACTGAAGGAAATGGCAGTTACTGCATATGGTTGTCGAACAGCAGGTCATTGACAGGCCAGTTGAGATCCATACAATCCAAAGCACAAGGATGTCTAATAGAAATTCACAAGGCATTGGTGGCCCATGTAGCATCGGACGGAGCTCTGATAAACACCGGGGGGGGTGGTCAACACGGGTGCATCAGTTAGTGTGATTTCTGAATCGCTGTATCTTGAAAAGTTGAGTCAACATCAGATGGAGAAATTGTGAATACAGTTACAAACTTATGGAGGAGGGAAAATTCCCATGGTTGGAACTGTATCAGTTCTAGTCACATACAATGAGCAAAAGTGCATCTCCCAGGTGCAAATCGCTTCCTAAAAGCACTGTGGGTGCATCTACACCACATTGTTCAAGGAGGTGGCTCACCACCATCTCATGGGTGATTAGGGATAGGCAATAAATGCTGGCCTGACCAGCAACGCCCACATCCCATGAACGAATATAAAAAATAAATTGCCCATCATTGTGGAAAGGTGAAGACCAGCCTTGTTAGGAATAAACTGCTTAGTAGTACTTAAGTTAAATTGGAATGAGTTTTTTCACGTTGAAGCAAAATTCCCATTGCATGATAACGCGATTGACAAATACCCCCAGGTGTTTAGTGAAACTGGCAAACCGATTACAGGATACAATGTATGGGTTGAGAGGAATGCAAGACCAGTTTATTGCAGGCCTCATCCAGTATCCTATGCTCAGAGAGAATGGGGACGACAAACTTATTTCACTTCCAAAAAGGCAGACCCATGATAGGTTGAAAAAAGTGCACCCCGTTTTGGAAAAACATGGAGTTCAGGTGAAAACACAAATGTAAAATGTTTCAAAACTCTGTTGGGTATTTGGGTCACAGTAAACTTTCTACAATTTCTATGGATGACTTGGATGAAGGGACTGAGGGTATGGGTGCTGAATTTGCTGATGACACAAAGATAGGTGGGATGTGAAGGGGACACAAGGAGACTACAAAGGGATATAGATAGATTAGGTGAGTGAGCAAAGACCTGGTAAATGCAGTATAATGTGGGAAAGTGAGAAATTGCCAATTTTTGGCAGAAAAAATAAAAAAGCAGCATAGTATCTAAATGGTGAGAGATTGCAGATCTCTGAGACGCAGAGGGATCGAGGTGTCCTAGTGCATGAATTGCAAAAAGCTGGTATGCAGGTACAAGAAGTAATTAGGAAAGCTAATAGAATGTTATAATTTATTGTATGGGGAATTAAGTACAAAAGCTATGCTTCAGTATTACAGGGCATTGGCGAGACCACATTTGGAGTGCTGTGTACAATACTGCTCTCCTTATTTAAGGATGTAAATGTGTTGGAAGCAGTTCTGAGATAATTTACGAAACTAATACCTGGATTGGGCAGATTGTCTTATGAGGAAAGGTTGGACAGGCTAGGCTTATATCCACTGGAGTTCAGAAGAGCAAGAAGCGACTTGATTGCAACCATCATGAGGGGTCTTGATAGGATTATGTGGAGAGGATATTTCCTCCTGTGGGAGAATCTAGTACTAGAAGCCACTGTCTGAAAATAAGGGTCTCCAATTTAAGACAGAAGATTAGGAGATATTTTCACTTAGAGGGTTGAGAATCTTTGAAACACCCTTCATCAAAAGGCGGTGAAAGCAGAGTCTTCGGATATTTTTAAAGCAGAGGTAGATAAGCAAGGCGGTGAAAGGTTATCAGGGGTAAGCGGGAACATGGAGCTGAGGTTACAATCAGATCAGTCATGATCTTATTGAATGGCAGAGTAGGCTAGAGGGGCCGAGAGACCTACTTCTGCTCCTAACTCGTACGTTCGTAAGATGGGTTACATCCTACCAAGAGTAAGAAATGTGCCACACCCTCAAAACATCTGAGTTCAGATCTTTTTTCAGCTTAATGAATTAATATGGTAAATTCATACCAAATTTGGCAACCTTATTGCATCCATTGGATAAACTCGAGGAAAGGGGTTCTGTGGAATTGAACAAAGGAATGTGACTTGTTCAATTTACGTAAAAGTTAACTGGTAGATGCCATAATTCTTGTACATGTGCCCAAAAAGATTAAGCTAGCATGTGATGCCTCTCCATATGGAGGTGCTGTGATCTCTCATGCATTGATTAATAGTGAGGATGTCCCAATTGCATTTGCCTCAAGCACCCTCAGTGCCAGTGAGTGAAATTATTCTTAGAGAGAAGCGTTGTCTTTGATTTTTGGGCTAAGATGATTTCAGAAATACTTGTATGGTCATAGCTTCACAATCAAAACTGATCAGAAGCCACTTATGGCTATTTTGAAGTCTCCAGGATCCACTTTAGCTGCAGACTGAATGTAGGGATGGGCTTTGATTTTGTCTGCTTATCGGTACATTAAGTACAGACGATTAGATGATCATTATAATGTT